>NW_020884887.1:12668114-12748594 GCF_003945725.1 Corapipo altera | reverse complement strand
GTGATGCTGAGTACACAGGTAGGATCAGTGCAGCTGCTGGGCAGTGAAAAGGCTGTTGTGATTAATTAATTAAGCTTTGAAAACTTCTAGAACTAAGGTCTGATTTACAAACTTGAGTATTTATAGTTGTTTTAACACAGCTGGAGTTTAAACCTGAAGGTGAACCTCAAATGAATTTTGCAGAGTTGCTCAGAAAGACCAAAGGAAGCTCTCTCAGGACTTTCCATTGTAAAGGGGAACTGGGATGGCACAGACTCAAGTGGCAAAGAGCCCAACTAGGGCATTTAGCTCTAGTTCAGGGATGTAGATTAAAGTAGGGCTTCAGGGCTCCTGAGATACTTTTCTAGGTCGTGGTGGAATAGGAGCTTCTCTGAGTTAGAGAGGGGATGAAGGTGGAGCCAGCCCTGGCTCACAGGGGTCTTGTGTCAGTGATGCTGCTGGGCACAGAGGGGCATTTTCAGGCTTTTGACTAAGTCTGGAGAATTTCTGGTTTATCGTATTGAACCTGGGCCCAAGTCCTGAGTATTTTGCCACCCAAACTGTGGTGGTGTGGTGAGTTCACTGTGCAATTTATTTTCAGTTGGAAAGTTTTCTTTACCTTCATGTAGGTCATAAATAAGTATAAACCTGCTGGAGATCTGTGTGATACCTGTCAGTGTCTAATATTGAAAGTAAGAATTAGAAAAAATCTATTTTAGAGTGGGTTTGTTTCCCACTGGTGCTTGGTGTTCCACACATCCTGCTCTGTAAGCACGTGAAAAGGGATAAAGCAAAGGCAAAAAACAGTTTGTAGCAATTTGTAAATACCTGGTTTACTGAAGGAGTTCAGCAAGAACCCCGAAGAGGGCACTGTTGGCTGCCTTAAAAGCTTCAAGTTGCAAACAGCTCTTTCTAGTCATGTCTTTACCCAAGTCTGCCCCTACAAGGAGACCCTCGATGCATTTGGCCACGCGGGAGCACCGGGAGCCCTTTGCTCAGCAGCATTTACACGTTACTGTAACGATTAACAATAGTATTGTTGGTAATTCAGTTCTACTCAATGGCAAATAAAACTGTGCCCTGAATTCTGAGCAATTCTGTTCCCAAATAGTGCTGAGCAAGTAGGAATCCAGATAATGCTCTGCCTGTTTGAAATGATTAAAAGTGGGGGGGTCCTTCGATGCAAGCCCTTATTCCCAGTTTCATGTGCCTTTTTATAGCACGTTTTGTGCTACAAAACTCTGCCAGGGGTGGATGTTGATGGTCACATATTTACTGAGGTTTCATCCAGGATTTCCCTCTTCTTTAACCATGGAATCCTGCCCACAGCTGCCCCAGTTTGGGCAGGTGGACACAGTTTCCACACTTAATACCCCTAAATAAATAAATATTTTCCCGTGTGTAAAGGAATCAACAGTCACACAGCAAACACAAAACTGAACTCTGCTTCTCACAGCAAGTTTGTAAGAAAAGATGAATTTTACCCTCTCACATTTATCATTCAAATAGAGGATGAACACACAAGAAAAGTCTAAGAATATGAACTGAATTCACAGCCTTGGCTGAATCTGTGTCCCAAGAGATGCCTGCGTGGGGGAGGAAAGCCAGGAGAAGCTTTTGCAAAGTGAACCAGATCAAAGAGCTCTCCCTTGCTGACAAATCTGGTTGCATAAAGGACAGCCCTTCTCTCCAGAGTTCATGCTTCTGAAGTTGTCTTTAGATCTGTGAAATCAAAGTCAGCTCATTGATTATGAAAAAGTCAGTTCATGTGCCTTTAGATCCCAGTGATTTCCGAGTCATCACCATAACTTTGGAGTCGTGAACGGGAGGGTTTCCTCAGGTTTGCGGGAGGAAGGGACCTGCACCCCTCCTGTGGGGCAGTGTCATAACCAGAGCCCCGAGTAAACATTCCTTCGATGAGCTGGAGCCTGACACCTTTTTTATGCAAATGTTACCTTAAAAGGGTGATTAACTGGAGCCTGTACCTTCACGTTGAGACAAAACCCCCAAACCCCTGTTCTGGAGATTGTGAAGAGTGTTTAACCACGCCAGAATTCTCCTACAAACCTCACCTGTTCTGAAAGCACTGACTTTGCTGGTGCTGGTGTCTCCTTTGCCCTGTCTGCCCTCGGTGTGATGGATACAAACACCTTGGACACACCAGGCACTACCTGTGTGTGGACTGTTGCTGCTGTCCCTGGGCTGTCTGGGGGTCTCACAGCTCTGCCCTTCCCATGCAGCACCCAGAGCTTCCCACACACAGCTGAGCCTCCTTCCCAAGGCCATCCAGGTGTGTCAGAGCAGCTGCCTCTTCTATGCAGCAGCATGTTCATACCCAGGCTAAATGGTCTTGTTTGTTTTATTTTTTCTTTTCTGTTTCTTTATTCTTTTTCCGTCTCTTTATTCTTTTTCTTTCTACGTAAGGGGAAGGAAGACAAACTCCAAAATCAAGTCACTGCTCACAACAGTCTCTTGAGCCCTTTTCTTGCCCACTTACTCTGTGAATCTCTGCCTGGCAAAGGACCTTTGCACCTCTGAGAGGCCAAAGCCACAGAGATAAGCTCAGCTTCAGTGGCACTCAAAGCTGTGCAGAATACTTAGACCCAGCCACTAATGAGAGTTGCTCATTAGTGTAGCCAAAGGAGCACCCATTTTCCCACACACCTGGAGTCTGAAGCCTTTGGGATACCCATGAAATAATTTGCCCCCAGATTTCCTGCTGCTGTGGGGACAGATGTACTGGGTGTGCACAGTGTGCAGGGAGCTAGCTGGCTGCAGCACAGATAATAATGATCATTCCACTAAGTGGGAAAATCAACAAACATGGGTGACTTGATCCATGATTTTTACCTGTACATACACTTTTCAGCTTTGCAGGGCACTGTGTCCGCAGGAAATTTCATGTTTCCCATGTGCTGTAAATATTTGTCCTTCCCCTGTATCTTTGCTCCTGGGAGATCGATTGCTTTTGATCCCCTTCCTTCCACAGGTGGGTAATTTCTGCTCCTGCTTTTGAAAAGCAGGCAAAAGAAACGTGGCATCTTTGCCTAGGACATGAGTAATATGTTTTCAGCTTAATTTAGACAGGAAATCAGTGAAGTATGTGAGGAAAGCACTTGTGAGAGAGAGGTTGGGGATACAGGGAGTTTTGAAAGCTAGAGAGCAGCAGTGCTCCAGTAAAAAAACAGCTGGAAAATGTTCTAGAGGGAAATGTTAAATGGGGACCTGGTGGGATCACAGAACCAAGTGAGTATCTGAGATGAACAACAGGGTTGAGAATAATGAACCAGCAGAGCCCTCAGTGAGCAACAGTGATACTTCCTGCCTCTGAATTGCCTCCTGTGCTCTCCTACTCACCACAGCTCATCTCCCATCCGTGCAGAATCATTTTGCAAATCTGTATTGAATCCACAGAGAGAGAATTTCATGAGCAATGAGTTGGGTCATTCCTCCAGTGAAGCCACAAAAGCCAAATTTCAGATTTGCTTCCCAGATGAGATCTTGAGTGAGTCAACTCATGCAACAACCTAAAGAAATAAGTGGCAGGAAGCAAGATGAGTATTTGACATATTTACATCCTCCTGTCCTGTGGCTCTTTGATCTCTGTTACTGTTTCCTGAGGACGAAGAAAGGCCTGAAGCCATTTCAGTCTGTCGTGACATTTTATATTCTGTAGGAGATCAGGTCCAGAAACCACAGGGTTGCTGGACTGAAAAACAGAATTACAACTGTATTAATCACTTAGGATGTCTTAGATCTGAATTTTTTAATATCACCAAAAAGTTAAATAACTTTTAAATTTAGTATTTCTTTTTTAAAATTTGAATGTGGCATGCAATAAACCCAAACTCTTAAATGTAGTCAGCTTAAAAGAGAAGAAAAGCCCAAACCCAAACCTAAAAATGCTTCTCCAATAGACTGTAGGCTTTTTTACATGGGTGTAGCTGATATCCAGGTTGCTATGATGCCTTGGTTACTTAGAAATGTGTACAGGCTGATTATGTGTGAGCTTCAGGGAGAAGGTTTATCTCTACTGATTTAATACAGTCCATCCCTTGCATTTCTCCCTCCCAGTGTTTCCTTGTGTGCTGCCTTCCCTTGGCATTAGAATTCTTCAAAAAAGTTTTCCAAGCTTTTTAAATCATTTTACTCCATCTTCTTCCTGTCTTTCAGCTCTTAAAAAAAACCCCTGACTATTCCAGCTTGTCAAGAATCTAATTCAAAGTTGGTGCAGCAGGGCTTCAACCAGGCACCATAGGGAGGATCCAAATGAGATGCCAAGGTAAAGACGTATCTGAAACAGAGAGATACAAACACATTTATTCCAGGAGCTTTCTCAGCAGGTACAGGTTGTGACAGTTCTCCATATCTATAATCAAGGGCTTGCTCATATTGCTTTTTAAGCCTGCCATACATTTCTAAGGACTTGAATAGGATGAAAATCAGAAGCTTATTGCATAATTTTGATATGAAAAAAAAAAAAGAAACGTAGAAGACAAATCTGTTGTAGACAACAACACACCAGGAAACAGCTCCCAGTGCTAGAAATGACACCCCCAATTCAATGGCTGAAAATTCATGGTTTGAGTGACCTGAGTTTTCTGCAGCTCAGCACCTTCCTCTGCTTCTGAAAAGCAAGGCCAGAAAAAAGAAGCAACACCCCCTAATCCATCCCTCTGCTCCCAGTCCTTTCCCTGCTGCCTTTCCCCCCAGCCCTCATTGTGGATGTTCTGTGACACACACACTGAAGGGATGGAAACTTTTAACCAAGTGAGGACAGGCAATTCCAGGCTGCTGCCAACGACAGTACAATTTACTGAGAAAGGGAATTATCAAAGCTCTCCCCAAAGCCTGCTTGATCAAAGCCTCTCCCGAGAGGTGCCCTTTGGTGGGAATGAAAACACGGGTCAGAACTGGGTTTCAAAGTGGTTATTTGCATATTATTTGCTCTGCTGGTACATGAGTTCAATAGCTGTTGTGCTCTCACCATCTGGGGACTGGGAGATGAGGAGATTCCTCTGTTCAGGGGCTACACCTAAAACCAGAAGAACCATGGTGATAATCTGCTCTGATCTGCTGCAGAACTCAGGGCAGGAGCCTTGCTTTGTCTCTGTTTGGAGCTCTCTCCTATCTAAGACGTATCATATCAGTATTAATTTAATTTCTGTGTGTGGGTTCAGCCTGTTGGGTGATACTGTAACTCCAGTCTGCTTAGTGGGGCAACACAAACAGGAGATTGCTTTACAATCTCAATAGAAGAGGAAATATAGACTTAAAGGAGCTGGGATTTCGTCCCCAGCCTCAGAAAACCTCACAAATTAATTGCCCTTCACATTTGCTCTTGTTAAAGGTTAGAATAATCCATTCCCTTCCATTGCTGCAACCCAGCATACTCTTATCACTCCTGGAACCTTATTAGATTTCAAAATATGATTAAGTGGATTCTTGAGGGAAGCTGGGGTGGGGGAAGCAGGGGTGGGTTTTTTTCTGCTGAAAGGTTAAAATTTTCATTTTGACACAGCTTATAGGAATTCTTCTGTTTTATGGTGGTATGAGATACCTGGAGGCATTACATTCTAAGAAAACCTATTGATCTCTACATTTTAATAAACACTAAACTACTGAGCTTGTGGAAAGAATGGTTTTTAATCAGGAATGATTCCAACATGGTGAGAGAAATATCCCAGTGTTTCAACCTGCCTTTTTTCCCCAAGTGTTGCCATCACACACACTGAGCAGTTGATTCTGCTACAAGGAGCCATGAAGGGGGCAGCAGTTCTGTCTCATTAGGGATGGCAATCATTCCAAGGGGGATCTGAAGAACAGCATAAAAGGTCAACATTTCTGAAGGAATGCTCATGGACTCACATATTTTTCTCCAACAAAAAGGGAGTGTTGTACTTCTTGAATTTGTTTTTTACTTGTGGATTGTATTTCCAGAGGAAATATCCAGGCTAAATGTCCCAGCTGTGGTGAGAGGGATGAGTGCAGTGGGTGGGAGAAGGTGCTGGCATCTGGCACTTCATGCTCTGGGAATGCTCACCTTATTCACCAGCTGATGGGACAGCACAGAGCTGCTAAATACACCTGCTGCCTAATTACCTAAAGGCTTTTTGCCCATTTTTTTCTCCTTTTTTTTTTTTTTTTGTATTATTACTGTTTAGGTCAATTTTGCACTCTGAAAAGGTGATATTTTCACAGACCCAGGCTAAAGCTTTTGCTTGAGGTTGATGTTATTGGGTGGCTTTTTGAACTGCTTTAAAATCCAGCTGAAAGCTACTGAGCTGGAGGAAAGAGGAGAAGCTGTTCAACCAGCACCTCTAATGTATTCACAAGCTACAAGACAGCTTCCAGAGAGAGATAATTCTGTGTCATGGGACACTAGATGAAAGGACAAGATCAGGAACATTGCTTAGGATATCCAATGCCTTCCTTAATAGCCAGTTGGCCTCCCTCCAAGGGAACTCAGGCAGCTGCTTTGTCTCAAGGCCAATTTCATGCTCAGAACAATCTTGGCTTTGAAGCATTCTCAGAGCAAGGGTGATGTCAGAGGATTGAGAGCATCACCAGCACCACTACCAGACTCTGAGAGCCCCCTGCACTCAGGTTTGGGGGCACAGGGGCTCCTCAAAGATTGCCTGGGTGACAAAATGCTTGTGCAGAAAAAGAGTGCACTGAGGTACAAGGGGAACAAAAGGGAAAAGAGAGAAAGCAGTTCATGATATCTCTGCTGTTTGAATCCTGCTGTGGTGTTTTAGTTAAATTTCTGGTTTGAAAAAAAAACTTGACTTACAAGTGCCATTTAAGGCAAAATTCCACCAATTAAATATGAAGTGTGTAACTTCTGTTTGCAGAGCCCTGGATCTGCTCTCACTGACAAACACATCCCTCTGCTGCCTTTCCACCAAGCCATGTGTTTCATTTCTTAAAATCTTTCGTGTTTGGGGCTATTCTGTCGTTTACTAAGTTTATTTTGGTGTGGATTATGCATCTTCAGAGGGTGTATTTCATCACTGCTTCACAACCCGTTGGACACTGTTCTTCTGGCATATCTGTCACCTGAATAAGACATCTGTGACACGGGCTGCTATAAATCATGGAGGGAAAAACAGCATCAGGGACGATTTCTCCAAGGGTAATAACCCTGAAAACCTCTATATGCAGCTTTTGGATGGAAACATATTTTTAAATGAAGGTAAAATTATATTACTTCTAAAATGCAGTGAGATCACTTGATGGGAACTCAGTCAATATCTATTCCATGAGCCCAGCCCTTTCCATTAACATTAGCCCCCAAGGATTTTATAAGTGCACAATGTTTTAGGATGTTCTTGTGTTCATGAGCCAAAATCTGTGCTGAATTAGGAATCTAAAGAGCTACAACTGGTCTATCATTATTAATCTCTAATTCCCCATCTGCAAGGTGTAACAGATAAAGAATCCTGTGACCAGAAATTGCATTCGACAAGCAGAAGAAAAACTCATGTCAGCAGTGGTAGTGAGAGAGGGATGCTGAAGAGGGATGGGGTCTTGCACATGAAAAACCTTGTAAAAATGTTTTAGCAGAATAAATATGCATGAGAACTCCTAATGCACCACTACTGGAGGCATAAATCTCTGCATTTAAGCTTTATGAAGTGATTTGGATGCCAAAACAAAGTGGCATTTCATACCAACTTTGCATAGGTTTTAATGACTGTACAAGGTTCAAAAAATGGGAAGTGTGGTCTTTTTATTTCATCTGGAATAGTGTATTATAGGGCAGTGATCTGCACAGTAAACTGTGCTTCAAGAATGTCAAATTGATCATTTTGTCACCAGAATGTTGCTGTCTAGCAATGTGAAACCTAAAAGGCATAATCAGAGCTGTATCCAAGGAGAAAAGATTCAAAATTTTTAAGTCAATACCTGTCAAGTAAATAGGGTTTGAGAAGTGGGACCCTCTCATTTAATCCACTCTTCAAAGTGAACATACAGCTGACAAAACAGAAAATACATTGTAGAAAGCTCCACAGGGTTCCCTTTCCCTTTTTGAGCAGCTCTGGGAGTTGCTGAAGGATGTTGGCTGTCCTGCTACTTGGTATAGAGCACAAGCCTGAAGTTAAAGCTGGATTTGGGAAAATAAACACAACTAAACATACAAATCAATGTTTGGACAGCTCTGGAAAGGAGCCTTCCAGAGAAGCCAGAGATTCTTGCCCTCCTCTGCCATTCACTCGTGTGATTGTGCTGACAACTCAATCCTGCATCAAACACAGGACCCTCCTCACACCTTCCCCTTTGGGAATTGTGAGGATCTCACCTTGAATTCCACCTTGGAGCCCCTCTCAGTTACAAATGTGACAGTCACTACAATGGCAAACTTCCCATGGAATGATTTCCTGCTCAGTCCTGAGCTGCCCTTCCTTTTTTTCTTTTTTTTTCCATCTCCGTAATTAATCTTGGGTTTAGCTGCTGGAGCTCAAACAGCAATTGTCCTTTACAAGATTACACTGAAAAATGATTTAACACTGTATTACACTGAGCAAAGGGTGATACTAAAAACAGGCAAGTATGCAAACATTTCAGGAGGCAAGTAATCACTGTAGCCAGAAGAGTATATTTGCTAGAAGTTCTGCAAATATTTAGTATTTAAAGGTTGCTGCTGTTATTTTACAGACTTATAATGTCTTGCCAAATTATGCTCTCCCAGCCTGAACGCTAATTTTTTTCTTTAGCAGAAGTCATGGATGCAAAAAATCAGTCAGCTTGGATAGGTTGGTCCTCTGCAGTTATGTGTGGTCTTTTCTGTAAGCAAGCACCTCAAAGCTCTTTATGAAGGATGCAGGATATTTGAGTCCAAGCCAAAAAGGGACTTCAAAAGTTGTAGAACACTCTGTCAACACAAATCCTCCATGCTGCAGGATTTATATAATGACTTTTTCTAAAGAATCTAATTCTAACCATTGAAACACCAGCTCTTTTAATGCATAATCTTATAATTTTGTGTGACAGGAAAAGAAATAGATTATTTCCCTCACTATTTCAGTTTCTTATTGCCTACAATGACCAATTCCTACTTAAATCTGCAGTGATGCCAATGTGCCTCCTCATATAAATCAGACATGCAGCATTCTTCTGCATGCTGGTAACAAAAATGATTATTTATTTCAAATTTAGAAGTAAGCCTTGGCATTCCTAGCTCTACATCCCTGAGTCCTTTTTTCAAAGCAGGGAGATAGACCTGTTGAGACAGATCCCCTCTGTGGAAAGCTGTCCTGCAGCCACATCTGCCTTGAAAGGTGAACAACTTCAAACCCATTTGTCTCAAATGGAGTTCAGATCCCATAGAAAGTCATTGTGATACTTCAAATGAAAGTAGAACCATTACCTCTCCCACTAGTTTTTTTTTTTTTTAATTTTCTTTATTGGTTTCTAGCAATGCAGACTCCTCATCTGCCCTCAATAAACACCTTCTGAAGGTCTGGCAGGGGCTGGAGGCACCACTGGGCTGTCTCAAGGCCTCTCAAAGGCTCTTTCCACCCAGAGGTTCTGCAGCCAAGACCCCAAAAGATGGTCTTGCAGGTCTCAGGAAGATAAAGAGGCAGTTCTTGCTCAGCTGCACTGGAGCAAACCAGGAGTAGCTCCATCAGTGTTAAAAGACTTGACATCAATTGGGAACTGATGTGAGGAGAAAACAAGTACGTGAGGAGAAAACAAGCATGTGGGTTCTCTCTCTACCACTGCCCTTCCATTTGTAATGGCAGAGTTGTCATCAAGTTCTTCAAATCACTTGTTTAGCACTGGAGATTAATGCTGAGGAACAGGGTTCAGGAGAAAAGATTTTTGTCCTATCAGGCCTTGAGTGCTGTTGGAATATTTTTCTGTGTAGAGAACTCTGGAGGAAGCAATGTGGATGATGAGAAAGGGCACCAGAATTAAGAACTCTGTTAATGAGGTTGACATCAGTCTCTTGTATAATAGAAAGGTCTTTTCAGTTCACTGCTCCTGCTTCTTCATCCAGACTGTCTGTCATGAGGATGCTCCTTGGCTTCTTTTAGTGCAGCATCTGCTGCTCTTATTCTGAATATCTCCCCCTTTCCTTTGTCCTCATTGTGATTTAAGCCATACAAAAAATAATTTCTAAAATAATTTGAGAATCAAGCTCCCCAGAACTGCAAGATATTTGGGGATTTTAAAACTCGTTTAAAATTAGATTCAATTGGGTTGCCTTTTGGTTTTCTGAGCTATTAGAAGTAACTGGTATGGGGTTCAGGGAATCTAATAGTGAGGAGGATGGAAATTTGCATTTAAAAATAATGACAGCTAAGGTTCTCAGGGGAGTTGAGAATCTTTAAAGTACTTTGAAGCCTGAGAAATATTGCAAGAACTGAGAACTTGAAAAGTACACTGTGCTTTTCTGAGAGATTGTGCAAGCTTTCATTTTCTTTTCTAAAGATATTTCTGTCTCTTACTCTCAGAGGCCAAACTGTGCTTTGGATTAACATCTGAGTATTCCTAAACAGCTGATTGCACGTGGGAGTCCTCTTCCATCTCCTCCACATTTCCCACACACCAACACTTCTTGGGAGACTCCAGGGGAGTCCTTTAACTTGGGGCACCCTGTCAAGTAGGAGAGAGACATTAAATGAGGGCAGGCTGGGAGAGCTGGGACTGCTCAGCCTGGAAAAAAGAAGGCTTTGGGAAACCTTACAGCATCTAAAAGAGCTCCAAGAAAGATAGAAAAGGACTTTGGAACAGGGGGGTGAGTGACAGGACAATGGAAAATGGCTTCACTCTGCCAGAGGGCAGATTTGGATTAGATATTAGGGAGAAATCCTTCCCTGTGAGGGTGGGGAGGCCCTGGCACAGGCTGCCCAGAGAAGCTGTGGCTACCCCATCCCTGGAAGTGTCCAAGGCCAGGGTGGACAGGGCTTAGAACAACCTGGGCTAGTGGAAGGTGTCCCTGCCCATGGTAGGGGGTTGGATCTAAATGATCTTCAAGATCTCTTCCCACCCAAATCATTCTACAGTTCTAAAAAATCAGCCTAAGGTAAACTGGAGCTTTAGCAACCACTCACTGCTCAAACTGACAGTTTCCAATTAAGGGTTTCTCATATTCCCAAAGCTCTCTTCCCACAGAGAAGTCTGCCAGGCTTATATTCTACCTTGTTTTCCTGGTGGCCTTTCTAGGACTCTGAAGTATTCAGACAGAAGTTTTAGAAGAGCCTTGATCTAGAAATCATCTGCAGGTCAGCAGTGAGTCTTATTGCTTCAAATTCCTTGAAAAGGGACCAAATTGTGATAGTTTGGATATGGTGCCTTCTTTGCTATAACAGTAAGGAATTGGAAAAAAAAGTCAGTGCTGAATAGATGGCTACAGGAGCTGCTGCATGCTGAGACAAAATAACTTCACATGCTGTTCTGTTTGAAATGGGGGTTGGATTTTATCTCTAAGTATCAACAAGTAAGTGTTGCAACTATTCATGTGTACAGAGAAAGAGTGAGGAGAGCTGATTACTGGACAGAGGATTGGACTTCAGCAGCACCAGATAAATTTAAGGCTAAAAGATACCTTTGCAAATTAAGTCACTCTGTAGGCAAACAGTAAATGAAGAAAAGTTCATGTAGTTTCACATCCACCAGTGGCAGATGGAATCCAAGGTTTTGATGAGGCATCAAAATTCCAGCTGTGCCAAGGCTGGTTAATGATGGTGTTAATTTTGTTTCCTTTTCTTGAAAAATGAGGAAATTTGAAGGCTGAAAGGCCACGTTGGCCTTTAGGGTGTAAGGCAAACAAGACTTGCAGAGCAGCAGTTGCAGACATTAATTTGGGTTTGTACAGTTCTTGCAAATTCAGGCAGATTCCTCAGTCCCCCCCTGAGTGCAGAGGGATCTGTTTTTGTGTGTGTGCATCATCCCTCACTTTAATAGGATGGGCTTTTAGCAAAACAGTGTGGTGACCTGGAGAGAGAAAAACTCCTGGGAAGCAGCAAAGTGCTGAGCAGCCTCACTCAGTTTTCTGTTTGGCCATCCCACGGGAAGCTCTCAGCACTTTTTATTTGATTCTCTGTTGTGAATCCCTGAAGACTTCATCAGAAGGGAGGGAAAAAAAAGTTCCTCTGCTTGTCACGCTCATTTTTTTTCCTGAGAGTCTCTGAGGGATAAAGTGTCTCTGCAAAGACAAAAGCAAAACTCCTCCTTTGTCAAAAAAAGTGGTCCAGAAAGTTAATACCTTTATCTCCACACACAGAGTAGTCGATATCTCTAAGAGCTTTTTTTTTTTAATTTATTTTTAAATGGAACTGTACATTGCCAAAGACTGGCTCTTTTTGTGTGTACAGAAGGCTCTTTCTCTGCTGGTTGAATTTACCAGGCATAACCTCTCTTTCACATAATAAACTCCCCCAGGAGAACAGGTCTCTGCTTTTGGAACCTTCAGCTCCAGCAGCCAATTGAAGGGTCACCCTGTTCCTAAGGGAGTGGCTCCTTGGTCTGCTCAGCTGTCTAAATTACACAAAGTGAAATAACAACAAATTAGTCTGATAAATTATCATTTTCTGTAGTCAGCTCTGCTCTGTCAATGACCTGGTCAGAGGAAAGGTCTTCACTCACCCAGGTTGGGTGACACCGCACATGAGAACCACATCTAGATGTGGATTTCGATTTTACAAAGTGTACCTCCACTAAAAGCTGACATTAACCCTCTGTGGTACATTAAGGTCTTGCTACTATTTAGAGGTAGAAGACTCAAGAGTCAAGTTATTCTCCACATGTTGCAGATTTCTCTCTGGGCTTTCAGCAGGGACAGCTTCACTGGCTGAGCTCGGAGGGAGAGGGTGGCTCAGGGACAAGGATTTAGGGAGCATCTCCTCAGAGGGTTCAGACAGACCCAAACACACACTGTGCTCCAAGATCCCATAATGAGCTGTCTGGCAGAGCCAGACTGGAGGCTGAGCAGATCTCTCAGCTCTCAGCAGGGACACAGTGCTGTGCTGAGAGCACTGCTGACCTCCAGCAGCCTCACGGCTCACTGGCCTGAGGGAAGAAAGGGCTCAGATCACTCCCTGCAGAGATGGCCCCAGAGAAATGGATTTAAAGTCCACTGGGAATTAAAAAAACTTTCTTAAACACTCGTGAAAATCCCTACTAGGCTCCTCTCTTTGCAAATGCCAACACTTTAATAGTCTGATTCCTGGTGTTTGGCGCTCTCTCAGTCTCAGTCTGCTTTTGAAGTGGGGAAGTCCTGTCCTCCACAAAACATACTAAAAAATAAGGAGCTCAGCCACTGTAATAAACCAGGGATTTCAGAGGACTTTGTAAGGGAGAACATGCCAATACAAATATTATAGCTCTGATTCACATAGAATTCTGAATTACAGCATAATATTCAAGAGCAGTGGAACAAAGACGCACAAAGTTTTCACATGGAGTAGGTCTGACAGTGTTGCACAAGACTCCAACATCTAAAATTGTTACTCTACAGAAAACCTCTCAAATGTAGTACTCATTATTTACTCCCACAAACAGTGAGATTTAAGTTCATACCTGTTTCTAGGAAGACAGATCAAAGGATCTGAGTGAACTCAAGGCAAATCAACTGTGCCATTCTTCACCACCACCCCTGTATGAGAGATGAAACAGAAATAGAGATTCTAGCAAGGATGTCCTCTGTTTCCCTGCCATCAGGATTTACCCTGGTTCATCCAGAAGCACTGATGTAATTGCAAAATATTTGATATCAGTGTTTTAACAGTTATGTCAAGTTAGCTTATGAGTCACCTGATAAAATGACTGGACCACTGGAGATTTGGAGGAGGAAAGTATTCTCTGCCTCCCTTTGCCAGCACTGGAGGAGCTGAAGTGCCCTGCTCTGAGCCTGTTGTGCAGAGGGGAGTCACTGGAAGGGAGTGTTCAGGTCACAAATCATTTTTCATGGAACTGAACGAGCTGCCCTCTCAGGCTGGTGATGTATAGCTGGGATCTGAACCGATATTTCCAGTTGTCTAATGAGGACAGTGCTTGAGCAGCACATAACACCAGGCAGAATTGCTGCAAGAAATATTAGGTCGTGGTGATTCTTTCATCCTGCCCAGAGGACACATCTTAGCTGAGATTTTCCAAGTGAGAAAGTTTATGAATTTATTTCTATGACTTAAAAGTTCTTTACTGCGAATTCGAACAGCTGGAAAGGTATTTGGTATGTTGTGGTTGCCTCTTTGTGGACTAAACTTAAACAAATATATTTCATATAACCTGGGCTTTTCTTGCTTCCCAGTATATAATATTTTTTTTTTCTCTGCAGTCTTACTTTAGGAAGTTGATCAATGTAGATATTTGGAGGAGATTCTCTATGCATTATATAACCTGTCTAGTAACCAGGAGATACCAAGGAGTTATAATTTAACTAATAACAGAGAATGCTCAGGGGAGACAATTCCTGCCAGGATGTGTGCTGGAATACACAGAACCTGCACAGCCACAGCTCAGGAACAAATGTCTAATTGCACCTTTCACTTGTGTTCAAGGAGACAATTAGTGTCTGAAATAGCTGCCCTGGAAGAAGAGGAAAAGCTGGGAGCCAGGTCATGCAGTTATTTATTGGGAGAACTTGAAGATGTGGGTGTTGGAAAGCAGGGAAGGGAGCCTTTTGCATTCCCAGGCTGGATCCCATTGGAAAGTGTCACCATTTCCTGCCTCTGGTAGAAAGGGTGACAGGCCCTGGGAGTAAAAGACTGGAAAGGGTTGAATTTGGGACTATCCAGCTCTGCAAACTTTGGTGAATGACCATGACTCTAATCAGGACGAGGCTTTAAATGTCCAAGATAAGTATTTGTGAATGACCAAAAGGTTGCTTTACCCCAGGGATTGCTCCAGACAGTCCCATAGTATCCCTTGGCTGAGGCAGCTCCAAGGAATCCCTGCAGGGCAGGTTGGACACAGACAAACAGCCAGAGTGGGAAAGGACCTGCTGTGGTTTCCACTTCAGGTTACCTGGTGGTGGTAGAGCAAATAATACACTTTCTAAAGCTTCCTAGTTCAAGTTTGTTCAAACAAATAGCTGTATCTATTTTCTCTTCCTCTGGCTTCCCAGCAGTATGCCTTTTTTTGGTGGGAAGCAGAGATGTGCATTTCTAAACTGCAGCAGGCTCAGCCCTGGAATGAGGTCTGTGTGATGACCTTTCTCCAACTGCATCATTTTTTTGTGGTGTTTTCTGCAGATTGCAGCAGGTAGTAAATAGTTCTAGTCAAAGCTTTCAAATACTGTAATTTGATGTTCCAGATGGTGCTGTATATGATGTTATTTTGACTTTACTGTTACATTATTTTATGCTCTTTTTGAAAACTCAGTACATCATGTGACCAAAAAACCTCATTATATTATTCAAATATTTTCTTATGAGGCTATCATATAGGTAAAATTTAGAATGAAAAGAATTGCTGGAAATCTCCTTTTTTTCCCCCTGAAAACTATGATTTTCTAATAAACATAATATTCCATGTTGAAAAAGACATCTATTTATTAAAAAAAACCATTGTTTTCTTTTCAAGGTAACGTTTTGGACTTTTGTTTGCTTCTTAAGACTGAATGAATAATGTGTATTTGCAGTCAGTGTGTACAAAAGCTGCATTATCTTTCATTACTCTTGCAGCCTTTCCGGGTTGTTTGGCTGTGAAATGTGTTATAATTAAAAACGTGGAGGTAGCTTTAAAAAAATACTTATCCGTGGCCATGGCTGGGAAAAGAAACATTATTTCCTTTGTGACAAAAGAATAATAACCCTGGCAGATGGGTTGCTGCAGAGCAGGAAGAAAAGCTCTGTTAGAGGAGGACTGACAAAGCCATCTGTGCCGAGCTGGAAGTCCTGTCGTGGAGGTAATAAAAAGACATGACTTTGGTTCAACTGGGCCCAAATAATCCCTACTTTAAACTTTCTTTCTGACTTGGTAGGTAAATATCTTGGTGCTAAGATATTAATGGCTCTTCTGGTTTATTGAAGTGACCTTGTTGTTGTCCCCTCAGCAGGGGTTGTTTGAGGTTTGGGTCTCTTGCCCGGTTCTCTCTGCTGGGTCGCTGCCAGCACCTGAGTTGGCATCAGCCCAGAGCAGGTCCAGGGACATTCTGCTGCAGTCTTGGTTGTGACAGCCACAGATGCATCCCCCCCATCCAGGAGGAGCTGAAACCTTCCTCTATTTACAGGGCAAAGTGAGTCTTTGAGGAGGATTATCTGGAGCAAACTTCTCAATAGAACCCCGAGGGAATCGTTTGAATTCGACTTTTGCTTTGTTGACTATTCGATGGTACTCAACCTCTTCACCTCTTAAAATAGATTAATGGATTTCCCACCAATCATTCCTTCTTTTTTATTTCTTTTCCAGTGCTTTTCAGCTACTTTTGCAAGGGAGGATGGGGTAAAGGTTTGATTATTATTGTCTCCTCTGGCCTGTTACACAAACAAGATAGATTGCTGCCAATAGGAGCCAGATTGGATCCCCACTATTTGCTCTCTTGATTTTTACATTTTTTTTTTGCTCAAAAAAGTCCATTTAAAAGAGGTGAAGCAGAAAAGCTTCTTTCAAAAATAATTACTCAGGGGCTTTCCAGCCATATGAAAAGGAACAAAATCTAAAACTCTAAACCTCCAACAGGGAAACACAAACCCAACAGTAACAAGCCTTACCTTGAAAAGACAGAAAAGTGCAAAACAGAACATTCAGATCCAAATCCCGTGGTTTCTTCTTTGAGATGGATGACATTCAAATTCCAGACCTAATCTGGATTCTGCTTTTTCAGGATTGGTGAAGTCAGATCCAAACAAACTGGTGCTTGCTTTCTGATTTGGTCTGAGCTGCAGCTCCAGTATTTCTTTGAAAGGCAAGATATCAGGAGGGCTATTGATGCTGGGATCGATGCTGTGTTTGAGAGGAGTGAGAGTCTTACAATAAACAGCAGGGATTGTTTGCCTGTTTTTGTAGGGCCTGAAATACTTTACCAGCTTACAGGCTGCTGCTATTCCAGTCTCAGACCTGCTGAAGAGGCAAAGCTGAGCATCCTCCTGAGCTTGCACCCAAGGATGCTCTTTGGAAAGCTGGTTTAAAGCATGTGGACTTGATTCCTTTTGTCTGAGGATGTGTATTTAGAGGGAAAACCACTGTAATTCTGTAATGGTTTGAGTCCTTCTTGGGAGATTCCTGGTACTTAACAAATCACTTCTAAGGGAACAATTATTCCTAAAAATAATAATAACGGGTTCTGTGTAAAAAAAAGCTGGTACTTGATTAATTATGCCTTTTTTTCTGGGTTTGTAAGAAGGAGCTGGAAAGGGAAGAAGAGCAGTATTTCAGTACTCAATGTTTGTATAAATTGCTGAGAAAGAGCTCACCAATAATATGAGACTTAGTAAACTGGGTTCAAACTTTTTGCCTGTGCAAAGGGAACAAATGCCTCAAGTGCAAAAGCAGGTTTAGTTCTTTGCTTTCCTGATCTGTTTTCTGACTCCAAACTCGTGTTTCTTTGCTTTGCTTTATTGACCTCGAAATTAGCAGGAGTAAACAGACCAGTATAAATCACCTTTCACAGTCCCTCTCATAAAACATCTCCGGGGAGTCATTACATGATCCTTTGTAGTCAAGCAAGCACCAAACAGCCTTGGTTCCATGGATGAGCAGAAACCACAGAGTTAGTTAATGGTACTAAGCAAGGTTAATTAACAAAGTGAGATGATTAATTCAGTGAGACATCTCAAGTAAACATGAGAGTTTGAGTTTAATCTCTGGATGTTCATCCACTGCTGAAGCTATTGTATTTTCATTGTAACAGGGAAGAGAACAGAGCTGATGTTTCTGTCAAGAACGTGCTTGACTCAGCCAAAGGCATCACAGTTACAAGCTGTTCAGGTGTTTAAGGTGTGTTATCCATGCTATAGCATTCAGAACTACTCTGTTTTCAGAGCTCAGATTTACAAAGAGTATGAAAAAGAAGTGCTAGAAAATTAGCTCAAGAGCCCTCTGTTTCCATCACTCTTATTGCATCATTGCAGTGAGGAATGCAAAAATTCAAATCAGCCCAAATGACTCTCCTCAGGCAGATACCTGGTAAGCTCCAGCTGCCTGATTCCAGTTGACTCTGATTCCAGGAGACTCCCTCCTACCAGAAGCCCACTGTAAGTCCATAAAGCCCACCATGAACTCATTTGAGATTGTAAGTGCAGAGACACGGGCTGGGGTTCAGATGAGACATGGCAGAGGTTGCACTATGCCAAGAAACAGGTGAAAACATCAAAAGAGACTGAAATTTAGCCAGAATAAGCCCTCAGTGGTTTAACTCCTCTCTCTCAGTAAGGTGGGTTACTGAAGAAGAGGGTGGGATCCTTTTCTCTGCACATTTAACTATAATTCCCCCACTGATACTAGAGATGATGTGTTGAAGCAGATATTACTGTCTCAGTTGCTTAATTATTTGCCACTTTAGTGCCTGGACCTTTCAGATCTTTTATTGCATTAGTGGCACATGAACTGCCCTCTGATGATGTTTAAATCCCAGGCCTAGGTGCTGATCTAAAACCCATTGACCTTGAGCACAGCCCTCAGACCCTCATCACCCAGAGACCAAATTCTCACCCTCTGAACACCCTCATCCTGCTGCAGCAATCACAGAGTTTTCTGAGAATAGTAAGCAATATTTCATGAAGATTTTCAAAATCACATCATTTGGGAGCAGAATAAGAGCTGATTAGCCATATCTTAGTAATGATGGGAAAGTTTTCATTTGTATGGAGAACGCTGGACAAAACTCACTATTAACAATTGCCTCTAACTGAGGATTTATTACTCACTGTTGGAGCCTTAAAACTAAATTGGACTCTTTAAATACAAATGTCTTTATATTTTAGCTCAGTCACAATAAATTCTTTTACTCTCCTTGAAGGGCAGCTTAGTAACAATTAAGTATCTTCCACTCCTGGAAGATAAACCAACTTCTGAAATACTGTGTCAGGGAGTCACAAAGATGAGGTTGAACTGCATCTTAGGGGAATGAAAAGCAATCCTTATGTTCAGGGTTAATAGTCCCCCTTTGCCTGTTTAAGAGACCTTCTATGGTAAAACTCATTAAACAGGTGATAACAGCTTTTCAAACCAGATTGAATTAAACGTTAAAATTTCAAACCGTGTTGAGCTTCTGTTTCTGACAGAAGAAAAGTAAGTGGAAGATGAACAGGAATGTTAAGAAACTTCTTATACCTGTGAAAGGGCTAGGATGGGAAAATTCCCATTAGTAACCAGTCTGTGGTTCAGCTCCTCAGAAAGGGGCTCTTTCATCCCCAGTGGAGAGAGTGGGCAGAAAGATCTCAGCATTGGAAGATCAACTCTTGAGGGAAGGGTTTTAATTGTCTTTGGCTGAACACTCCTCACTGTTTTTTGGACCAGGGAAATTATTTTCTTAGTGCCTTCACCTTTGCTGACAGAGAATATAACACCTTCCTGCTGTTCTCCCAAGCACTCTGCATTATTGCAATGGGAACCAAATTTATAACATTGTGAGCATCATAAAGTTGGGCAGGCTGCATCCCAGCCAGTTGCCATCATTCTTCCAGAAATAATACAATTTTAAATAAATGCAATCCCAAGTGTTCCCTTTAGTTATCACCACAGAACAATGCCTGGGAATGTTGCTGGCTGCAGCTGCCAGGAAGACTGATGGGGGCCCATTGAAAAGCCTGCTCACTTTCTTAAAATGCAAATACCTGCAGCCCATACCTGGAGAGAGCTAATGAGCAATTGCCCTTGGAAACATAGAAGACAGAAGACATTCCATCCTGTTCCTTTATATATTCACAGGCCTGACTTCTGGGTAATTCACCAGAGCCATAACTCACTATATGATTCATTAGATGTTAAAAAAAAATGTTTGAAGTTGTCATAGAGAAGATGACAAATGTGCAAAGTAGATGTGCAGCTGTGATGAATCTGCAGGAGATGAACAAAGACTTTGGTGCTATTTAGAAAGTTCAGAAAATGCTTTCAAAATTCCCAAACCACAACACTCCAACCCAGGGATGCCCCAGTTTAGCAAAAGCTTTCATATGCTGTTTGTCACAACAAATGTATCTGTTTAAATCTCAAGTAAATGTTCTGTAGTAAATTGTCAGATCTTGTGAGTAAAGAACAAAATAAAAGCAAAACTTCTGAATAATCATATTATACATCTTAACTATTCTACCTAAAATATTTCGCTTGACCAAGCAGAGGAGTTTTTCTCACAGCTTTCAAGATTCAGAAAAACTTCAGTGTGTTATTAAACTACATTAAAAAAGGGAAAATTCTACTATAGTTCTGAGTAGCCACACAATAAACTTTCAGACACTTCGCAACAGTGAGAGATTCTCCAAAACACAGATTGTGTCACCTGAGAACTCAGAGGAGTTGCTTTTTGAGGACTAAATCCCCAAGTCTGTGTGCAGTTTCTATGTAAAGCCACTGTAACCCTTGTCTTGAAAACTGAAATGTTCTGGGATTCCAGTTCCTCAGCTGAAGAGTTTTCATTTCAGAAGCTCCAGTGTTTTGATGGCCAAATTCCCTCTTCTGGTTTCTGGTTTGAATTTGCTCCCATTCAGATTGCCTGTGAGCTGTGCAGCACCAGCAGTGCTGCAAAAGAAGCTGAAAGCTTACAAAGGTGTGGGAGAGGGTGGACAAATATTAAAAAATACATCCAAATTGATCCAAAGCCCGGCAAATTTGGGTCACATCTTAGGAGTAAACTAAGTTTACTTATTTCCATTCCTGATCACGTTAGTTCGTTGAAAACCAAATGCCCTGGGTTTTTATCATTTGCTACATTTTTGTGAGAGATTTGGACTGAGATCAGATGATGATCAAAACAGTGCTGTCATAATGATGGCCATCAACCTTCAGCTGTCTGTCTAGTCTGTGCTATACTTTTGGGAAGTATACAAAATAATTATAAACTTACTTAAATTTTTATGTCAACTAACAAAGGTTCAAGTTATTTTTCTGTGCTGTCTAGAAGTGGAGACAAAATAGTTGTGAAACAAGGAAAATGGTCAAGGGAGTGAAGAGTTCTAAACCAGTACATCTCTTTCTTCTTACAGGCACGTCATCACAGATATGTATTTTTCCAGGCAATGTTTCTGCAGAGCTAAAAGGCTTGTGGATTCAACTGAGGTTCACACCATGCCATGAGATTAAAGGAGATGAGGATATAAAGATAAAATACAGGAATGACTTATACGCTTCCTGAAAGCATTTTGTTTCATATCATTGTAAAAAGTCTTTTGATTATGGAGAAAGGATCTAATTTCACAAGCCTTTCATGTAAATAATTCAGCTCTAAGAAACCATACCAGGCCACTTTCCTTTTGATGCCTTGCAGTGTCTGAGCAACAGCAACCTCAACAAAGCCAAACTTCTTGTGCTTTTGAAAGATGCTGATGACTCTCCAGGAATATTTATAACTTGCCAAACAGCCTGAGCCTGTTAACTCTGGGGGCATTGCTGAAGTTTTTAATTTCCTAATCAAGATTTGCACATTTCTGAGGAGTGAGCTCTGTTGGTCTCACTACTGAGAGTTTGTCAATTCCTCCTTTGCTCCAAAGTGGACACAAAAAGACTTCAGGTTCTCCAGCAGATAAGAGGTCAGGTCCCCATGACCCTGTGGGTGTGACTCCTATTTCAAAGTACCTTTGTTATTCCATGGATAGGAATATTCTGCCTCCTGCACCAACTGCCAGAGGCACAGGGAGAATGGACAAGTAAATTCACTGATTCTCCTGGCTGTGCACACAGGTGCTGAGCTGAACACGGTACTGTGAATAAAGATGCCAGGGATTTAGTCCTCAGTTTCCTATGGGAAAGGCACAAGCCCTATGGGAAGTTTTGACTGCATTTTTACACTGTCCAGAGCTGAAATGTTCAGGTTTTGATCAGCAACTGAATGCTTTGACACTGCTGTTTTCATGATAGATCTCACAGGGCTTTGGTCCCTCTCCTGCTCACTGTGAAATAAAACTGTCAAATCTTGAAAGCTGCCAGGGAGCAGGATGTCCATCCTCCCAGCAGCTTTGCCTGCCATTGACATGATTATTTCCATGCTGCACACAGGTGAAACAAAGCTGAGAGATGAAAGGATACACCTTCCCACTACATTTCAGTTCAGGTTGTTGTCCTCACTTATCCTCACCCTTATCCCCTTTCACCCTTTGGTTGTCACATAATATAGAATCATATCATGTCATATTGTATGATATCATTTTGGTATGTGGTTTCTAGAGTGGACCAGAAGTTTTGGGTGATCTGTAGGCTGAGTGTCTGAGTAGCTGCAAACTCTCTCCTTGCACTACCCCTCACTCAGACTCTATGGGTGGCTCCCAGTAACCCTAAATCAGAAAGGGCTGCTTGGGTGAGGTGTGGTTTAACTTCCTGGATTGACTTTGAGCTCAAAGAGAAGAAATAGGACAGTTCTACAACGTGACACCAGCCATGGCTGGGAGGGAAGCCCAAAGTCTGCTGCTGGCACGTCCAGCTGGCTCTGAAATGTTGGACTCATGAAAGGTGAGTCAGACAAGCCGTGAAAGCCAAGTCAGAGTCTCAGGTCACAGCTACAGATGCTACTGGAAATAAATAAAAGCTAATCTAAACACTGTCAACTTCTTCCCTGGTGTTCAATCCTACTAATCATATCAGCTCTTCCTTCAAACCATCTTGCTTACGTGTGCACTGAGTTGTGTGAAAAGCAAATGATTCTCTGATTTCCCTGTATGGCCCTTGGAAGGTTTATTTCTTCTCTTGGATGTTCTCCCTCTTGCTGGGAGGGTCCAACCCCATTCCTCTCACTCTGTTGCTGCATTTTGTTTGTAACTGATTCCGCTCTCCTGCCTGCTTTTTAGGGATTTGACTTCCCCACCTTCCCTGCATTATCTCAAGCCCTTGTGTTTCTACTTGATGTAGAAACATTTGTGTGTTGGCATCCAGGCTGTTCCTTAATGTATGCAATGAACAGTTGTGGTTCTGGTGAGAATCTGCACTTGGGTGACAGAATTATCTTACTGAATATTCCTCTTTGTGCCACTTGTTTGCTCAGGAAGGACTTTTGTTCTGTTCTCACAACTGAATTTTTTTCCAGTGGAATCCTAATACAGGGATCTTTTGATTTGAAATTCTAAGAATTTAGGGGTTTCTTTTTGCCCTGGTGCTGTGTAGTTTCGATTTCCATAAGTTTAACTTCAGTGAATGCAGTACTTAAAATTCCAGTGACTGTGTTAGCTCTCTTTGTTATATGTATATGAGAGGAAAACTCAGCACAATTTCATGCATAAAGAGACACAAGTACCAAATTTAAGAGTCTTTTTATTGATCTAAACATTGAGATGTACCTGCCTTAGAGAAATTATCTTCAGGCACGTTACCTCTGAGATGGGTGTGTGCTCAGAAGTGTAACAGATTATCACAACATAATATGGCCATTACAGAGAACTGTTCTAATGATCATGAATGTGACTACCTTGTAATAACAGGATATTCTCCACACAGCTCACAAAAATACTTATGAGCTGGTGTGTGACTTATGCACACAATTTGCCTCACACACTGCAGTGAATCTGGACTGTGTTTTATAGGACTTGGCACAGAAAAGCTATTAAAGGAACAAGTAGAGGGCCCACGGGGGAAAGGATCTCTGTGCTCTGAGGAGAAAGGAAAAGAGCCTTGCCTTGGTTTGTGCAGCACACACAGGTCTTTGTGGTGCTGATCCCTGTTGACTCTGGATAGTGTGTGAAGTTGTGCTCTTCAGGGCTCGTCCCAACTGTGTGTGACTGGGCAGGAGCATTTGGTCAAGGGAAAGGCTGGAGAACACAACTGGAGAGCCCAGAGTGAGAACCTGGTTCAGGATGGCACTGGAGCAGCACTGAACACTCTCCTGTGCTCGTGGTTTCCTACTGGATCCCTCCTGCCCTCTGGGGTAATTCTGGTTTTTTGACACAATCAGGAGACAATATCCCAGCTTAGGAACAGCTTGGCTGCTGAAGCAACCTTCCTGGGAGTGCCCATGCAGGAGTGTGATTGTACAGACACTGATTTAAAAGCAATGAATTTGGGGGGGAACCACCTCGAGCCACTTATTTGACCATGAGGAGAGTGAATTAGAACATGTGCCTGAGGTGAACAAGAGGCTGTAATGGTAATAATCCTCAGACCCTACTGCAGTAAGGAAATAATAATCAGAATTGTGAGATGAGCTAAAAGCTTCAGACAGTCTTTTGTTCCCTTGTGAGATGAAGTGTGTCCATCTTTCCCCTTGCACTTTGTGGCAAAAAAAAGGCATGGGGTGTGTTCTGAGATTTCCTGTATGGGGGCAGAGGGGCAAAACACTGCCAAAAATGCCTGGAAATACCAATAATAAACCTGAAAGACAAAAAGGTTTGGTGGGGTTTTTTTTCAACAGGGATTTCTAGATAATACCAAAGCTGGTCTTTGCTTTGCTAATGACAGGTTGCCCAAAGAGAAGAGCATGTTTTAAAACCCAGGGTGCTTGTTATGTGGTATCCTGTGCTCTGGGCCCAGAGAAAATGTCCTGCTCTCTCTGCTGTGGTGATGTCTTGGTTGAAATGGTGCCAGTTATGAGGAGTTATGAGGAACTTGAGGGGTAGAAGTTTGAACTGAAGCAAGAATATCATTAGGTACTGTTAGATTATGGTGACCATATTGTGAGATTTCAGTAAACATCTTCAGTCCTCTAGTTCTTGAATCATCTGCACATAAGGCAATAGAACAGGTTTGTCTCCTGACAGACAATTTTATGTAAAAACATTGTAGGGCACAAATACTTGGGGAGGGCAGATGAGAGGTCTTTTTGCAAGCTGTCCTATTCATGATCCTGTGTTGTGTCATGTATCCCAACAATGATGAGATCAAGTTTTCCTTTTTCCTCTTTAGAGAAATGAAATTTTTGTCTGTGGATCCTGACAATGAAATCTGCATTACAATGCGTGGCCTTTCTGACCTTCTGCCTGCAGTATTCTGACTTTCCTTGTTCACAATAATGATTAAAAAAATCTCCTGAGCATACAGGATTTTTATATGTTAAAAGATTTTTATAAGAGAAAAATCTTAAATTAAAATCTGAAGTTAAGCAGCATATAAGGACAATTAAACACACAGGTCTCACTTCCCTACATCCTCCTGTTTGTTGTGTTGCTGCAGGTTTTGTTGCTTGTGATCAAAAGATGAACACAAAGTTCAGACAGACACAAATAGGTCACCCTCTCCTGCCTGGCAGTATCAGGATTGTGCAGCTGTAGTTGAGGTTTGCAAGATCTTTAACAAAAGTTCATTTCTCATTCAGAACACAGACAGATTTGTGTTGCTGAATCCTTTTCACATCCTCTCACCACACAAAAAAAGCATGTGCTAAATTGAGTTCAGCCCATAGCAACAGTTCCTCTGATAACCTTGGAATGCAGAATGCATGGACAGAGGACACTTTAAGTCTTTAGCAGGAATACTTATTAAATAAACCCCTGCTTTTATAATAAAAGCCCAATTTTAATAAAACACTCTCAGGCATTCTGTTTCAAGTAACTGCATTTATACAGCCAGGTGCTCCTCTTGCTTTTATCTCACCATTTCTAGCACAATCTCAATTTATGGTTTTACACTTTTTTACTTTTGCCCATCTCTCTTTATAATTGAGCTTTTCTGTTTAACTCCATCCTTGCCACCACAAAATCACAAAAATACTGTTGCCACTGCTGTTCAGATGTTGCCATTTCAACTGTTTAATTGCAATGCTCCTCAGACTTTATATCCTACTCTTTATCACTCTAATCCAGGTTTGATTCTGAGGAGAAGGAGCAGCAGGGAACCACAGACTTGAGGGGAGATTTCACACTTTCTTTTTTCTGGCTCTGAAATGTAGGGAGCTGGTGGGGGCACACAGACAACCGTTTGTACTTTCCCTTCCTTTTTCTCAGCACTTGCACCACGCTGCAAAAATCAGACTATCGGTTTTTTGCTCAGGCTTTCTAAAAAATCCAGTGCAGTATTGTTGGATGTCTGCTGGGAGAATCCTGGTATGGGCTTATACTCTTTGCTTTTGTGCAAGAACATGTACCCTGCTCACCTTCTATGAATTTTTCTTTGTCTAACCAAGGTGATGAAGCAGCTCTACAACAGGAGATTAATGAGCGTTAGGTGATATTTGTCTGTGTGTTCTCTCTGGGGCCACACTGCTTTACCCACAGGGTTGGCCTGCAAAAGAATCCAAGAGAAAAAACAAATAAATGCCCTTTCAACAGATTATCATCTACTCTTACTGGATAGAGTAATACAATGTAAGTAAAATAATGTATCACACAAAACTTCCATATGATAAAAGAAAGCTGAGTGTACATGAAATATTTTTACAGACTTACCTGTATACAGTTTCATGGCATCATAGCTGCATATCTCTATCATTATCCTTAAAACTCTTCCATGTCCAATTACCAAAGCCACTTTACTCTTATTCCTTTTAATTTTACCCTATGAATTTTGCCTGTCACTAAGTTTCATCCTTTCCTTCCCCCCTGGATGCAATTCCTTTCTAAGAAAACACATTCTTACAAGCAGTAGAGATTTCCTATGATCCTGTACCTTGATATTCTCTGAGCCATTCTTTAGGAAAGCTCTGCACACCTTTCCTTAGAAATCACTTCTGTCAGTTCTAAGTGAAGTTGGTGTTTCTTATCTAAATTACCTCCCAGTTCCACCTGGGCTTTGGGTGCTTGGAGTAGAGAAGTAGATCTTTAGGAGATGTAAATCAACATATCACTATTGATTTTAATTATGTGTGGTGTCTTCTTATGCTGGCTGGTGATCCAAGCTGGAATAAGAGGATCATGGATGCTTTGTGCATTTTAAGAAAGGAGGCACATCTTTCTCTCCCTGGAAGCATCCAGCTGTGCTGCTTTCCCTTTTTCCTTTAGTAGTAACATTGTACAAGGATAAAGAGGATCTGCTGAATCTTATTCTACTGAATCTTCTTTAACAGAAGAAGTGTTCTTGTGGTACAGAAGAGTTTCTTCCTGAATTAAGCTTTGCTTACCAAATCTGTACTGACACAGTGGTGGATTGGAGCCTTTCAGATAAAGTAAAAACCTCTCCTCCAACCAGTGTCTCTGGGATTTAACTTGGGCCTTTCTCTTTAAGCCTTGGTGAAAACATGATGACTTGATGAAGAACTACTTAATACTTCTCCCTTAATGTTAAAGAACAACTGTGGATTTGGACATGATTAAATAAAAGGCTGGTTCTAAATCCCTCCTCTGGCAGAAGACAAGTGTGCCTGTATAGTTTATGGGATTTATGTGCTAATTAGACACTTCTTCTCATTAGAACCGTGTTCTCCAGAAAGGAGTCAAAAGTTTCCTTGATTTCTGTGCAAAATACACCTGATTCAGTTGCTAAATCTGATGTTACACTCAAAAGCACACAAAGTACCAGCATGTAAGTTAAAAACTACTGACTAACAAAAAATATGTGTGATTCTTCATCTGAGAATACAAAAAAAAAGGGAAAATACAACAAAATAATTTTAAGTATGGCCACCACAACATACTAGAGGAAGGACATTCAATACAGCAACATAAGTGACATAAAAAATTCATCAGCTGAAATAGAGCATTGTTTAGGGTTAGAGATGACAATTATAAACAACTTCAAGTCTCAACTAAAACCAAAACAATAAAGCAAATGTAAATAAACCTTTTTTTTCTCCAAACACAGCTCAGAGGCAGAATGCATACAAGGAAAGAGAGCTTTGTTCACCTCCCATGCAAAGAAGAGCTGAATTATCAATGCCTCAAGTCAGTTCCTAAAGTAGTTTGTACCCCCTGGGTTACAGCAGTGACTGAAAGGGGATGAGAACAGTGAGAAGAGGGAGGGCTCAGACTGGGACCTCTCTGGGATGAAGTGAAAGTTGTGTTCCTGTCCTCTCCAGTCAATGCCTGCCATGAAATTCATGTACCCCCTATACTGGGATCAAACTCTGAGCCTAATTGTTATAGACTGGAGGCTGAACAATGAGTTAAACTCTGCAATCCAGCCTGATTATGTGCAAACTCACTGTGACAGAGTCTTAATTTGAAATGTATAATTAAAGGTCATAGCAGCATTTCCTAGTTTCAGAGATTGATTTTTTTTTCACCCTAACTCAGTTACTCAGACAGATTTTAAGGAAACTTTTATCCAGGAGAATAATCACATGGTTTTTAAAACTGCTTTTCATATTCATATTTGGTGAGCAATATTGACTGAAAAGAGTATAGACAATGACTTCAGGGAGGCTGTTTTCATGAGTAAGATTGCACCCTGTAAATATGAATTCCAGAATTAGACCTGACTGGCAATTTTTGTAAAGGCACAGTCCTGCCCATTATGATGCTCAGCACTTGCTCTGACCCACGTTTATTAAATCTATCACAGGTAGCTGCATCCCAAAAATTACTGCTGGGGCTGAAGACAGGAGCTGGTGAATTTAGAAGTTAGGAACTGTGTTGAGGCAGATTTTAATTTCCCAGGGCAGCTTTGCCATTCCAGGAGTCAACACTGGGAATGATGCCCAGCTGGAGGGATGTGGGAGGTCCCTGCTGAGCACGGGGTGAACACACAGTTGTGTGCTGAGTGTAAGGAATGTGGGGATGCTGAGGTAAAAAAAACTCACAGGATATTTTGAAGTGAAAAATCCTGTTCCTTGCACATGGTATCAAGAACTCCAAACCATGAAACTGGGCTCCTGGTGCAACAAGCTGTGGTTATGTGGATCCTTCTTCTTAAGCCAGAACTTTCCATAAAAGAATTAATCATTGCCCACCTTTGCAATCCTTGGACAAAGCTGAAGGGAACTACACAGCTGTAGTTCCTTGACAAAATCGTTCCCCTCACATTACAGACCAACACACCTTTCCACTCTCTTCCTGTGGGATGAGACATGAGGAAAATGTACCCTAAGCAAGGACTCCAGTGGGAGACAAATGTCTACAGTAACAGGGAATGAATGCAGCCTTCTGAAAAAAAAGCCAAAACAAACCAAAAAAAGCTCTGCATATAAGCTCATGAAAGTGGAAGAGAAAAATAAATGCTGTCTGGGGTTTACCAATCAAGAAAAAAAACAGGCTGGCAGGTTTTCTGCTGCTTATCTGAGCCCTGAGCAGTCAGACCATCCAATCTTCAGGAGGAAGGTTTCTCAGAAGGTCTTTATTGAATTTCTAAGCCTGAATTACCTGAGATTTTAGCTGTGCAGCAGAATTTGGGAGAAGGAAGTCACTAATGGTTGGGCTGAGATACTGTATCACGCTTCTCTGATATTCAACCTTAGCAAAATGTTTCCAAAGGAAAAAGGCAACTCATTCTCCCTCCTGCTAAGGAACTAAGTTGCTACAAAGATGGAAGACTGTTATTTCTCCTGAGCTTCTTTTGCTGCTGTGCTTCTCTTAAATACCCTGCCATGGTTGGGGAGAAAAACCTTTAAAGAAAAAAAAAAAAACAGAGAAAGAAAAAATATGCAACAGAAAAAAACCAAAGTTGCCTCTGAGTTTACCCACAAGGTCATAACTATGTTTAAGTGCTTTGCTGAAATAACTTGTGCTATTAGAGCTCTGGCAAGGGCTGTCTCATATTTTATGTATGAATTCTGAAACCCTTGGTTGATGTTATAATATAAACACTAGTAATTATTTTTAATATTATGGTTGAAGATAGCAGTCAGCTCCTGGATACCATTGCTCTAAAAGACCCAGGCTGTGAGGTTGCCCTTGTCCTGAAAAGTTTACAGTCTAATTTCTAGTTGGAAGCAGTGTGAGGATCAACAGTCACACATCTACAGACACATATATTTTTCTCCTCAGTTCCCCAAAGAAATGCACAAAACCAAATCTGTACTTCGTCTAAAGGTACATTTAAAGAAAATTAGATGTCATAAATAAAGCTGAGTCTTAGGGCAGAAAAACAGACAAGGATGATTTCCCAAGTTGGAAATGTAGAGGGTTGGGAAGAAATACACTTGAAAAGCTGTTCTTTTATTAGGCAGGACCTGTTCACACAAATTAGACAATAATCAATGAGAGTCAAATAAGTACTTTCTTGTAAATTTACATCTTTAGCAAAGATAGATTTAGCAAATTAACATCAAAGTCCCAAAAGAGTCATGTGGGACAGATGCTGGGAAATTTGGTATCTTCCAGAACAATGATCTTATGATCAAGGCTGTAAAATGACAGAAAAATGTTACTTAATACAATCAGTTCAGAATAAACATGAAAGAGCATTTAATGATGGTATAAGATAAAAATCTCTGTGTTGTTTCAATTTCATAAAAACAGATTAAGACATTTTAATAATGAAGTGCTGGAAAACCAATGCAGAACATGTTTCATGGAAAAGGTCAAAAAGACACTGGGCCAACTTTAGGGTTTGCCAAAGGTGTGATGGGGTCTTGCAATCTTCATGACAAACTGTATTGCACCCTTAAATATAGAGGGCTCTATAATTAGAAAAAAGCAGCACTGTCAGTGCTTTGTTAAAGTGTTGTCAGAGCAGACTCTTTGCCCAGTTTGTGCAAGGAATCCCAATCAAAGCAACCCCACCTTGGAGCTACCATTTCAGGTGCAATTCTCCCATGGCTTTGTGGCTCCTCTTCCTCTGCTTCTCTCCAGCACAGCCTGTCCCACTTGTGTTCTCTCCTACAGAGCATATAAAAATAAAATGCAGGATAACACAGGATTTTCCTGCACTAACTTGCTTTTATAGCAACAACAGGAGCAGCTAAATGCCAAGCAACAAGGTCTTGGCTCTGATTATAAGGGAGAACTGCACCGCCACTGTCTATAAGTCTTAGGTGTATCTATAATGAATATAAACAGCTTGATGTATTGGATTGCAGAGAGAAAATACCACAAGAGCATTTCAGATCCTCCAGAAAACTATGACCAAGCCTTGATCCTGTTGCTTTGACTCAACCCTGTGCCATTGTAAAGTTTGTCTCTGGCTCAGGATTTGGGAGCAGACTGTCAGGATTTGGGGTACGTACCTGGAAACCAGCAAAGGTGATCTAAAAGTTCCTGCTGTGTGTCTTGGTGACCAATAAATGATGCAAGAGGTGAGCAAGGTGTGACCTCCTTTTGTTTATGGAACTCTACAGGTATTTATATGTTTGTGGTTCACCAGGAAAATCCACAGGAATTGCTGCCCTATCCACCCTGCATTAATATTCAGGATCTTCACTCATAATCCATTGCTAAGCAACACTTAACAAAATTGATCTTTCATTAAGCAAGCTGTGGAGCTGGAATAATGCATTATTTCCTCTTTCTACTTAGAATCAGAGGAAACCTTTAGTTGCTTTTTAATGTCACAATATTAAAACTTTATATTTGAAATGCAGATTTTAATCGCTGAGAAAGTCCATTTGGATTAAGGATTGGATGCAAATCAGTGCTCTTTAATGCTGAGAGTAAATAAATTGTGAAAAAAAATTATTCAACCCTTAAAGAATATGGAAAAACTTGAAAATGGAAAGGAAAGTAATCCAGAGCAACCATATCCCATTTTGCATTCAAATACTTTGAGGGCAATACCTTGTCAGTAAGTGTGTGTATATCTTAAGCATCTCTGTCACTGTTTATTTATATTCTGCATTAAGATCACACAACTGAGTGCATTTATATGCTGAATAGAGGAGGTTTTGATTCCCAGACATGAATTTTATGTACATAGGAAATAACCTTGGCTCTCTGGAGTTTTCTGAAGGGCTGCTGAGGATAGAATTCCATGCCTTGAAGTTGCTAAAAACTACCTGTGCTGCCCACCAGCCCATTTCTCTGGCACTGCAGGGTGGCTCCCTGGAGTGGATTCCCCAATACCTTAATCATCCTCTTCTTAAGAGTCTCCAGCAATGTCTCCTGTGGGAGTTCCCTGCACAGCCTATTAGTGCCAGACCTTTCTTATTTGTACCCATCCTACATTTATTAAGCCAGAGTCCTTCCTGTCTCTGTCATTCCCAAGCCCCTGCTACACCAGTGCAAAAGAGAGTGCAAGAAGTGATTTTCCCATGGTTACAGAAGGTGTTGAGATAAATATGGATGCTTCCATTTTCATGGAATTACTGGATATCTTAAAATTCTGAAAATTTGGCCCTAGAGAATACGAATTGGTTCATTTTAATTATCTAATGCTTCATTCAATAAGACTGTTTTTTAAACTATATCTGAAATATAACTTTAATTCAGAATTCTAACAGGATCCAGACAAGGTGTTAATTTGTTGACATCTCTTATGGTTTATGTTTGCTTATGCTCTGTTAGTCTCCATCAAAGTATCCATGTTGTAGCACCTGTGACTGATGTGGGAAACTTTAATCAAAGGCTCTTCCAAGAATTTGTACTTTGCATTTAGGAAGTGTATGAGTTGTTTAAATGAGTACAGAATATAAATTATGCATCATTTTCCCAAGGGGCTTTTTTGGTAAAATTAACCAAACCACTGCATGTTCTTGTCTTGAGGTTGGATTTTTTTTCCTATTTGTCTTCATCAGTGTAAACTTTATACTGCTACTTAAAGGGGGGGGAGGGGGGAAGGAGTTGTAGTTTTCCTATCCAGTTCAGTAAAATTCATTACTCAATGCTTTCCCATATGATGTTAAAAAACATTTTGCTCTTACTGAATGGAGCTTCATGTGCTTCCCTGTCACTATACAGGCATAAACCAGGATGGAAACATCTGCTCTTAATTACACACTGCTTGGATTTTGCAGGGAGCACAACAGTTTGCATTTACCCCTAGCAAGGAGAAGGGAATTTATCACAGTGAGCCAGCAAGAGTCAGGTGTGGGTGCTCTTATATCCTTCTTTCTGGGATTCAGGGACTGAGAAGCCTTGAGTGAGAGCTGTGGGATAAATCTGGGATCCAAGCCATGCTGCTGTTTTCCACCTTTTTCGTGTCTCTGCTGACTGCAGCTTTTAGTTTTTGAACATCCAACAGGTTTTCCATCTTCTGTTGAATAAAATGTCAGCAAGTGATTAAACTAGTTTAATTTATTTTAATTGTGTTTTACTTTAATGTGAAGTCTGGAAACAAGTCTCATCAGTCTGGGCAGGTTCTTTATTCTTTTGACACTTTCTCCCAACAACCCTTTGGACTATGAATGATGAGAAATATTGGTCAGGAGTCTGAAGCCACAATTCAAATTAATGACTTAAACCCACACATTCTAAGCAACCTATTGAGCTTGTCAGTATTTACATATCCAGAAAAATAAATTGAGACAAAGGATTGTCTATTTAATCATGGTATCTTGCAAAAAAGCTGCTGAGGGGGACAGAGAATAATGCAATTATTATATAGTTGTTTCTAGATAATGTTGTTAATCCTCCTGAGCAGAGGACAGGCAATTTTTTTCTGTGGTATCAGTGTGCTGGTGATTGTCTCCTAATGTGCTCTTTCAGTGTGGTCTCTCTGGCTGGCCGAGGTGACAATATTTAATAGCACATGTTTCATTTGAGGCCAGACTTCAGACCTTTTCTTAGACCTTGTAATGTCTAAAGTCACCTTTGTGTATCTCTTCACACATTTTTCCATGAAGCCTTGGGGAGTCACTATCTTTGCCTCTTTAACAATTTAATAATCCCATTTTTAAAAGTATATGGGCCAGGAACATGCAGAGCTGACTTGTGGTAAATTGTATTAATTTCTTTCTTTAGGGAGATTTCAGCTGCACGTTTGGAACTTGCAGTTTTGACCTCATCTGAGGTCTGCATTTTGAAAAACAAATTATTTTCCCAGATATGCAAATACTGACAAGCTTAATAGGTTTGTAGCAGACCTGAAGCAATGGCCAAACTTTTGTCAGGCATTTTCAGTGTCCCAAAGCCTGAAGCTGCCTCTGAAAATCAGGTATTCCCAACCCTGGTGCCAAACTTGGGACATCAGGTCCTCAATCCTCTAATTTCTTACGGCTCCCCTGGGTCCAAGCAGACAATGAAGCCAATGCTACCTGCACATTTTTACCTCTTCCAGCTCTTGCCACACCTAAATGCCCCTCTTCCCTCCCTTCCCAAGCTTCATCTGAAGCAAACTGTCTTCAAGGTATTCGATGATTGTGTAAAATAGCATTTGGTTTTCCATAAGGGGCTGAGTTATTGGCAAAGGGAATTGTCAGCTTCCCTAGAAAGCTTAAGCTTCATGCCTAAAATGTAGCAGCAGGCAGAAAGAAAATTGTTTCTCTCCATTATCCAAGAGTATTGCATTCCAGCACATTCTTAACATTATCCCCCATAGGGAAGCACCGAAGCCACGAAGCCTGGGGAGGGTTTATGAGTGTGCAAACCATTATGGCTCAGCTGTGGCTCATCTTTATTGTCCTCATCTACAGACATCAATACTCCTATTTTATTTTCTTTAATGAAAAGAGGGTTTAGTGAGAGCCAGAAGATTGTTTGGTGCAATAAATCCCCAGTTCTAGTTGTTTTCACATGACTCAGCAGGTTCAAATCCGATGTTGCCCACACACAGCTGGGTGCCAAGCCTGGCCTTGAGCTGCACTTCTTCCAGATTTATCTGGAATCTCCAGGAAATCTGGGCTTTTGTAAGGAGTTTAGGATATGTTTATATGAGCGAGAGAAAAAGGGGAAGGGAAGAGTGAAGTAAACGTAAGGAGAAAAGGAAGAGTGAAAGAAATGGTCATGAGCTCAAAATATGGAAACTGCATAATGTTGTGTAAAAGAGAAAAGAAAAGTAGTGGCAAAAATGGGTAAATTTGGGAAAGTTTAAAAAGAAGAGAGATATAACGTGGTGAAAAATACAAGCACATTTGAGTTTTCTTTGACATCTACATGAATGCAAATTTAATGTGTGTAGTTCAGCCATTAATGATGCTCCACCTCCCAGGCAAATTTAATTTTTGAAATCTGTCTGTTAATGTAAGCAATGTTATTTATTATCTTTCAGTGCTGAGGTGCTTTGCAGATGTTCAAAACAGGCTCTCACTGTGGTAAATATTGAACGAACCCATTTTATATTCCACGTGTTAATCTCCAGATCTCTGGTTCTGTTCAGATATTACAGAGAGGGCTTAAAGCAACCCTCTAAGACAGCTTGACAGAGGCAGATTTTGGGATGATATTTTCCAGGTTGAAGAGGGCTACAAAGCTTCATCCCAGTCTGAGGACAAATTTAATTCTGATGACCTTTTCCATGTGAAAATGAGGACTGTACTGACAGAGTTAATTCTGGCATTAAATGGTGAAAGCTCTTCACTGCAATATTTATGTTAACTGGTTTTTGTGATGCAATTCCTAGTAAAAGTCCCAGCAGCAATAAAAGCCACTATAAAATATGGTTGCCATTTTACAAGATACTTTGTGAAATACTATAAAATTACTTCTGTCATGATCACCATACCCACTAGAAAGATTAAAAAACTGAAACCATTTGTCAAATATGCAGGGATTATCTTCCCATTAAACACTTAGTCTTTAAATTGATGGATGTTGGGATGTGACCCAACCAGATTGATTCAGGGGAGTAAAGGGATTTTTTTTTCTGTGAGTCTGCAGGTCCTGAGGACAGGAATCACAAGGCCTGGGTTTTACCTCTGGTTTTGCAGGCTCTTCTTGGAGTCAAAACCATCCTTCACAAAACAAGCCACAGTGGCTGAGACAGACTTCTCTAAGACATCATTCAGAAAGACTTGTTTCTTTTTCTTTATCACAGAGGAAATTGAGGATTAGCCTCAGAAGGCAAAAGTTAATCATTGTGAATACCTGCCTCAATCTTATCTTTCAGTTTAAATGTAACATTTGTATTTGATTACGCATTTTATGTGAACACAATTCTTTTCAGTTTTAAATGTACTTTTGTCTTTTCAGTTCTAGACACGTGTGGGCAAGACAGCTTTGCAAGGTGGGAAAGACTCCATCTGGAAATCCACCTCCCACTTCTAAAGGTGATAAATAATTTTTTGGTTATTTTGTTGGGGGTTTTTTACTGGTTTTTTTTTACTTGGATTGTTTTGTTTCTTGTGCTGTCTACCACAAACTGTGTTTAGCTTTTACTTTGCCCAGGACTTGCCAGTATTTCACCTGGCTTTAATCTGGGATGTTTTAAGTAATACACACTAGCAAAGAGACTGAAGAACATGAGGTAGGATCTTTCCAGGTCAAGGGATGTTTTCTCTTTTGCTGAAATCTCTGACATGGGGATTCAGAAGGACAAGAACATGGGGGCACCAACTGCAATGTCTCCAGAGTAGCTGGGGACACTTTGCTTGCTAGAAATCCCTAATTTTCCTACCAATAATTGCAGCACTTCTGGTGGCAAACATTTAGCAAATTCTTGCAAAAATCCAATCACTGTTGCTATAAAATATGACTGTCTTATAGAGCAGAGGCCAGGAGCAGAGGCAAGTAAAGAGGTCAAATCAGAACCTGCATTTGCAGTATTTTTAAAGAAGAAGAATTATGGTCTGCTGTAAAACGAACAAATGTCTCAGGAACTTTGTATAAGCTACCAATCACTTATTGCATGGGTTAAACAAGGTGGTTTTTTTTCTGCACAGTTGCCCAGCAGAGCTAACAAAGCTGAATCTGCAGTTCTGGAGCTCACAGGAGGAAATAAAACCTCTGCCTATTAAAAGGATACGACAGTATATGGAAGATACAAAGGGTTGTTAAATAAAGGTCTGTCCCTCTGCCTGCACCTTTTAGTGATATATTTTTAAATTACAAGAACTGAATTTTCCTAACCCAGTAGCGAAGGACTCTGGGACACAGTAAAGGACAGAAATGCACTTTAAACCTTTGTTACTGTAAAGATTTCCTCTCCTTGGTGAATGTTTAAAAAAAGACGAAGTCAGTGGAATTGTGGATCACAAGAGGAGGGGGAAAACCATCAATAACAGTCCACAGAAGATTTTCAAGGCACTGCTGCAAAGGCTGCATCCACTGCCTCAAGAACTATGGAAGCAATCGAGAAAGTGAAAAAGTGAGTCTTGCTGCCAGGTATAAATGAGGGAAGAAAAATCCTGCACACAATAAGGTTTATATAGCGTTACTGTGGACTTTACTGCTGGCTCTGGTGTGGGACCAGCTGAGTGTGGCTTTAAGGGAAGCAGGAGTGCCTGACTTAGCTGTTCCAGTCACCCTTGGGTTGGTCTAGGGGGAAGTTAATGTGCTTTTGTTGCCTGCAACACTGGTGCTGAAGGCTTTCTCTGTCAACTGAAAGTCCCAAAGTGCCCTATTAAGACAACTCTAACATTCCTCTGCAGGGGGAATTTAGTCGGAGATAAGATCTGCCCCTCGATTCCTGTGTGTGTGAAATGCTTTCTGCACCACGAGGCTCTGCTTCCAGAATGAACCCGACCAGACTGAAACGTGGAGAAGCCGTCAGGGCGTGGTTGCTAACACAGCTCCTGATCAAAAGATTTATACACTTGAATTATCAAATAAAATCCAAAATCAATGCTCTGGCACAGCTGCAATAACAAAACAAAAGAAAAGCAGGTTTTTAACTTAACAGTAGTTCTTCTAACTTGGAATAAAGGGTTTTTTTACATCCAAAATATCAAATGCTTGAGTCATCCACAACAGAGAGATCTGTAATATTGTATTTTTGGATCAGAATTAGAGGCAATTATAACAGTGTCCAGGGACAAAAACCAGCAGACAAGGGTGTTTCAATTCTAGTCAGGGATGACAAACAGTGTGGAGGTGAAATGCTGCAGCTGCTGAGTGATAGAGATTGCTATCAGGATTAAACAGGAAGGCTGTGTTTTACTGGATCAAGAAAGATTAGCCATGTGTTGAATATGGGATTATGAAGTAATTAAATAAATGAAGACACATTTTTGACACAAATTCTACAAGTAGGAATGCAATTACTCACTTTGTATACAATGTTGCTGTAATTTATCTTTCGGGTCTTTGACTGACAAGCAGAGCAGCCTGTTTTATACTCAGTGAAGGTAACCATGCTGAAGACACCAAAGGACTGAGTTTGCTGTGCTAACAAGCGTGTTTTACAGGGTGAACTAACTGCTCCTATAAATATATAATGGGTAGAACTCCTGCAAGTTTTGGTGGAAACTTCTGCTGCTTTTTAGCAGCCAAGCCTGGGAATTCATGAGTCGAAGAACTGGTCAAGGGAGGATTAAGTTGGTCTGACCTCCACTGGGATGGAGAAAGTAGTAATTAGTGCAACTATGCAAAACTGTCATGGTGCATAAATGTCCTCCAATATTTAGCAGGGAACGTGGTTTGTGTGTGATGGTCCTGAAATGCAGAGATATCTGGGGTGAAACATGAGTCAAATGGAACTGTGTGTAGCTGAATGGCCATGATTTCTATAAACTCACTGAGGAGCCTCTTAACCACGAGCTTTAAAATGGTGCAAGGGCTTTAATGTCTGTGCAAAAGAGACGAATTCTCTGTTGTTAAAAGCCTTGCAGAAAAGGCCCGTGCAGAATAAACTGCACAGTTAGTCTAAGCAAGAAAGGAGAAAGCTTGTGTTGACCCTGACAGTTGGAAGTCATATAAACCCTATCTCCCACTGAAATTATCAGATTATAGGATGGTCTGAGCAAAACAGAGAGAGGGTTGAGAGGAACATGTACCCTGGACCACCATCAGCACAGTGGTACAGTCCAGCACAGGAGGGAGGGTGGAACAAGGCCTTTAGATGAGGATTTACATCCAAACCTGCAGGGCTTTGGTTTGGATTTCTTCTATTTGTTGCTTTTATTGGGTTATATTTTGCCCTCCTGCAGCCACATAGCTTTCATTAGATTCTATGTGCACCAAGGGGAGGATGCAGTGTGGGGTACTTACGTGCATATGTTTGTTCTCTGCTGCTAAAATTAATAAAACCTCCCTGGTTTGTTTTGTTTGTTTGTTTGTTTTTTCCATCTCAGAGGCTTTTATTGTGGTTACATGACATTTGGGAATGATATTTAAAAGCAGATCTAGGAATAGATCTGTATACTGAGTTCAGTGCTCAGATGTAGCAGTAAAAAAAATGAATAAACATGACCCCTTTCTGTGTTACTAAAGAAATGCCTAATGTGTCTGGCTGGAAATGTGGAATTAACCTTGTTGACAGTTTTCTTGGAGAGAAAAGGCAGTATTTACATGACAGTTTAATGAACCGTATTTGAAAAATGTCATATGGAACAGTAGTCACAGCTGTATTTAAAATGACCAGCAAAAGTACACATCCTCATTTTTGGGCATCATCTCAAATAGCAGGGGATGAGTTTTCTCTTCCATCATGCGCAGAGAATGAGACCCTCAATGAGAGCCCTCCCTCCACCTTTTAAAAATTAGTTGTGGGTGTGAAATGACCTTCTTTCCTAACCCTTGAGATGCTCAGAAGTAAAAGGAAGGGGAATGCCTTCCTCACAATATTTGGGGATGGGCAGAGCAGGCACCCCCAAACCCACCTCCCTCCCACCTCCTCTGTTGGCAATGGAGAACTTTCTTTTCTCTTGCTGGAGAAAGTCTCCTCCTTTCTCCTCCTTTCACCCATGTTCCCACACCAGAATGTAACTCCCCCAATGTGTTTCCTTCCCATTTTTGACAATGGCAGCTGGTTTTCCCCTGTGCAGTGCCCAGTGTCATTCTCTGGTGTGGGTCCAGAACCTCTTCATGGAATGGGATGTGTTGACCCAGGGAGAGAAGTTTCTTCCCTAAAGAAACCTGGGATGACCTCCAGGCCTTGGAAATGTCATTGCTTCTGTAAATTGTAAAATGATTGACTCAAGACAGTCATACCCTACCAAGGGCTTGTAAAAGCTGGGGCTTGATGGGTGTTATGAGTGTTCCCCAAACAGCATGGCCTTGCCTTGACAAGAGACTAAACATTTCTGCTGAATTCAGGGGTAGGGTTGATATGGGGTACATGGAACGGGGTGAGAGGGTTGAGGAACATGTAAACTAAAGGGTGATAAAGGGTAAGGAATACAATATAGCTACTTCTAAAATCTACTTCTACTGTAATTACATATAAAGCTTATAAAATTAGCAAAAAAACTGAAAGGGTCTTAAGGCATCAGCCTCATCCCCTCATCCCCTCACTCCCCTCATCCCCTCACTCCCTCGCTCCCCTCATCCGCTCACTCTCTCATCCCCCCATTCCCCCATCCCCTCATTCCCTCACTCCCCTAATTCCCTCATCCCCTCACCTCTCATCCCCCCATCCCCTCACTCCCCTCATTCCCTCATTCCCTCATCCCCTCACCTCTCATCCCCCTATCCCCCCAGTCCCCCATCCCCTCATCCCCCTATCCCCCCAGTCCCCCATCTCCTCACCCCTCATTCCCTCACTCGCCCCGTCCCCCCCCCGGTCCCTCCCGGCCCCTCCCCGAGCTGCCCGGCCCCGCTCGGCCGGCAGGGGGCGCCAGAGCCCGGCCGCGCCCGCCCCGCGCGCACCCGCACGCGCGGACCCGGCGGGAGGCGGCGGCGCGAGGAGAGAGAGCGGGGACAGGGAGAGGGGACACCGGGGACAGCGGGGACAGCGGGGACAGACACCGGGGACAGACACTGGGGACAGCGGCTCCGGGACCGCCGCCGAGCAGCGGCACCGCGCAGCGGAGCGGCGGCAGCGGGAGGAAGAGCAGAAGGAGCAGCGGCATCAGCGCACGGTGCCGGGAGCCCCGGCCGGCGGCGCTGCCCGGAGGTAGGAGCTTCCTCTCGCCCTGGCAGCCAAACTTCGCGGGGCCAGCGCTGGCTTGGCTGGGCTGCGGCTCCGTACCACCGTGCTGGTGCCCGCCCGGCCCCAGGGACCCGGTCTATTTCTGCTTTTATTATTGTTGTTATTATGATTATTACTGACGCTGTTCCCCGCCCCTCCGCGCTGGGCGGGCGCGGCGGGGTCTCGGCGGACGCGGCAGCTCCGCAGCCAGAAGTTGGCGAGGACCGTGGGGGGCGACTGGCCCCAACTTGGGTCCCCTCTAAACTTCCCTGCCCGGGGAGCCGCCGCCCCTCTCCGCTCCCCTCCGCTCATCCCCGCTCCTCTCCTCTCCTTGCAGATGTCGGGGGTGCTGCTGATCGCTGCCTGGTGCTTCCTGCAAGCGGAGAGCCGGCATCCCGAAATCATCACGAGTAACAGCAATCATGGCAATTTCCTGGACAACGACAAATGGCTGAGCACCGTCTCGCAGTACGATAAGGACAAGTACTGGAACAAATTCAGGGATGTAAGTACTTCTCCGTTTGCCGCATGCTTCTTGTTCGTTCCATTGCGTCCTTCCTGCTGGCTTTGGGAAGCTGCGGGTTGAAGAGAGATGCAGCTTTGGGCAACCGGTTGCTGCTTGTGTGAAGGATGTTCAGAGCTGTTCGGGAGCTGGACAGGCAGACCTGGCATCCCTGATCACCCCATCGACTGGGGCAGCTTGGGCTCTGTGTCAGTCTCCCTGTGAGCTTATGGTCTTCAATTTTCCTCTGGGGAGGAACTTTGAGTGAAGTTTCTGTGCTTGATGCTTAAAGGCTGATTAACTGCAAAAGGATGGAATGGGGGGTGTGTGTGTGTGTATAAGAAAGGAATACTTACCAGTTCAAGCCACAAGGTGGTAAACAGTGAAGCTTTTTTTGCCTGCAGCTTTTATTGTCATTTCTGCTTGTGGAGATCTTCGAGGCTGGTATAGGGGTGGAGGAAGCAATGCTTTGGCTTGGGGTTTTCTCTTTCAGTCTGGAAAATAGGGGTGACTTCAAGATGTGTTATGACATTAAAATTAAATCTTGACTTCCTCTTGTTTGAATACAGTCGTGTATTATGTCAATGATGGCAGAATGGGAAATGCATTGTTTATGGACAAGGTAATGTTTATGAGCTCAGTATGACTCTAGGAAAGGGAAGAGGAGAGCTGGCTGGCAGTTCTGATGGTACTACTCTGTAAGGATCTATTTGTTTAGGAATACTTGGCCATTTATGGTATATTAACAAGTCAAACTTTGATGCTCTGCTTCTGTCTCTGTGATCTTAACACTCAATCTGACTTTTTGAGGAGGAAGTAAAAGTACTAGAGTTAAATGCAATGGGTCTCTGCCTTGTTTATGCTCTCTACATTCTGCTGTGGTTGTGGTCATCTCTGTGTCTTAGAAATGCTGCTCTGAATCCCAGTATAACAAGGTATGGCCTTAGCAATGGTATCCCCAGCTCTCTCAGGGTGTGTATTCCTGTGCAGTCCCTGTGGTGACACATCCACCTCCTGGGACTGTGGAGTTCTCCTGTAATAGGTGTCTGGAAAAGGGGATTCTAGAGTTAATATGTATGCCTGGATTTTTACCATACTCCAAGGGAATCTTTGCCCATATCTGGTTTAGTCTCCTGGGGAACTCAGGTTAAGGATTTCACTTGGTAATTTCTGAATCCAACTTAATGTGAGAATTCGGCAGCATTTGAAAGTGATAAATGGAATGAAGGACTGAAAAATTAATCTGGAAACACTTTTAACTAGAGACAGATTTATAACAAGGGACATCTTTCAACAGTCTCCTTCCAAATGGAGGCCTTGTATTAATCCCATACCCTAAAGTTTTTAACTATTTTTATGTAATTTTTATGTTTTCTGCTTCCCTCTTTATGTTACTTTTATGTTTTCCACTTCCCTCTTCCTTTTTTTTTAAACCTGGAGTTCTTGCAACTTCTCATCCTCTTTCAGAAAAATTATTCTTGTTCCTCTGGAAGATGTTTACAAAGAATATCTCATGTTTTAAGGTGTCACAACTGAGAATGCTTTTCTAGACTTTCTGAAAATGTTAAAAACCTACATAAAGCCCCAAAACTCTCTTTTGTAGGAAGAATCATTTTATGGAAAAGAAAAACCAAGCTTAACCAGTGGCCTACCAAGAAAAGGAAATAGTATAAAGTTCATGCAAAGTTTACTATCTTTCTATCCAGCTGTCTTAATGGTTTTATTTGGTTGCTTCAAAACTAGAATGTTACAAATGCATATGATTATTCATTAAACCTTTTATGGGGCAAATTAACAGAGACTACTAATCATCTCCTACTAAGCTTTTTCCAAAATGAAAATATAAAAAGCTTGCATATGTAGTTAAGCTCTTAATAATTTGTCTTCAACAAAAATGATGTCCTGGATCATAATCTTGTGTGAGAGGTTCTGTGTCCATTGGCAGAGTTGCTGCCAACATAGCAGGTATGGCAGAGACAGCCCTTCTTGCATGCAGAGCTGTTATTAGGAGAAATCTGGTCTTTGCTTTGTGCTGTGTTGGTGACAGGTTGTTAAAATATTTGTTAAAACATCTCTTAAAATGTTGGGGAGATGCACTATAACAGTGTTAACTGCTGGGTGTGGAGTCGACCAGCACTTCAACCATAATTGTTGACTTGTAGGAAAATTATCTTCCCTTTTTGCCCTCATTCCCAAACTGTAGCTTTACATACATCGTGACTAGATGAGGTTCTTGGTGTGGGCTTTGCACAGGAGGATGGAGTAGAGAAGTGTTTCATTTCAAACCTTCTTGGCTCTGACACTGCAGCTGCTACAGGGCAGAAGCCCAACTTCATACCTTGTAAATGAGGTTGCAGTAATTACCATAATTACTTTCAGTTGCTTTCTGAATTTCCTCACATTACATAAATACATTTGCACAAATATTGACATAACTGTACCCTTCTGCACAGTGGGAGAAAAACTGAAGGTGTGGGGCTAAGATTTGATGAGTTTGGGTGTGGCCACTTTAAACTCTGTGTGTCAGCACAAACATCTGCACACACAGATGTGCACAGAAATCTGGCCTAATGTTGCAGTGCTGGGTAGGGTTTTTTTACAGGTGATATGTAATGGAATATAAAATTTTAAATTGAATTTCTCTCAACTTTTTCAGTTATTCTTGTTAAAATCAATTGGTAGGTCAGCCTTATTGAGCTATGGGCCAATATGGCCTGATTTGGGAGGACAGCTATTGATTGATTTTTTTACTATGACCCATATTTCTTCTGGGCAAAGGCAGCGTGGTAGTTGCACTTATTGGCCCAGAAGTCATTATAGTCTGTGAAAAGAGAGCACAGAAATCCCCCCTCAGGCTGCATTACAGCCACAGAATCAGGCTAAATTTCTGAATCTGACTGAGTTTAATAGTGTGAAATGCAGACCTGTCATCATTTCCCAAAGGCCTCAAGGGGTCTGTTTAAAACAATACTTTACAATACAATCTTTTCACACAGTTTGAACACAATTTGCTGATTTTTTCAAGTCCTCCATTTTTAAAAACAAGCAGAGCTTATAATAAATAGTAGGACTCATGTGACTGATCTGTTGTGAAACACTTGCTGTTGAAAATCTTGTATATTGTACATCTGCCCAGCATCACTAATGGTGTAATGTCTGTTGTATTAATAAGCTTTCAGTGCAATCTGAACCTGATATTCCAATCTGTCTTCCACCTCTTTTTGCTTGTCTTTCTATGGACTTTCTATGTGGCAAATGACAAAATCTTAGCTCTGTCTTAAGTTCCATTTTAAAGATGGGGATAATAATATTTGTCTTCCTCACAACTGTGTGTTGAAGCTGTAAATAAGAAAGGACAGAGCTCAGGATCTGTGATAATATGAAATTTATTATGTACCTAATCCATATATTGAATGTGACTTGATACATATTTAAGTTACTGACTAGTAAGTTTCTAAAAGTAAAAATTAAATCAATGGAATTATTACTAGAGAAAGAAAAAAATAAGCTAAGCACAGTCTCCAGGGAGGACCTGCAGCTATTTCCCTTGTGCAGATTTGAGGCTTGGAAAAACAGACATGAGAGAGATAAGAGTCAAATTAGACCTTCTGATATCAGGAACCTAAATATGGAGGCCTCAATCTTTGGATCAAATCTGTTGAGAGGGATCCTTTGGCTTGAGAGGAGCCAAAGGAGTAAAACCTTCAGAGCAGATTTGGCAGCTGAATGTGGAGTGAATTTTTATAAGTCTTAGAAACATTTATTTTTATGCAAATAGCCACACATGTTATTGTAACACTGCAGCATCTCGTGTTCATAAAGTCTTGGCACAGAATAAGTGTCCTTTTAGTGTTAGATCTGCCTTTAATCAAAATTATATGAACAGACTAATTCTATTACTTCTACTTGGACTTATGTCTATTACATTATTAATGCTTACATATAAAAAGGTAATAAGTTCAACTAGCCACGGATTAAACTGCAAAAGGGAAGAAAAAAAGTAAAATGAACTAAGAGGATCCAGTACAAACCACACAAGGAATTTCCATGAAGTTGAAAGCTTGGCATGAGCTGTGGTTTCAGTGCCTGTTTATGCATGGCAGGCTGCCAGCCCACGTTCTGAGCATTAACTAAGCTGTTTCTCAAAATTTTATTGCTTACAGAGTTTCAGTTCAGGCTATCATGTTAAAACCCCCTGCATTTTTATGCCTAGAGATGCTTTGAGGCTGTGCATGCCTAAGAAGCAAGGCATGAAATGTCAGCATCTGTGTGTAAATGTTGCTCACACTTGCTGGATAAATAGTTATATATATTTATATATAACTGTTCGTGCTGATGATGGTTATAAGTAGATTAGATGTTAGATTTCCCAGATTGGTCAGAGACTATCATCCCCTCCAATTTTGTTAGTTATTAATATACATCCCCTTTCTGAGCCTACAAATTCCTCCTCACACCTGATCAGAGGTGACAAAGCAAATACAGGATTAGGAACTGGAGGATTTTATTTTGTTCCAGCTTTGCTACTGATGAGTTTTTGTCCTCTGGGTTGGCTCTTCACACTTCTTCCCCCTTGTTGGCACTTACCTTTCTCTGATTTGTTTAGCCCCAAATTAGAAGTGTGGTAGTGAAACTTGATAGCAGGGAGTTGGAAAACATGACCAGTACTGAGGAGGGCTGGAATACCAAGCAGGCAGAACTGGAAGACCTTGGGAACTCAAGTAATAGAAATGAAATGAAATTTAAAAGTACAAAGTGGAAGGTCATGGAATTGAGAGCTAACACAAATTTATTCTGAGTCCCAGCAGCTCAGCTTGAAATAGATGAGAGGGAAAACCTGTGTACTTCCATTGATTTGCAGAGTTATCTAAGTTACAAAAGTAATGCTACTCTGAGGAGAGCAAATATATTCCAGGAAGGCAGAAAATGAAAGATTTCTGGTTCTGTTGATGAAATAAAAATATACAGTGTGTAGGAGTGAATACTTAATTATGAATATTGTGAGCACTTCTGATCAGTTAAACTCAAGAAAGACAAATTTTTGCGGAGTTGGTGATACAAAAGCCTTCCAGCTTCATAGGAAAAAAAGAGCCTGTTTTAGAACAATGTGGTCTATTAGTTTACCCCACACAAAGGTAACTGTGTAAGAGTAGATCTGCTTCAGAATATTTACAGAAAAAAGGGCAGCAAAACCTGCATTGAGTGAAGCTGAGATAAAAAACCAAGTACATAACTGGTGACAAAAATAACCTTATTGCTGACTTTAGGGATAAGGTTATTACTCCACCCACAGGTATGTTTTAAAAGTTATCTTAATGAGCACTTAATTTTCAATATGTAGCTTGTATGTTAACAAAAGATAATTATGATGTAGTAAACTGTCATAAAAGAACCTGGATCTGGGGGTTCTAAAGGCCTTGGATTTTTATGTCACACGTGTCATGAGGTTTAAAGCCCCTCACTGGAGGTTGTCTTGCTCCACGTCCATACCTGGGGTGGAACCTGATCTGTGACACCCAAGTATCCCTCAGTCCTTTGGGGTTTTTGAGCTCCCAGGTCATTTCTGTAGACTGGGTTCTTTCTGCTGCCCCTTCCCTGGCAGATCCACCCTTCAGTGGCATCTCACTGCCAAGGGCTTCTCCAATTTCAACTTATCCCCAATCCACCAGAAGGGGAAGCTACTTATTTTGAAACTGCATTTTCTTTTTTCTACGTTCTATTTAGATCTACAGGCAGAATGAATTATTTTTCTGCCAACAGTTTATTAGCAGAACATCACTTTTTCTACTTTCTTCACCTGAACTGCAAGCACAGGTTTTTCCTGTGATGCAATTGTTGTCCATCCAATCCATATATTCCTGGAGAAACCATTCAGGCCCTTCTAATTATCTGTAGTCCTAAGGAAGGTGAGAGTACATTTGGAAAAAACCTGCTGGCTAAATCAGGGATGTACCAGTGAGGGAAGTGTCTGGGTTATGTGACAGGACACAGGCACCTCAGGCTGCCTTCCCTGGAGGTTTTCATTCCAAGCCCACCTTGAGCTTTAATTGAAGGTGAACACTGGGGGGGTGTGTTATTCCCGTGGATCTGAAGTACAACAGAGTCAAAATGTGATTTATAAGTCTATCTTAGACATAGGTTCTCTTCCAGCAATTCTTACTCAACAGAGGGACAGGGCTGGAATATAAATGTGATCAAAAAATACAGCTGAGAGGTACTTGCATGAAATTTAAAAGAACAGCAACACATGAGACTGAATCTGGGCAAATGTAGTGCATAATCAGCTTCTTACAAGCAGGAGAGATATGTTCACTAAAAAACCTCTTCTCAAATTTGACACTTGCTTTCTGCAGTGGAAAAGGGGGGAAATAATGGCATTTATGTCAGAATAATTAACTTGGAAGGTACAGAGAGCCAGCTTTTTGTAATTAACTGACACTTATTCAACTTCCCTTGGAAATACCTAAGACTCTAAAGTTAAGTAGGTCAGTACCAAACTAGGGTGTGAGTTTCTGTCTTATATGTTTCAAATGATAACTTTAATAGTTTCCTCACTTACTGAAGTGTTCTGTAGACTGCAGTCACAAATCATATCCCTGCCATGAAATTCTGTGGATTCAAAGTTTACACTAACATGTTTTATGCATTTTTAGAGTAACCATTCTTGTATTCTACTGCTTGTTGCTGTCCTGTTCCCCCTCAGTAGGATTTTTTTTCCACAGGGGTTTGTTTTAATCCAAATTTAAATTGTAATTTTGTCAGATTCATGGGAAATTCGCTGTCATAAAAGGAAAAAAACCACAAATGAGCCATACATCACATCAAACCATGTCAGTGTAATATAAAATGGAATTGAAAGTTGTCCTAGGAGGCTGAGTTCTGATGTCTGGTGGTGTAACAGCTGTTCTCAGGCTCAGGTATCCATGGGCAAAGGGTACTGGTTTTATTTCAGGTAAATTGTCCAGGATTAGGGTGGAGAAAAACAGGTTCATTATTCTCAAGGGCCAAAAGTTTAAGTTAAAGCCTAGTTATGATATCTAGTTTTGATCATCAGGGAGATTATTGCCTTTTTTGTTTGTTGTTTTGTTTTGTTTTTTTTTTTTTTTTTTTTTTGTCTCAAATATTTTAACTATTTACTTTATATGAATGATTTTAACCACGGGGCTAGAGAGGTGTAATTCCAGTCAGTTTGTCTTTATCAATTTTTTGAGGATAAAATCCATGATTGTCTGGGGTGGAACAACTGAGCTGCTTTTACAAGAGGTAGGACTTCATGAGGAAAATGAAGCTCAAATATTACATCTAGGATATGAAAACTTTTTTCTTTAACATAACATCTGTTTATTCAAAGACTGTTTGATTATTTCTTTCCTTATGTAACCAAAAATGAGATTTACCCAAAGGAGCTGGGGTGAAGTCTTGGTTGTGTTGAAGCTCATGACCAAATTCTCACAGACTTTAGTGAGGCCTGAATTTGATTCTTGTGTTCCTCATCTTCCTGTTCTCTTACCCAAAGAACAACTGTACATGTTGGATTAAACAGTTCTCTTTGGCTTTTGAAGGACACTGTGGAATTGGAAAACACTGAAAGATCACCTGTCTGGCCAGCATAAATAGAAGAAACTCCCTTGAAGTCCCTGGAGGAATCAAACTATCTGAAAATCAAACATCCACAGTCTACAAAGTATACATTTTATCATTTCCAACCAAAAAAAAAGAAAGTGGAGTTGAAACAGAGCACAGTTAAGGTGATGCTGCTGCCTCCAGTGTGATTTTCTGTACTTCCAACTCTTCACTCTTCCAACTTTAAGTAGGAAGCTTTTTTGCTGCTAAGTTACCAAGTCTCAGCTCAAGTGAGCAGTCTGAGATCAGGTGGATAACTCCAGCACTTGGCACTGGGGGATTTGCTGTTGCAGGTTGGCAGCTGAAAATTGAATTACAGATTTGGACTGAACATCTAATGTCTAATGAGTTTCAAGGCTAAGATATGATTCAAAATTCAGTTTACAGATAAATTGCTAAGCTGCTGAATAGAGGCTTTGGCAGGGAGTAGATTGGTCTTTATCTGTCACTTCTATGACTTGGTTTGTAATCCAGGGTAACAGAAAATCATTCTCATTAAATAGGTACACGGGGGCATCAATTAATTCTGTGATCTTCGCTGTCCTCTTAATGAACTTTGTGTCATAAATTCACTTCACTGATTGCTTTCTCCCGGGAAGATAGAAAAATACTTTATTAAAAATTACTCTTAGAGTAACTATATTCAGATTGGTTTTTGAAAAAGGTTTCAATATATCATGGCTTAGAGCTGAATTCTGGCTAACACTGGGATTGATAGAGGCAGTGATACTTGTCTGTCTATGCTTTGAAATTGTCTAATCAGGAAATTCAGCTGTGTATACAGTTTCATTTCAAATTGCACAGCATAATTTTTATGTGGTTTTTTAGCTTGGAGATCTGTCTTCATCCTTCCTTCCCTGTGTTCCGTTGTCTGGTCAGAAATTCATTTCATTGCTGTCTTCTAGTGTTTGCATATTGTCCTTTCTGACTTTCTCTTCAAGTTGTAGCAGTTAGAGAACTTGAACCTGAACAGAAGATCAAGGTAGAAAGGTAGAGGCAGCTGCAATCACTGGAACAGAGGGGGGGATGCTTAAATTTTAGTGAATAGTGTAGGAGAGAGGCTGAAAAATATAATTGCAAGGTTAAGAAGAAATGAAGCTGAGTTGTTTCTTCAAGGGAGTGGAAAACGTTGTTTTTAGAATAGTGTTTCTGTGTGTACAGAAACATTGATGTTTCATTTCAAGATGTTGAGGTCCTTGATAGAATCTGACTGCAATTGGTAAATATTAATAAAAATCAGTTTTAGAGAGTTCAGAACTGCCTGGCTACTGACTCCAGGGCCGTGGGTTTGATCCCTGTGTGGGCCGTTCACTTGAGAGTTGGACTCCATGATCCTCGTGGGTCCCTTCCAACTCTGAAGATGTGATTCTGATTCTCAGATTTCTTGGTGGATAACCAGAAATGTTATGATGGAGGTGAGGGGTCTGGCTGTGCCTGCCCGGAGCTGTCCAGTGCTGAATCCACTCGGGGATCCAGCTGTGCCTGCCCGGAGCTGTCCAGGGATGCAGATGAAGTGTGTGGCTGTACCTGCCCGGAGCTGTCCAGGGATGGAGAGGAGGGGTCTGGCTGTGCCTGCCCGGAGCTGTCCAGCCCTGGATCCTCTCGGGGATCCAGCCGTGCCCTGCCCGGAGCTGTCCGGTGCTGAATCCACTCGGAGATCCAACCGTGCCTGTCAGGAGCTGTCCAGTCCTGATCCTGACGTGCTCAGGGATGTATATCTACATTAGACAGATGTGGGAGCAGAGGATAGAGCGAGTTCAGAGTTATCCATCAAGCCTATGGCAGAACTAACACCAAAATTGATATCATATGTCCCAGGACAGTTCTCCTCTGTGCTGCAATCCAGACAAGGCTGAACAGGTCTGCTCTTCCCATGGATATATGTTTCCATGTCTGACAGCAGTGTTATTGGTTCAGATTCATTTCCTGTGGGATAACATTAACTTCACCCCCTATATACCAGGGGATAAATTTTATTCATTTTTTCGTAAATGAAGACAAGATAACCAATCCTTTTTATGCTGGCTATGCTATTTATTTGATGCTAGGTAAAGATTTTCTAGTTTGATGTCATGTTGGAAGGGGACTAGGTATTTCCTGTTAAAACAGAGATATTAGGCAAAGCAGGTTCCCTGTATCTGCTTTATTTTTAAGTTAAACTACATCTAGTGAAACTCGTGACTCTTAGGGTTTTTAAATCCACTGATCATTTTAAAACTTGTTTCTTGTGTCTAAAAAAGAAATTGTTTCACATAAAAGAATACCAGAGTGCTGCATTCGGCAAAGATATCTGTAAGCATGGGATAATTATTGGTTTAAATACAGAACTGTCTGCCTTATGCCTTCAACGTAACCATGAATCTCCACATTATGGTTCACTCAGGACAGCTGCATCCAAAAGGAAATACTGCCACATTTAATTAGAATAAATATAAACTGGAAAAATACTGCATTCTGTCAACTGTGTGCAGAACTGCAGTTGTGCAGCATGAGGGAAACTGGTAAACCAGATATGTTTGCTCATAATGAAGTAGAGGGTGATTCAGATCAGTGGCCCTGGATTTATTAGTCTCTTCATGCTTATATAACAAAGTTAAGTTGGATATAACAGGACACTTAAGGGTTTATTTTCACTGGAATATGAGGCAAGATGGACTGAAATGATGATCCTTCCGTGACACAGATATCTATTTTTATATCTAGTCTCCCTTTTATAAAGCCTTTGCTCTTCTCATGAAGAAGTACTTTCTGTCTTATCTGAATAAATGTTAAAATGCCTGGCAAAGCAAAGATTTTGGGAGTTGTAATGAACTTCTTATAACCTGAGATGAAAGGTAATCCTTTTCCCCTGGAAATAGTGTTCCTGGAGATTGTGAGCCAGCATTTCCCATCCAGGTGCAATGCAATGCCCTGTAAAAGAGAAAAGAAGACTGAACACAAGTACAAGAAACTTTAATGGATATAAAGCAACAATTTCTGAGCACCCATGAAAAGCTAATATAAACAATTTTAGAACCATATTAAAATATATTGAAATTTCCATTTGTAAAGCAACATATGGCATGACAAATAGACCTATCCCTGTATATAAAGGGAAAAAAAAATCCAAGCAACTTCTTATGGGCCATTTTTTGCTATCAGTATTTTTTTTTAAGTAACTGCACAAACTTAACATTAGTTTCTATTGGGATACTTCCATCCACATTTCAATGGCAGAATCTGGCCCTAAGGAATCAAGAAGAAGCAATATTCCATTACAGCAGGGCAGTACAAGCACAGACAGATGTGGCTTGTGCTGCAGTTTCCATTAGCAAAGAAAGAAGCTGCAAACAGGAAGCAATTTTGAAACCTGCCCCAGCATGGCAAAACCGTTCCTGATATATCAGGAATGGAGCAGTTGGTGTGTTCCATCCAGAATGATGCAAGGTTGTCTATAAAATTTGAACTCACTAAGGAGATATGTGGATATAAAATCAGGTACTGAGATCAAACCTTAGGGCATGGCTGATTTTAAAGCTGAAGCTCCCCTGAAATTAGGAGTTACTGAGAGAGCAATGAGAGAATAAATGTGTTTTCTTCAGTTATTCTTTAAAAGGAGAAACTATAGGTGCAAAGAAATTAAAAACAAAACAAAAAACCTGATACCAAAAACCATTTAAAAGCCTCAATCTGTGTCATAGGCAATAAATGCTGGATAATTTGGGGGATACAGATAGAGGAGTCGTGGCTGAAATGGAGACATGCTCCATTATGTAAGAAATCGTGGCTGAAACAATCTTTCCTGAGGCCCAGTAGCTTCTCCTCATGGAAAATGCCCGACAGAAAGAGGAAATTAAGAATGTGATGCGTGTCTGTGTGTGTAGGAATCTAGGTAAGGAATCTATAAACACAGAATGGGAAGAAGGCAGACAAGGAAAACTGTGTTCCACTTAATTAAGGAGGGCTCCAAAATTCCAGGTAGATGATGGTGTTAAGGTCAGGGGGAGAGGAGAAAAGGAAGGGATTTAGTGAGGATACAACTGAAAATGAGTTGTGTGCTGAGCAGGACCTGGGTGAGCCTGACCTGGGCAGGAGCAGCTCTTGTGAGCAAAGCTCCTGGTGAGCCCCCTTCAGATGTGTGGGTGACTCTGAGCACAGGTGTAAAGCTTGTCTTGCTGAGTGTACACAGCCCATTTTGGACTCTAAGCCATCACCACTGGCTTGCTGCCAGCTGAGGAGCTCTAAACATGGGCACTTCTGTGGTCTTCCCACTGTGGGACTCGTGTGTTGTGTGCTGGGTGGGGGTGGTGTTGCTTTTAATGTGAGATAAACCACAGAGATGCTCTGTAGAAAGAATGCAGGCACTTTAATCACTTTTTTTCCTGCAATGTAGTTGGGGATATCTGTAGCATTCATAATTAGCACAGGAACAGATGGCTAAAGCTTGGTTTAAAACAGAGAATCCATGGAGTGATCGTGAGCTGCTGCGAGCTTATTTGGGAAGGAGTTTGCTCCGTGCTCTAACACAGTGGTGCAGCAGTAAAGTAGGAAAAGGATTTATAACAGTTGGTGTAATTTAGTGTGTAGGACATATATAAAGCATGGAAAACATCCAAACGTACAAAACATCTCCTTGATGCTCATGTCTTTTGCTGCACAAGGAGGAATTTCAACCTTTAGCGTCCTGCACTGCTGAAACCTCTTATGTGTGGTTTCATATCTAGGGGCAATACAGCAAAATGTCCATAAGATTTCCCTGTTCCCTCGTCCTGTTTCTGCACAGAAAGGAGCAATTCAGTTCCTGAATTGCTCAAATTGCAGTGAGTAAAAAAAAAAAAAAAAAAGAACAAACCAACAAAACAAACCGAAAAACCTCTCTCTGTATTTTGCTTGTGTGCTTCCAACATTACCATTGTGCTACAATTTTTCAAAGCTGGAAAACATGAGAGGATTTTGTCAGCAATTCACCAGGACACTTGTTTCACACAGAAAGCCAGAGGGCAAAACAAGAGTAGTTTCTTCTGCTCCATGTAATGTTTTCAGAAGGCAGTGGGAGCCCTACAGGCACAATCACTGAGATTCATGTGGGGTAATGTTCAGAGTGATGAGATCTGGGATGGAAAGGCTGATTGATTAGTTGGTGATTCCATGTTCCAAATTCAAAACTTGCAAATATTTGATTCTAAGGAGCAAAGAGCAAGGAGAAGGTTGCTGAAGAGAAAAATAAGCTGAATATGTTTTTCATCGATAAAGTAGAAATATGGTATTGTCTGTCCCAAAGGAGCTGAATGGATTATTGCAACCATCCAATCTAGTCAAGATCACATTTTCTTTTTTTTTTTTTTATCTTTTCTTAAAAAAAAGATAAATGACCCCATGTTGAGATGTTTAGCTCTGGGAGATGACCTGTATTTACCTTCAAGTCAGAGTGAATTGGATATTCTCTTTCTCTGTGAAACTGCATCACTTTCTCCCTGCAGACTCTATGGATGCAGACATAAAATATTTCTGTGGAAACAGTGGTGCCATTCCCTCTACGTATGTAATATTTTGCAGGATATCTGTAATGGCCAGTGAAATGGTCTTTGATAGCTCCTATTTTTCTCCAAATGCTGAACTATAAATTTAAATATATTGTGAACTATGTTTTCTTTTTGCATCGTGAACTCCCTATATCTCCTCACAGTAAGGAATTCACAGAATAAACCTGTAGTTTTGTGCTTGCCTAAACACTTCTAAATTTTTCATTTTCAATTTTGATATAAAACTGAATCAAAATTTTTCCAGTATGGAAAAATTAATTTTCCAATTGCACCAGTTTCTGCATTGACGAGATTAAATGAATTGTTAGTGTTTTACTCAGTTCAGCTGATGGGGAATTTTTTAATTCTTGAATGTATTTAGGTTGTAAAATTCTTGGGATGGAAACACTTCTCTGTGTTGCTCATGCAGAAGCCAGTCCAGTGAGGGCTGTCATTGTGCAAGGGCTGCTGACCAATACAAATCTTAGAGTACAAATAGCTAATCCTTATCACCAATTAATGTTGTCAGTAGTAGAATTTAATTAAAGCAACTGTGTCACTATGGGGTTTGACTTTCCCTGGGTCCCTTTCCTTCTGGAGACCTCATAAATGGTTCAGAAATAGCCTTCTCTAAGCCAGTTGACATATTTTCAGTTTAGAGGTGATCAAAACAGTCACAACCATCATGTTCTTGGGCAGCACCATTCCAGCCATCTTAGCATTCAGCTGCAAGAGCTACAAAAGCAATATAATTTCAGTTGCCCCATAACAGAACTGAGCCCAAGCTGTTTCAAGCTTCTCAGAAAGACTTCCTTCATCAAGAATTTCCAGAAATTATTTAGCTATTATGACTGCCTGAGCCTGTTTCATGAGTCATAGGAACTTTGCCCAGTAGAATTCCACTCTCTCCCTCATCTCTGAAGCTGTCAGTGAATTTTTAAGATGTCTTTTCTCGTAGTGGTTGCTGAAAACCAGATCAGTGGCTCTTGGTTGCGTGTTCACAGCTTCAGAAGATGTTTCTTAATTGCTGAAAGTGTGGAACAGATAAAATGACGTGTCACCCAGGATCTGGGGTTACTGCAGCTGTGCTGCTTCAAATTTCAAACTGCCTTGAAAGGCTGAGGAATTACAGAGTGTTCCCTGTAATGACAGGGCTTCCCACTGCCTGCTGAGCTGGGAATTGTTCCTTCCAGCTTAGACTGTAACTTGTGACTGGGCAAAAAGCTGAGGAAGAAATGAGGGCCACCTAATCCACTCTCCCAGCACTGCTGGCAGAGAAGTACTTGGGGATTCTATGATCACTGGCTGGGGGTAGTTTGAGAAAACATGGGGGATGAACCTCAGGAAGGTACAGAGCAGGAGATCTGGCTTTTGTGTTTAAAAAGATCATTAAGTGGCTCTGCTCAGCAGTAGAACATGAAAAAAATCTGCTTGGTGTGGGGCTGTAGAAAACCAATGAAATCCAGTGACAGGGAGTAAACAATTATTTGTAAATTTGTAAAGTAAAAAGTTATTGTTAATGATTTGGAGGAGCGACAGGAGGGAAAATAAAAAGGAATTTCACATAGCAAATTTTCATTTGCTGCCTTGGGAGTGTCTCTTTCTGGGGGATGGGAGAATGAAAGTTGTGGCCCATTTTTGTTCCAAACCACTGTTTATAGGGTGAATTCCTGATTTGGGGGAACTGCTGCCTTCCTGAGCTTTCTAACAAGGTCAATGCATTGTTAACTCAAAGCATGGAAGATTTGCACCCTGCTGTGGTCAAACAGCTCTTTCTCCTCCCACCTCCTTTACATACCATTTCTGAGCACTACAAATCCCTTTTCCTGGGCTTGTACACAGGGACCACATGGGTAGGGGACAGCAAGTGACCTTCTTTATATTCCTGCACAGAACACAGCAACTACCTGGCCTTTCATCCATGTCTTCCAGTTCCTCACTCCTTGTAAATCTGGCACTGATTTCAATTCTGTGCTTAGTTAAGGACACTTCTTTTATGTTTTACTTTCCCATGAACACAGTATGGAAACAGCAAAAGCTGGAGTGCTATGGGAATAGCTACTCCTTCATTCCAGCCTCATCATTTGTGTTACATAATTGGTTTTATTTTAATTTTCAGCTTTGACTCTCTGAAAAGCAAAGCAAAATATATGGGTTTTTAATCTCTCCAGTCTTGTTTGTACCCTGCTGAGTATAAGAAAAATAAGTCTGTTTTGCAGAGATAGACCTTAGATCATGCTTCAGAATTCAGAATAAATTCCCAAAAGTGAAGCAGTAGGAGCTGTCACTCTAATTTGGATAATAAAAACAATAAGGAAATGCCAGACCAAAAGTATGGCCTGTGTCACTCAACAAATGAAATGGCAAACTACCAGCCAGTGCTTAAAAGAATATCCAACTGACACTGCTTTTATCCCTGTGCCCCTGGCAAGGCTCCTGGATTGGTGCTGGGAGAGCATTGATAACTGGCCAGGGTAAGTGGGAAAGGCCACGAAATCCTCTGGCACTTGTGGCAATTTGATCCCAAGAGAGCACTGGGATTTCTGCACTGAGTGGGATGACTGCCTGGAAGAGAAATCCTGATGTGCTTGAGATGTGAGTGGAAAGGATCCATTGCCATTTTCTGAGCATTTTAGCACTATATATATATATATATATATATATATATATATATATGAAGCACTAATGTCTCTATTGCTGAGGTTCAGAGGGTAAAAAAAACCCTCAGGGTTAAAAAACCTCAACCAACCCAGATTAAAAGTGTCTCTGGCAGATTGTTTGCATGAAGATTATTCACACACTTATTCACAATTATTCAAGCTATTGTCTAAGATGCAGAGCTTTATACTTAAATATAAACCTGTTTGGGTAAGTTAATGTTTATTCTCATTGAAAAGTCTGTAGCATTTTCCACAGAAATGTTTCAGGACTCTTCATGCACATTTTATAGAGATGCCATCTCTAGAATACATTTACCTTGTTCTCCAAGAGTTTTTTTGTCATCAAAGATGTTTTCAGGAGCAGAGCAAGCAGCTTTTGTTACCTTTGTCCTTGCTATCAACTGGAGTACACATGTTCTCTGATTCTGTGATATTGTTAGAGTTTCCATTCAGAAATAACTGATATTCCATCTGTTCCTCTGCTGTACTTTACAGTGAGCTGGGATTTGTGGGAATGCCTTACAGCCTGTTGAACTCTTCCATGGAAATAATGGACTGTGATAACAGAGGCCAAACTTTCATGATTTCTGGAGTTCTGAATTTTAATGTGATACTAGAGCTGAAAGGAGTCTTTGAGAATGGAAAAATGGATGTCTCCTATCTCCATTTTGAGGTGTCTAGAGAAAGTAAAAGCAATTAATTGCCTTTTATTTTTCCTTCTGGTGACCAGTTTTCTGACTTTTACCCATTTTATGACCATTTTAGCCTTAAGCTGTGTCCCTGTAAACCAGAGGGAATATCTTCCTGCTTCACGGAAGGTTATGTTGGTGTTTCTGAAAGGGGTGTTACTTGTATAGATTATCCTTCAGGCAGTGCTCTCTCCCTTTGGAAACTCAGTACTGACATTTAAAATCCTATATTTGAAATATTCATCAACAACAGAGGGGTAGGTGATGTGCTTCCTCAAAAATTTAGTTATACAATATTTTGGTTCATGTCCTCGATAAGGAGATTTTTGTAGAATTAAAGCATCTTGGATTTTCAAAATATCTCCTTTCTGTTCTTTAAGGCTTCCTGCTTTGTCTCCAGCTTCCCTGGAAGCCATCTACTCTTATTTATCTCTGCAGCTCATTTTAAGTAAGACCTCAGCTCTCAAGGAAAGAAAGCCTTGTAAAGGATTTCTCATAAAAATGTTGCTAGTAAAGCATACTTAAAAATAAACTGCTTCTCTCCTTCCCTCCTTTCCAGAGTGAGCTGAGGGGACAACACCAGCTGAATCATCTGTCTGAGTCATGCAAACAGCTGTCATTGTTTGATGTAAAGATGAACTAAAAAGCTGTCATTTGCTTGAGAATATTTTTATACTCGACTCACTTGTCCAGTGAAGGGGAGAGTTTTCCTTAGCTTTCTTTTTTTTTTTATCTTCTTTTGCCTCCTTTCGGATGGAGCCATGTGTCATTGCAATGGCTGCAAACTCTGCTGCTGAAAAAGCTTTGCAGAAATCTTCCCCCCCAGAGCATCTGTCAGCCTGACAGTTTGGGATTTTTTGCACTCATGCCCAGGCTCTGTGGGGCCCTGGGCAGACACATCCACGTGGCCCTTCCTTCAAAATGTCTGGACCTGGGCAAACACCTTCTCCTCTCCAGCTGTGCTGCCTGAAGGAATTCACTCTTGCCTCTGGACTGTGAAAATGGTCCACACTCTCCCCCTGATGTCTAACAGCTGATCCTCAGATTCACGTTGTGGTTTTGCTTTTGGTTTCCTTGCCCTTCTCCATCTCTTCTTGTTCTCTTGGTTTATCTTCCTGTGTCTCTTCTAGTTAACTCTGCAACACCTTTTTTATTTTGCACTTCTCTCTCTTTTTGTTTTCTTTACTCTTTCTTCATTCTATCATCTCTCGTCCATCATCTTTCTTTTCTGCATTTTTCTGGTGTTAACCTTTCTCCCCCTCTTTTTATGGATATCTTTTATATCCTCTTCCATTAGCCAAGTCCTGTGAGTTTGCTACCAAATATTTCTAGTCAAGAACTCACAGCAGCACGGAGCTATTTTATCCAAACTGATGAGGATGTGGCCAGTCTGGTTTTCATCTTAAACCTGGCGCACTAAAAACTGGTCTATATTCCTGCCCAGGAAATTCCTGCACTATGGGATAACAAAACTTGAAGAATGAGCCAGTGCTGCAAAATGCTACAACCTGGGCAGAAATGTAGAGATTGGTTTAGAGTCCCAATTTCTTTTGTAGTCAGTCCAACTTATAACTGTAAGCATTTTTTTAAGCTTCCTAATCACAGCTTCCAAAAAAATAGGGGAGTTTTGAAAAACTATCTGGCTTGTAACATCAGGGAAAGTCCCTACTCCCAGTTCAAGAGAGTAGAAAGGAGACGAAGAGGCAGCTACTCTTTATTGCTTGTTTCTGCCATAAAACTTTACTTATTTAAATGACCATTATAATTATATCTCTGAAGCAAGGTTTGAATACTTTTCTGATTTAAGGAATCTAATAACACAAATCTTCTAACATGAACTGGAAGACTTACCTGCCATACTCTCTTTTAAGTGTAGTAATTTTAAAATCTATTACAATTGATCTCAAAATATTAAAAGAAGGGAATAGTGACATTTCTGCTTCTGTAGCCTTACAGGAGCATTTCTTTATACTCTGGAAGATGGAATTTATGTCACTTAAGTTCTGAGGCTAAGCCTAAGCACAGCTCTCTCTACAGTGGACTGTAGGCTGCACTATCATATTTTTTAACTCATTTATCCCTAATCAACACGGCAATGTTCTTTTCTGAGATGTATCTCTCTCTAAAGTTTGTTGGTATTTGTTTGAATGCTTCTGATGTTTTGGAACAGGTTGGATTCCTGGGGAGGTCATTTATAGATACCAGATTAGCCAGAGTTTGGATTCCTGGGAATTTGATGTGTAGCCACCAGAGCAGTACAATCTTTCCAGCAAGTTTAAAGCTAAAGACATTATTTTTTCTGTTAGATGGGAGATCATTAACAAGTGTAATTTTGTCTGCCCTGAAAATAAATTGAACAGAGCCTCTTGGAACACTGCACAAAGGATAAACACTAACATCAAGCAGCTATACTCATTTAATGCAGGGAATAAAGGTATTGCATAGAGCAAGTTGCATTATGTAAAAGATCTGTTTGCAACCCAAGGTTAATGTTTCATATTAAGTGTTCACCAGCTTATAGGTGCTACAAAAATTAATTTAGTTTGCAAATGTCATGCTCTGTCTCAGGAAAACTGTAGCCAGCCCATTATTATGTAAAATACCATGGAATTAAATTGTATTATTTTGATTAAGTCAATATGATGTTAACTAATTTCTGTAGCCAGAAGTACTAAGCAGACAGCACGGGTATGGGATGTTTGATACCTTGCCTGAAGCTTCAAACAAATTGTTGTTTATAATAAAGTTGTGAAGTGTTCACCCTGATAAAGCTTTATCGTGTTCAGATTGAAGATACTGTTTCAGCATATTTCAGAAATTCTTAATAACTCCCCACCAGGGCTCTCTTATCTTCTTCCTGGAAAACCATAGTTTCTGTTTATCTGATCACTCACGTGTCAAAGCAGTTTCCCTGAGAGCTTGAGAAAATTAAGTGTGAGGCAAATCTCTGCCTCTTTAAGTCAGTTTTTCTGGAAGATTTGCTGGAGTTGGGGCCACCCTTCCTCTTTGTGTAACCACAGGGACAAAAGTCCCTCCTATTTCCATTCTCCCCAAGGGAGTTCTGTTTGTCTCCATAATTTTAATGAGTGCTTATTTTTACATTTGTGTGACCAGCAGAGTTTCTGTAGATCCCAGGGAGCTGTTCAAGCAATCAGGCTCCTCACACTTGGGAGTAAAAGAAACTCATAACCTTTCTTTTCTGTTGGTTTTATCAACCAACTGAGTACAAATTATCTTTCTATTCAATTGTCTTCTGAGAATTTTGCTGATGATTCTTGAGTGTGATAAGGCAGAGCAATCTGTGACATCAGCTGAAGTTTTACAACCATGTTTCTTGTTGCAGTCTCTTCAAGTAAAGTGTCTGCTTATCCATATTTGCTCCTGCCTGGTGCTTTTTTCTGATGTGAGTAAATACGAAAACTAAAAACAATAAAAAAGCTAGCTTTGGGAAGGAGGTGAGGGGAATACCTTCTTTTCAAAGGGCTTTTAAATAAAGAAAACTGATTATTCATAAATTCATTATGAATTTTTGTAACTGTAACAAATAGGTGAACTATCAGTTTTGTTAGATATATAGATATAATGCTTAGAGTTCCCAAATCTGCAGATGTGTAAGTATGTGTTGTACTTCGGAAGAGGAATGATGAGCTCAGTGGTTTGGCTTGCTTTCTCCAAACTGGGGTCTTCCACAGCCCTTTGCAGGATTTATGTTTAGTGGTGCATTTCATTAAATTATGGTTGACTTTTGAGCCCAAATACGTAGTTGTGTGGTTGCAACTTTCAAAATCTATTTGCTTTCACTGCAAATCTATTTATTCTGCAGAAGTAATTTAGTTGTTCAGTCCTGATAAGGAGACTTTGGTCACAAGCAAACAGAAATGCTGTGTTTAGTGTGGTAGCCATGTGTTTATTCCATGAAGTCATAAATACATTAACAAAGGAATGAAAGTGTTTGAATCCTACAGACAGCACTGAGGATAATCTTCTGGTGAATGACTTTTTCCTAAGACTTCATAAAACTGTGGAATGCTTTACCTGCCTTTGAAATGCAGGGTAAAAATGTAGCAGCTGGTCTTACACACCAGAGTTAACCCAGCCTGACCCCGCCGGGCTTGGGACCTGCCAGAATCCTGGTGGGAGGCTGTAAGGCTGCAGGCAGAGCTGGAAATAAGCAGTATAAATTACTGACAATTCCAAAAGAAATGACTAAGTGTTGCAGGAGATGTGGAATGTGCCATTTCGTATTTTACTTTCCGGGATGACAAAACGTATTTTATTTTATTTCTTTTTTTTTCGAGCTGAGCTCGCCTCCTGCTTTAGTGGGGTTGCTGCTTCTCTGTGAACCCACTTGAAGGGTTTTGATTATAGGTCCCTTTCAGAATGACAAGGTGACGGTATTTTCTTTCCCCATTTCGGTGTTGTTAAATTCTGAGTGCTGGCAGGGCTGAAAGATTAGGCACTGGGAGAGATTTGCCATTATTTTCAAGCAGTCTGGTGACATATTGGTGCTCTGAAGCTTTCACTTTAAACAAAACTCAACTGACCTTAATGGTTGTCTCAGCTCTTATTTCGTGGTTGAACACTCCCAGAGCTGATGTGTAGCTCTCCTTCCTCTCTTGCTGATCAAAATCAAATTAAATGCTTATCCCTGAACTTGAACCTCTCTCAGTGTTTTTCAATTTTAACCCACTTATGGGTGTTGGTTATTTGTAATTTTCAAGTGCCTGACTTTTAAGGTTGAAATTGTGGTCCTAAGGAAGTCAGTCAAATTTACCTCTAGGGGGATCATGTTTTCCACATTAATTTAAAGCTTCTTTCCTTCAAATGACAAGAAAATAATCCTATCAGAAGTCTATTTTTCTTAAAAATGTCTGTATTTTTACTATATATAGGTGTTTTACTACTCTGTAAGTCAGTAACCTCAAGTAAAAAATAAAGAGATGTAGGCCAAAAAAATATCATTTCAAGTCAGAACACAGAAAAACTATTTCAAGTGGCCTTTAGAATTTGTTCACTGGCAGAATTCAGGTAATAGAAGAGTCCCAATGCATAAACTCATTTATGTTATGTCCAATAATGTTGTAGTATGAACTCAAAAATTATGGAAATACTAACAGCTTCTAAACACAAGGGGGAAAAAAAACCCCTCAAACCCTGAGCTATCCAAAGTCTTACTCTGTTTCTAGTGTGTGCTAACTGTATAACAGGATGGGAGGATTAGGATTTAGCAGTTTTAATCTGTTTAAATTTGCAGCTCTAATCTGAGGGATTTCTGGTATTTCTCCTCCATCGATCTCTGTGTCTGTTCTGATGCTGTAGTTCAGTCATTTCACACATTGATTTTATTCCCTGGGATATTGCATTTGATATGGCAATTTTTCCTGATAGCATTTCATCTGATAACCCATCTGATGGGCCCCAAATATAGTATTTTGTCCTGCTTCAGTTTGCACACCAACTGGATCAGAATATTAAAGCCAGAGTCTGAATTATTTGAATTCTTCATAGTGAGCTCCCAAACTTTCCCTGGAAGAAGTTGGCATGGCAAATTTGCAGCTTTCCATCCAGACTTCCTTAAGTTGTGTTACACTCAGATATATCCAGTAGGAGTTTTTCTTTCTACTCTTCTTAAAAATGAAGGTATACACATTCAGGTGTGTAGGGCACAATCCTCAAAATAGTTTTGCAACGTCAGTGATTGATACAAATAATAATTCTCATGAACTTGAACTGTGAGAAATGTGCAAATACCCTGTTATGCTTTTATCTTGTGGAGGTATGACTGGAAAGGAATATAAAGAACTATAAAATAAAAAGCTGAACAAAACCCATGTTTTCATTCTTCTTGTACCTTCTGGAAAATCCTGTCATGTGTTTGGTTCATTTGTGAGGGTTTAACTCAAAATCCCTTGCTCAGGTTTTCTTCTGCTCTGTGTGAATTCTTAGCCAGAGGAGGGTGTTGGCAGTGACAGGAGTTTGCCAGTGTGACTGAAATGGTTACATTTGACTGATGGTGCTATATTTCATTTCAATATTTGAGCAAAATAACGTGGTGGTGAGAAGCTTACGGTCAGAAAGCATTAATTCACTCAGTTGTACTTCACTGGACATCAGCAGCAAGGGAGGATGAGGAAAAAAGGAGTAACTGTGTTTTCTTCCCTCCCATGGCAGTGTGTCACCAGCCCTGGGGAGTCCATGGGCTCAGGGTTTGGGCTTGTGACACTGTCTGGGAGATGACTCCAAAGTCACAGCACTTGGATTTTATTGAGGAACTGGCAGCCCTGGGGAAGGAGAAGGATCATGTAAAGAAAACGGGCAGAGTGGCTGTTCCTCATTTATTGATCTTACCTAGATCTACCTCCACAGGCCATCTTCTACTTGCTCTAGATTAGCTTTCTATTTTGAATTAGTATTGTTACTTTATAATTTGTAAAGGGAGATTTTAACTTTCCAATTAAATCCTTACATTGGCATGACAGTGTTTTGAAACACCTCGCTTTTTAATTTTTTTTTTCCTTTTTTCCTTTCCCCTTCATGTAATTACTCTTTGATTTAAGGTTGCTATTGATTTGTTATACACTTGTTCTTGGTGTAAACAGATAACTGGTAAACATCAGATAAGAGGGTATGAGTGACACTTCCCATTATACAGCTCCAGGAAACATTTCTTGCATTGAAAGGATCCTCCAGTGGATTTTCTTTTGTCGTGGAGACTATTTTGTGGCATTTGTTGACAATGCTAGTGACAATTAGCACAGCTTCTCCATATCAAGGCAGTAAAGAGCTTGCCTTTAGGACAGCTGGCATTTTAGTGAATGCTGGAGATGGTGGCCTGAAGGGAATCTTGGCAGGGGTTTGGAGACAGTGCACCTCTAGAAACAGGTAATGGAAGGGAAATGCCTCATTATTGCAAAGTAAAATCAGAATTTTACCACTTGGAAGTTCTTCTCAAAGGCCACAAAGGTTTCAAGGAGAAATCACAGATGGCCCAAGGCAGAAGGAACTGGTTCTCTCTCCCGCAGGACACGATTGTCCAAAGTCATCAGTGTTTGCTGGGCATTCCAGGGGCCAGTTACTCTCCCAGCAAGTTCTCCTGTTGCTTCTGGAGGGAGGATTTTGCTGTGTGAGTGGGAAACTGGAGTGGAAGTCACTGTCTGACAGTGATTTACTGTGGGACAGGACACCTGAGAGACTCAGTGCTGCCGGATTTGGCACAGAAAGGCTTCTCAGCAGCACAGGAGATGGGATGTGCAGCTGCTGCTTTCAGGGAGAGCTCTTTGGAAAGTTTGCCACAGTCAGAGCACTCACTGACCTTCAGAGGAAATAGAGTTCCTCCTCTTCTTTACAGAGATTCTCAGTGAAGATCTTTTCCCTGGGAGGGATTTGTGATCTTTATTTTGCTTCTGCTTTGGGGCCTGCTGTGATTGTCACATCATGCATGGATGTTGCTGCTCTGGGTAGTTGATTATGTTCATTGTCAAGGCTTTGCAGCACTTAGAAGAGGTTCCCTTGCTCATCTGTCCTTGTGAGTGTCCTGCAACTACAAACGGGACAAGTGGTAAAATTCAGCTCTTACTGTCCACAGCCTAATGAATTTTAACTTGGATTCAACGGCAAACACCAGAGATATTTGATGTCAAAGCCCCCAGGCTCATCTGCCAAATGTTTTCTAGTGCTCAGGAATCTCAGCATAATGCTGGGTAAAATGCTACATATTTTCGAGTTTTACAGAGCACGTCACAAGCAATTGATCTGGGATCATGTTTTGCCTTTATTGCCATGCAGCTTAATTAGAGCCAGCTTTTAATGAAGATAATGAAAGGAACAGCAATAAATGGAGCAGAAGCAAGATCCAAGTATTGTATAGTACAAGTTACAGGATAAAGGCTCAAAAATGTCCTTTCTAGGTCCTTGATTCTGAGGCAACTCTGAGGAAGATGGGCAAGGTTGTGGTTTCTGCACCTTGTGATGACCTGTTCTAGTCCAGCATCAGTCTGGAGATGAGTGGATGGTATCTACCTAACTTATCCCTTCTTTGGAATATGTCTCTGCCTAAACCACCTGAGATGGCAAAAGAATTCATCCAAGAGATTTGGTCCTGAGCAACAAACTTCTGTCTAGATAAAAATCTTACCATACCTAAAACATACAGTGTTTTCATGTTAGAGGCATCAAATGAAGGAACTATTAAATCAGATAATATAATATAAACATACCACCTGGGAATCACTAGAGAGATCCAAACCACTACCCAAGGACTGTGACAGCAGACATTATGGCAGAAAAGCAAATGTATCAGAAATGTGAATTCAAAGCATAAGCAACATTTCAAATCATTTACAGCAACCTATAGCTGAAGAGAAATACAACTGTGATTGCTCCAGCAGCAAGTGTTTTGCAAGGTTATGGAGCTCCAAGAGGAGAACAGTAAAGCTGTAATAATTTTTTTTTAATCAGACACAGATTTGGCAAGACACAACTCCGGGCCCAAGGGCTCAATAAAGGAAACTAGGAGGACCCACAAAGTTGCTTTTGGTTTTGCAAGCAGTTTGGGCAAGTGGCAGCATTTTAAACATGCATTCGGGAGGGAGAGGATAAATATTCAGTTTGCATTCAACCCTGAATGCTCTGATGGTGTTTGGAGTTGTTCAGGCAATGACCCCTGTAATTCAGGGGCTGGAACCTGCAACCCATCACCACCGGTCTGGTTTTTCTTCCTTTCTTCTTTTCGGTTTTGTTTGTTTTGTTTTGTTTGGGTTGTGTTGCTTTGGGTTTTTCTTATTTGTTTATTTTTTGGGGTCTGTTTCTTGTTTCTTTGTTTCCTGTTTCAAGTCACGTTTGGACTGAGGGAGTAACAAAAACAACACCGGGTGTTCTGGGTGTATTTTTTTCTTACTAAGTGACATGCACTGGATGTATCCAATGGAGGATGGAAAGTTCATTGTCTCCTGCTAGAGAGAGCATAGAGACAGCAAGCATTTGGAAGATTAGAGGAGATCTAGTTCGAGGAGTTAATACATCAATCCATCCACACTTAGAAGAACCCCTCAGAAAATTCAGATGGACTATGAACTCTTTATAAAGTGACTCTGGAAAATACAGCAAGTTTTTTTCCCTGTGTGATGCTTTTCACCAAACAATGACAACTGTTGAAATCTTACAGGAATGTCCCCTTGACTTTACACCTTTGACTTTAGTGTAAAAATCTGTTTCCTCAGTGTGCTGAGTCTTGCAAAGTTGCTGGGAATTTCTATGAATTCATTACAGTTGTAGATGGTGAATAATGATGTATTTGGGAAGTTCAAAATGTAAAAGAAGTCACTGAGGAATCTGTGGACTTTTCCGAAACCTGTGACCTCACTTGTGAAGGATCATTTGAGAAACTTAAGAATATGAGGTGTGGGTGAAAGGGAAGGGAAGAAGTCTGTTATAAAAAGAACCTTCCCTTTCTTATTTCTGGGAAAAAATCCCAATGCAGGAGACATATCTTTGTAGTTAAGTTTGTAAAAAATGCACCACAGAAGTGATGGTGTTCTGGCAGAGATATTCTGAGACCAAGAAAAACATCCCATTTTTCACCCTGAGAGATTTAAGGATGTTAAACCAAGGTGAAAATATTTTCTTGATTTGCAATGTGTTTTCACAACGTAGCACATTAAAATAAAGATTGATTCCCATTTTATTTAGAGGTCATTATGAATTCCTTTGAAAACAATGCATGGATCAGCAAATTCCCTCCTTGTAGGCTACCATCTGTAAGTCTTACTGGATCTATTTGATTAGATTTCCATGCAGCATCTGTAGCACTGGAAAATTCAAATAATTAAGCTTTATGATTTCCCGTGTATTATAAATGTCACACAACTAGTTGCTGTGGAGCAGATAATTCCTTTTTGTAATTGGAATTTCTGTCATGAGTTGTTCCCTCATTTATAGCAATTAGAACTTTGTAAATAATTTTATGCAATTGGGTTCAGTTTGAATTACTTTTTGCTATGGGTTAATGTTTTTTAAATCTTTTCCTGATGTAGCTTATTCTCTTTTTCTTTTCAGTTGAATTTTATGTTTTCTGTAAACCTTTTTATTACTTCTGTAACAAAGCAGCTGAAATAACTGTGATCTGGGAGAGGAAGAAACAGAAAGAGATCTGTTGTAACCCAGGTGTAAACTGAGCTGGATTCATCCCAAAGCTTTTAGTGCCAAGACTCAAGTTTCTAAATACATGTCACGAGGTGACAACCTCTCTTCCATTAGAGAAAAATAAAGAAAATCCAACCAGCAACCTGGGCAATACCTGGGAGGACGATACCTGCATTTCAGTCACTGGTTCAAGGGTTGGTTTCATAGTTTTCAATGTTTTTTAGTAGTTCTATGTGAAGCCCTTAGAGCAGAGATTCAAATGTGATCATCTCTTGGGGGTCTCACAAATGTGATCATCCCTTGGGGTCTCACAAATATGATCATCCCTTGGAGTCTCACAAATGTGATCATCTCCTGGGGGTCTCACAAATGTGATCATCCCTTGGGGGTCTCACAAATGTGATCATCTCCTGGGGGTCTCACAAATGTGATCATCCCTTGGGGGTCTCATAAGTGTGATCATCTCCTGGGGGTCTCAGGCTGCTGCCTGAGACACCCAAGCCCCGATGCACAGCAATGCAAAGCTTACATGGTATTTTCTGAGGAAACAGGAAGATATAAATTCCCCCTGGCCGTGTTTCAGATCAGCTCAGAGCTGCAGGTGTAGGTTGACCCTGCTCAGAGGGTTTGGCTTCATCAGCTTCCTCCTGTCACTGCTCTACCACAGTTCCCTGTGCCCTGTCTGTGCCCAGAGCACTCTGTGTGTGCCCATCCCTGGCCAGCAGCCACCAGTGCCACCAGTGCCCCCAGGACCAGCACTGCCATGTCACAGAGACCAGGCTGTTTGTTGTGTTTTCCAGGTTGTGGATGATAAGGTTGTTTGTTTAAGTTACACAAGGCAGAAAGGAAGATGGGAGTGTCCTACAGACGTGGTTCCTTGTGGTTGTTTTGTTGGATGGAGAGTCCTGTTACCACCCTGAGTTAGAATTTGGCTGCTGAATGAAGCAGGGCTTAGCTGCCCTTTGGCACCTGAACATTAGAGAGAAATTTAGCTTAAAATAGTTCTTGTATGTTTTAGGAAGTATTCAGTCTTTTTTATAAACCAGCTCTTGGAGGCAGCTCAGCACACTTACATTCCTTTTACCTTCAAAATTTTGGGAAATAGTTGAGAAACTTAATTAAGATGTACTGTAAATGTTTTAAGGCTAAAAGGCAAATGAACCTCACAAAATCTACAAATCTTTTTGAAGTCCCTTAGGTGACAGTTTGATCTCCAGATTTCTATGATTCCCTGGCTTTAGAAGTTTAAATTCATATAATTGAAAATAGCAAGATTAAAACATAGATGTCTGTGGAAGGTGTCACTTGACTGTGCTGTTTAATTGGTCAAACATTGACATTTGAGACTAAGAATTATTTTAAGTCAAAACTGATCTTTTCAATGAAGCCACTACATGAAATTTAAAAACTGGGACCAGATTTTCCTTTACACTGACACTGAGCTTCAGGTGGTGCCCCCAGTCCTTAACAAAATGGGTCACTAGAAAATCAGGCACTTTGATCCCGTTCTTGGATAGGACCACAAAGCTTTCTCACTGTTCTTGAGGTGCCTCAACATGTCCACAGAACTGCAAATGTACTCGACACCCTTGCTGAGGTTGGAGCAAAGGGAAGTGTTACTCTTGCACCTCGTGCTCTCTCTGCAGTCACAAAGTGTGTTTCTACCTCAGGAATTTGAAGCAGAAACACGATGTAACTTTTGGGTTTGACACTTTGCTGGGTGAAGGGCAGAGCCAAGAACAGAATCCGGGTCTCTGCAGTGTGATCCTGCTCTTGCTGCCCTGCCTGCTGCTTTCAGCCTGACCCAGCTGCCAGCGAATCTGGGGACAGACAAATTGTGCTTTACTTGGGTTTGTTCTTCATGCAGTTAATTAATATTTCTTTCCATTTTTGAAAGCCACTGCACTTGCTTCTTACCATTCCGTGGCAATTCTGTCAAACAGTGGAAGATTTGCAGTGATACCTGCGGGAAATGTTGCATTTATTGAGTGTTCATTACAAATTCCTTGCTGTAATGGAAAATTAAGCAGCATGGGGAGCATGCTGAATAGGTATAAAAGAAGGAATCAGACAAGTTAAGAAACACTGTAGAATTGCCACTGAAGCACTTGAAAGTCTGTTCCTGTGAGGGGGAGATTGTGAGGGTCTGACTGATCAAAGCAGGTAAGGCACTGGTACCTTGGCAAGATGCTGATTGTAACATGGAAAGTTACCCCTGGACTCTGCAGTTTTGTGACTACAGCTTTAATTTCCAGGGCAGGCTGTGGAATAAAAAGGTTCAGACAGTTTTATAAATGCAATATCACTGCCTTGGTGCTTATTGTGGAGGCCACACATTAATCTCCCCCCTGAATGAACATTCATTCAGCAGTCCCAACACAGTTCTTTTCTAACACCACTGTCTTTCCCACTGATTAATGAATTTAGCATTAATCTATTATTACCACTGGGAATTGAGAGGAGTCAGGCATACACAAGTTATCAGTTTCCAAAACACTTCTGAACTGGGGATTATCTGTCTTTCAAGGGATCCTTTAATTCTTCGTTTATTTTAAATACATTGCATATGTTTTATTGTGATTTATGGAGCTGACAAAGACTGGATCATTGGGAAGTGAGTTTGCATATTCATTGAACAGCAGCTTTTGTTGGAAATAAACTATTATGTTCTGGGGTGGTTCTTAAGAAGTGTAATTTTCCTTCTTTCCTCATGTTGAATTTACTTAATGATTTACAGATTTGGTTTTTTTTAGTATTTTGTTTTATTCCTTTTAGAAGTAACTCAAATTCCACCCTCTGTTTTTCTGTTGCACACAATTCTGCAAAACCCAGTTGATAGAAGGAATTAAAATACTCTCAGCCTGATTCACTATCATTGTTTTTAAGCCACTGTAACTTCACTGAAATAACAAAATTAATAGAATCCCAAAGCATAATACTGAAATGCTGTTATGATGAATCAGGTTTGGATATTAGCCAAAAATCTGCTAATAAAACTCCAATAATCCTGCATCTCCAGAATGAAGTAAAACAGATATTTTTCAAGGGCTCAAAAAACCCCAGAGACTGTGTTTTCCTGAAATTTTAATGTGCTTGCATAGTAATTGTTATTCCATATTTCTGATTTTTCTGGAATCACATAGATTTTTCAGGATTAATATGGGTTCTCTGTTAGCACAGAAAAAGAACATCATCAACATTCATATGTATGTCACCTGGCAAGTGGCATCACTCAAATGATAATAGAAAAGCCTTTGAATGCAGAGAAAAAAGCTGATGTTCACTGGCATGAAAAGAACATCCATAACAGTTAAGCCTATATCTCTTAATCCTAATGAATTGTTACTCAAGTATCTGAGAGGTAACTGCATGTTTTCCCAGCAGTGGCTAAAAGGAAAATATTGATCAGCAGGGATGATGTAATGTAGCATATTAAGACTTTTGGCATGTTCTAAGCTTTAGGCTGCTTTGCTTATACAATGGTTTTAGCAGCATTCAGGCAAATAACAAACATGAAGATCAATAAAAGCATTAGAAATAAATGTTATTCTCTTGGGGGAATTAATACCTTGTACTTCACCTGGACACAGCACGGGCTTGCAATGCTGTTCATTTATAAGGCTCATTGATAGAGGAATTGTCCCAGATATCCCGTCTTCCACATCAGAAAATCAATTCTGTGTGGCAGATTATATAGAAAAGAGGTCTGTGATATGGAAATTCCCACTAGTGCTGTACAAACATAGCACTGTCTTCTGACCAGTCAGTGCCATTTTACTACGTGTTCCAGGAGATATTTAGTTTATATGTAGTTCAGCAATAACACATTTGCAGTTCATTGTAACTGGGGCAAACATCTCTTGAGGAAGTGGCAGTTCCTGACTCCTGGAAAGGAACAGGAGCTGAGGGGGTCGAGCCCAGATGTCCAGACAAATGGCTGCAAGGCATATTTTTGGAAGTAATGGACCATAAGGGCAGTCCCAGACATTTGTTGCACATCAGAGTCATCTGAAAAATATCTAATGTCCATTTCTGTATGTACTGAGCATATGGAAATAGTTGTGTATTTGTTGGAACCTTCCCACCTGACTGATCTGGTGATTCTGGGATTTGTGTCCTGATTCAGATGTGTTCAGCCAAAAGGATTTGGGCTGGTTTGTTTTTTCTCCCCTCACTGGGTTTTTAGAACTGCCAGTTTGAAATCAGGTGGCACTGAGAACTTCAGTGCTTTACATAAGGGTAGTTGTGACCAAAGAAAAATTGTGTTTCAAGGTGGCTCTGGAAAATCCAGAGACCCAAGGGACCCTCAAGCAATATTTCCTGTTGTTTCTGGAGAGATGGGTGAGGGGAGAGAAGAGGCTTCATCAACTATTGATGGTCCCTTATTGCTGAAACTTGTTGTTGTTCCTGAGAGGCTGCACGAAGAGTCGTGATTCCTGTGGCTCCTGCTGGGCTGTGCTCTGTGGGAGTTGGGACATGATGTTCTTTCTCAGTGGATGTGGCTGTCATTTTCCAAGCTTGACAAATATCTAAAACGTGGCTTTTAAATATTAGGGTGTTGGATTTTTTTTTTTGTCTTTATATGTAGTAGTGCAGTTCTTTCTGATTGATTCTCGATGGTGCATCATCTCTATGTAACCATTTCAAGCTGGTTGAGGTTTTTCTTTCTGGTTATTCTCTGGGGGGAGAGGCAGGGATATTCCCATGGATTGTGTGCAGTGGTCAGCTCTGGTGCCACTCATATTCCAATGTTTCCTGTGTTGGGATGCTGAGGTGGCTTGGTCAGGGCAGGCAGGGAGCTGTGCTCTGGTATCCTGATCAAAAGTCCTGTGGCTTTGCTGAGCTGGGTTGTCAAAGAGCAGCATTGTGGTGGCAGAGAGCTCTCCTGTGGCTGTTTGGGTGACTGATGGGATTGAGGGAGAGGAAGGCAGCAGGAATGCTTTCCAGCAGGGTTCATTGGGCAGAGGTAATGGTGTGAACCCTGACAGGCAGAGCGAGAGACCCGCTCTCTGAGGGGAGTCAGAGCACTGAATGTTCCAAAAAACTATAAATTAAGATTGCTCCTTTGCTTTGCTGTGCAGCAGAAAAGCATAAGATTAGATAATGTTACTCTGAAATAATGTTTTGTTCTATTCAGTGGCAAATGCAGCTGTTTGGGAAGATAACAGTAAACTTCAAACCCCGATCACAGGCTCCTTAAAGGAGCACAGGTTCTCTGTGGTTGCAGTTAAATAAATAAGTGAGGATGTCTCTCTCAAATCCCAGAATTAGGAGCGTGAGAATTGCTAAATGTTGTTGCAAAGCAGGAAAACTACACAGCTGTAAAATTTCAGATAGGCAGGACAGAGAGACCAGAAAAGGAATAAGTAAGAGCAATAAGAGAGCAAGAGGAATAAGCAGAGGAATAAATTGTGGAGAGAGAGGCACATGCAGCCTTGTCTGCTTTTGGATTTGAGTCAGTGCAGGGCTTGAATCTCAACAGGAAGGCTCTTTCTGTTGTTTCTGCCTCACTGTTGCAATATGTCTGATGAGGTAAAATACTGCAGAAACAAACAATAAATATTTTAATTTAAAATTAAGAAAAACTTGAATTCATTGGAATTCTAGATTTTCAATTGTTCTATCTCCCACATTGCAGTGCACTGCTTTTGGTTCAGAACACCTTATTATAGCATTTAAAATAACAAATATGAATAGCTCATTATAATACTAGTCATATCATTTGTTGACTTGGTTTGGTTTATATAGTGCAAGCTATAGGGTGTTTTTTGGCTCTTCTGTGTCCATGCCTAGTCATGCTGTTTGATGTACAACATAGCTGCTACTGTGTTCCTGAGTTTTCCACAGGAGTGAAATCAGATTCTCCCACGTACAACCTGATTAATCAGCCTGTGCCCAAAACTGAAACCAGGTTGTAACTAAAATCTACCATTCTTGCCCATGATTGCACTGAAGAGTATCGTGGTTTTTATCTAAGGACTAGAGTACCAATGCAGGTTTCAAGTGTCATTCTGTTAAATCCATCCATCACATCTACATAGATATTTCTTTATCCCACTGTCTTGGCCATTTTGGAGCTGTTATGGGGGTTATTCCCTGAAGAAGACAAATTGTGACACTCTGGCTGGGACCAGATCACAGAGGAAGGGCAGTTCCATCAAGATGGTGCCAGTCAGAGAATTAGAAAGCTCGTTTTCATTTCACATCCCTTCAGATTTCTTGTGTGACCAACAGCACTAAACTGCTGTATATTCCAGCTTCCTGTCCAGACACCTTTGGAGTGGGAACTGTGGAACGTGTACAGGTCACCCAGCAGCATCTCTGGGGCTTGCCATGATCACCAGGCTGTGGCCCCAGAAGTACCTCAGATGGACTTAGAGTGTACTTAGTACTTAGATCAACCTTAGGAAATGGTTTCCTCAGGCCAACATTGACTCTGTCTCTCTGGAAAAGTCAGTTTTTCCATAAGCTCAAATATCAGGTGCTAAAAGTGCTAGGACTTTTCCCTGACCTTTCCTTTCCATACTTGCTTCTCATTATTCTGGTGTTCCCTGTTTATCATTCCATAGTTAGCTGAAATAATCATGGTTCCTGCAGGAACACCTGCTGTGATTAACTGAAGTGCCATATGTTGCCTCAGCAGGGCAAAGTCACCTATAAACTATTTTCATTTTTTTCAAAGGGGAGGACAGATCTTACTTTCAGGGAGCAATTTGTCTGAAGGGGTAGAAAAAATCCCTCTCTGAGGGCAGTGGCAGCAGAGTCCAAAGTGCTCAGTCAGCAGTGCAGTGATAATTCAGCCTTGGGTTTTCATTACAGGATTCTGCCAGGCTGGTGATCTTTCAGGCTTTAACAGAGCAAAAGATACACTTTAAATGTGATTCATCTGATCTAAGCTGAGCCAGTCACACCATAGTTGTGCTTCAGCCAACTGGTTGCACTTGTTTTGCAGCCACTGGAGTGAAGAGAACAATTAATTTTGGGATGTGGTTCACTCTGACCTGATTTGGGTGGCTGTGTTAGAATGAGATGAATGGTGCCTGCTCCAGCTTATTGACTAAAGGAAACCCAGATAACCAGCTTAGATGGATCCTACCTCTCAGGTCAATATTCAGATGTCTCCTGATACACAAACTTTAAACTCAATCAACATATAGTCCTGAATGGAACGAGAGTTTTCTTATTAAAATGACACTAAATCTTACAAAATCAGTGTCTTTGGGTTACAGAGCTGTTAACTTTTCTCTAGATATAGATATTCTAGAATATAAATGAGTGCAGCTGGTGTACTCGAGGCAGTCAACAGCATGGAAGAGACTGGATTATAATTCTAATAAATCTTGCTATTTAATATGATGTAGTGATCTTCTGTTTGGAATATAAATAACCTACTTATTTCGCAAAAGGGGACAAAGAAATGTAGATCTCCAGTGGGAAATGTGAGAGAATGTGGCCTTCCCTCTCCAGGGGTAAGATATCCTTACGAGCAGCCCACAGAAGTAAATATATCGGGAAGAGGGTGCAATTAAAGCATTTTCTCCCTGTCATGCCCTGGTGACCCCAGGGTTTTCTGATACAAAATCTACACAGGAGCTTGGCATGTAAAAATGTGTCTAATTTTCCACTCTGCAGCACAGAGGGAAGTGGCTCTATATCAGGTGTGGGGCTCACCTGTTGCTGAGCTGCAGTGAATATTGCCAGTGAGAACTCGTGTGCAGCTCAGAGGGGCTGGACCCGCTGCTCCCATGTGGAGACTGGGGCAGGAATATGAGAAATAAAAAATATGATTTTTTTATAGGTGTATGGCAAAGTTGTAAGATATTCAAGTCCCTGGGACTGGGTATCAGGGACTTTTTCGACTGGATAAAAGAAATAGAAAAGTTCCTAAAAACTAGAATTTTTCGAGACCATGTGAGAATTTTTGTACACAGGGGTTTCTTCTCTCTCTGGGCTAAGAACAAAGGAGGATCCATCGTTTTTGGCAGAGGATGCCCAGCAGCCAATTGAAAGAAAGGGAAAACCCCTTTTCAGAGAAAAGAAACTTTTTTAGGCAAAAAAGAATATATTAAATTTATCTGAAAAGGGTGGGGATTTTGTGAAACTATAAAATGTAGGGAATTTAAACCAAAGGTGTCTTTTTTCCCGAAAACTCGGTGCGAGAAAGACCCAACAGGTTGAATAAATTCTTTGTAGTTTCTTCGTTCCCTGAGTTTATGCCGTGTCTCTAAATTTAGAAAGGGGGATATTTCCCACACAAAGAGCTAAAACAGTGCACAGTGTGGAGAAGGCAGTGGTGACATTAAGTCAGACTGTGCATATCAAAGCACAAACTTGAGCTGGCAGGTCAAAGGGACAGTGCTGCTCTGGGGACACAGGTCTGGAGGGCAGGACACAGCCTCACCCTCCAGGGGAAAATTAAGGTGGGATCTGAATAGGACACATCCTGATTCCACCTTTTTCACTGTCGCTTCTCCTCCACTTTGCTGTTTGAAGTTGTGCTGGTTTAAAGGTAAAACAGCAGGGGAAATGAACCCAACTCAAAAGAGAGATTATAAGTCAGAATAACAATTTAATAAAATAATACAATGAATACGATTATACAGACAAGCAATTGGTTGGTGAGAGTGGTGGTGCAGTCTGGTCAAGAGGTGTGGTCTCTGTCTCTGGATCCCACGAGTGGTTAAAAAAGTCCCAAGACTCTAAGATTTTTTATATATATATATATATATATATATATCTCCTCAGGTTCAGGCAGGAATACCCAGTACCTCCCTCAGGGCAAGGAGTTCCACAAAGGGTGTGAGGAGCATCCTCTTATCTCCCAGGCCTCTTAACACCCAGTTTATAGCCTGAGGGGTCAGGGCTGCTCTGGGCAGAGGGTGTAAATGGTCTATTGAGAACAGTTTCTGGGCAATGGCATGGAAGGCTCTAGAATACACACTTTTGGGTTACACCCATCCAGTGATGAACTAGGACAGGGGTGTTGCTGAGCTGGAGGTGTTGTCCAAGGTGCTGATTGGACGCATCAGCTCTCAGACAACACCACATCCCATTCTAAAAGCAAAGCAGCTCTAAAATTAAAATCTGTACCTGCTGGTTTTTCCTCATTTATGTGGTAATGCCACTCGGGGAAAGAAATAATCTTTTTAGTGGCTTCATGGTTTTTTAGAGGAATTAAAAGAATAGATTAGAAATGTAGAAGCCGGGTTGGAAAAATATACTTTACTGTTCAAAAAAACCCCAAAAAAAAACAAAAAAGAGGATGGTGGAAAGTAGAATTCATTAATGTTATAATCTTTCTGTTCACGTGCTTTGTGAACATGAAGTTTTATGGTTATGTCCCATATTTCTATGCCATCTGGAGAGTAAGAAATTCAAAGCAAAATTATTTTTTTTCTCTAATTTTCATCAATGTGTCAGAAGTTTGCTTTAAATTCTTCAGGAAGAGCAATTTTCTGACATTATGAACTTGAAAGTAAGTTTTGACAGATTGAGTCCCCCATTTGTCTAATAAGTGGAGTTCCATAATCCACTATATGCAGTTGGTGCTGACAATTTCAGAGATGTGGTTTTTCTAATATGCAGGGTGACATTAGAAAAATAGCTGACTTCTTATCAGGACATTACTTGCTTTTTTTAACAAATTATCTTACTCTTTCAAATTCCACCTGCAAGGAACAACACATTTTAACAGTAACAGCTTAGAATATTTTTAACTAAAAAACCTTGTTCTAGTGTATTCCAAACTCAGTTTGTCTGAATGTCTGGCTATATGTTCATATTCAAAAAAAAAAAAAAGCAAAAATAGTTTGCTGGTGTTCTAATGTAAATTAAATTGAACAGTAAGTCAGAAACAGCCATTCAGAAGTTCTTCTTCTGGAGAAGGCCCCAGAAGAATGATTGTGGAGCAGTTTGCTGGGGTGAAAATGCCCAACTGACCACGTTCCACCACACAGCCAAGGACACTTAGAGATTCCAAAGTTCAATCCAAGAAAATCAGCGGGTAAACAGGATTGCCTTTGAGGTCTGTGCAATGGCTCAGAAGCAGTGTAAGTATCTAAAAGGATTTTTAGAGATAAATTAGCTGCACAGAGCCAGCTTGAGTGCCTGAAGGCACACTGTGGTGTGGAAGAGCATTAGACACTTGCAGAAGATATTTTCATTTTTATGTCCTGTTCCTTGAGTTATTTGGTTACATCTGACTCTCATCCTTTATGTTTTTCAAGCCTGCATAGAATAAGTTAGGAAGCCTCAAGTTGGAAGCTGATCCACTCACACTTTTATTTTTCTTAATGCTGTAACCTGTGATTTACTTTTGTTTTGTGATTCCTTGTGAATCACTGTTCTTTCTTTTTTTTTTATAGCCCCTTCTCTCTTATTCTTTAGATGGTTGGAGTTCCTAATGCTTGAAGTGCTCTCTGCTGATACACACAATATTTTTCATGAGATGGTGGCGTTGCTTTATCTGTTTTATAGAGTATCTGGAATCAAAGCAGTTAAAAATTTAAAGGCCTTTTGCAAAAGTCTTGATGGGTGGTCCTTGTGCTGGTCATCAGAGCAGGTTTGGGGCAAGGCAGCTTTGAAAAAGTCTGTTATATTTTCTCTGTCTTTAATATTAAATGTGGAGGGAAGCAGGTGTGGAGTAATGTGATATTACAGTTAAAAATTTAAAACCACAGGCCACAGGCTCAGAGGGAGAGTCGTGAGTCACAGAATGTGAAGGAAATGTTTCAATAAGACCATTAACGGGCTGTTAGACCAGGTGGGAAAGGAATTCCCTGGAGACAAAGGACATTTGGTTGGATCTCCGGGAGTTTTGTACTGATCTCACAACACGTGTTTCCAAACTCTGTTACTGTGACGGGGAAAAGCTCGTTCTAAAGGGACAGAATAACTCGGAGGCAAATTTGAGGAGGAGGCTTCCCTTCTTAGGGAGCCATCTGCTTCCCAGTTGGAAGCTTCCTGCTCTCTTTTGTCTTTAGCTGCAATGCCTGCTCCGTGTGTGTCCCCTACATCTCACAGTTATTGCAAACCAAACACAACATGTACGTGTGAAACTTGATCTCAGAATTTCGATTTTTTTTGATGGAAATAATTTTTTCTAAAGCACTATTTGAAGCAGTATATTAGAGAGCATTAATTTAATGCTTCTGCATTTTGAATTATTTTTTTTCCTGCATCGTGCCACACTGAAGTGAATTCTTTTGGATTATTTCCTCCTCTCTGCATTCAAGAGATGTGTCTCAACAGGCTCTTTAAGTCACAGAAGTAGCATCCCAACCCTGGAACAGCCTCACAAAGCAGGCAGCTGATTACTTACTGCTGAATGCATTGGGTGAAAAAAAACCCAGAAAGTGCTTGTAAAAAACATTCAGATTGCTTCTGTGTAGCTCTTCAACATCTCAAATAGCCTTTGAATGTCTCCAAAAGCTGTGTGTGGTTTCCTATTTTCTTGCCTGCTACTACTGTGTAAATTTAAAGTGTACAAAAAGCGCTGTGAGTCCTGACAAGTGAATTACAACCAGTGACTGAGGGGTGTCCACCACAACCCAACCTTTTTCCAGCATAACAGGTGCAAACCTTTGTTTGTGTGGTCACCAAACAGGGTTATTTGTTGCTCTCTCTCTCAGTTTAAATAAAGTTGGATTGTGGGAAGGAGAATCAATAGTTTAAAAGAGTGTTTTGAGCTCGGTGCTTACTCAGTTCTCAGCAGGCACGGTCATAACCTGAGAGCAACAGGACCAGTAGGATGGGGATGATGATGATGAGGATGATGATGGTGATGGTGATGATGATGATGATGGTGATGATGATGATGATGATGATGGTGACGATGGTGATGATGATGATGATGATGATGGTGATGGTGATGATGATGATGATGATACCGCCTTCAGAAGGAGAGCTTCAGAACAAGCTTTTGAAACCTCCCAATTCTGAGGGTATTACAGCCCCAAGCTAATTCTTGTGAGGTAGAAACTTCAAATTTACCCGGGAACTGAACAGAATGAAGAGGTCAGTCATCAGATTTGGGTGTGATGAAAATGAGAAGAGGTTGATCTGTTCTCTGGGCACTGCTTTGAAGATTTTAGAAGACTTCTTTCTCGTGTTGTTTTTCTTTTGAACAGCTGGAAGTAATGGATTTCTTCACTAAGTTGCAGAATCATTACTCCAAAATCCTAACTAGGGATGTAGACTCTGGATAGCCCAGAGATTTGTTCAGGGTTTGTTCACCAGAGTGGACTGAACCCATAACTGAGTCCACTCCCTCCATGGACAGTTTATTGCCCTTACATTTTCCATAATGACTTCTGCATGGATCATTTGCTGCAGTTGCAATAGACTTTTATAAATTTAATCTAGAAAAAGCAGAAGCACTGTAAATACTTCTCAGGGCCAGTGTAACGAGAAGTGAATTTTTTTAGTTCAGTTTCCGAGCAGAAAAATTGGAAGAGGGGAAATCAATTTCGGTGCAACCAAAACTTTGTAGGGGGCACAGTTTTATTTTTTTAAAAGTCTATATATTCCATGTGTGAAAAAGAACCCTATAGTGACAGAACACTGTTTCATTTGGTCTGCAGAAATATAATTCTTTTCTTTTCTCTTTTCTCTTCTCTCTTCTCTTCTCTTCTCTTCTCTTCTCTTCTCTTCTCTTCTCTTCTCTTCTCTTCTCTTCTCT
>NW_020884887.1:12443176-12668104 GCF_003945725.1 Corapipo altera | reverse complement strand
CTTCTCTTCTCTTCTCTTCTCTTCTCTTCTCTTCTCTTCTCTTCTCTCTTCTCTTTTCATCTTACTTTAGCCTTTTATCTAAACTTTTCTACTTCTTCCATTGAGGAGAATTTTATGGACCTTGCAGTGGTTGCTCCAAGAACACAAGGATTGCTTAGTGTGTGTCCAGCATGGCTCCCAATCCAGTGGATGAATACGGTGCTTATCTGCTTTGGGTTATGTTCTGATAAGTTTTTACAGCCTGGCAAAAGGAGGGAGAGATTTAAATGCCAGGGATGCAAATTTTCCACTGTGCTCCATAAATGTGCTGGCTGTGAGGACTCATCTTGTGTAGTTCATAAAAAATAACCTGATCTGAACAGAAACTCTGCCTGAAAATATTTTCCAAGAGCATAAAGGTTGGATGAAAATGTTCATGAATTTGTGGTTTGGTTAAAATGGGATGAAATAGGACCAGTTTGTCTGATGTTAAAGCTGTGTGAGACAAAGTGCATTTTAAAGTAACTTGTAAAAATAGCATCAGGAAAGCACAAGAGGGAAATGATAAATCCAGTGCATGACATTCCTGCTAACCTGACTGCTGACTGAAGAGGAATGGATCTGTACCAATGGTTCCTGGAAAAACAAAGTTAGATCATTTATGGCCAAATATACATCTTTGATGGCAGATGAACATTATTAACGTAGAATTATAGAGTAATATAATTAACTGTATTTTTTGCTGTGTTAGTAAGTGGCTTGTAGCCATTTGTAAGTCAAATTTGTTTGGGGTTTTTCTGTGATTAATCACTATGTTAAGTGCAGAATTTAGCTGATGCAGTAACGTGGACAAGCTGTTCAGTCTCACTGTGTGTGTTTCTATGGGGCCAGAGGCAATTCAGAGATCTGTTCTCAGCTCATTTCCAGAATCCAGTGGCAGCTCTTGAAAAGTGACTTAACAGCCCAGTCTCATCCCTACAGATCATCCTCACAACCCCTCTTAAATCTTCCTCTGATGGAACTGAGAAGAGAAGCTGCAGCTGAATAATTAAGAAGTCCTTGTAAAAATACCTAAGAGGGGTGTATGTATGTATAAAGTGGCTTTTAAAAAGTGGAATCTTGTTAGAGCCCATCAAGAAAGCTGAAATAATTTGCATGTTTTTCCAGTGGAATGTGTCACATAACTTCTAAGCAGCATTTCTAAGAGTGTATTTATCTTGGCTTGTAATTAAACTTGAAATGTTGATGCAGTTGCAGCCTGTGCTACATGGAAACTATAAAACAACCTCGGTGTGTGCTGTTCAGGGGGCAATTTAGAAAACTGCTAGTTGAGGATGAGCATATTGCTGCAAGCTCCACGGGATCTAGAGTATTCCCGGCAGAAGAGTAAATCCAAGGATGCTGCAGAAATACAGAGCAGGCAACAGCCTCTGGTCATCAGAACTTGCTGTATCCAGCGTTAGTGCTTCTACTGCTGTGCTTCAAAGGGCCTTTCAAATTTCCCTCCCTCCTGCAGTGGTTAAAGGTTACCTTTGCTGTAGGTCCTTTCACTCAGAAAAATGCCACAGGACCAAGAAAATTGATTTCTTCTTTGTGTGCACACATACAAATTGATCAACAAAAGAAAGCAGGCTCCATGTCTTTTATCATATATAAATATATATATATATAAGAATATACACAAATATGCATAATCACACATATCTATAAATGTCTTATTTATCTTATGTCCATGTGCAATTTCAAGGTACTTCAGTGTTAAAGTTACAACTTCAGCTCTCAATGAAGTTAAGAAATTTTCCTGCCTGAACCTCCTACCTGCATTCTATAAAGATGTACCTTTGATCTGTGGTTTCATTGAGTTTCAAGAAGGAAATCATCTCCCTGGCTCAGTTGTAATTTTTTCCTGATGAAGCCAGTTTGGCATTTAGCCTTTTATGCTTGGAAAACTTTGTTTCCCTGAACCATAACCTCCTGCTGGCTTTCTCTGGAGTAGCTGGGCACTGCCTCATTCTCTCTCACTCTCAGTAGTGAAACCTTCTGACTTTGTTTTGGCACAAACAAGAGTAAATTCAATATGTGCATAGGTGCATTCATTGTGGCAAAGTCTTCCTGGACTTGTGGGGGAGTTTTGGAGGCACAAATGACTACACCATACAATAGATAATATACTTGTTTTTAGCAGTAATGATTAATGGTTGTTAAAAGTGGTTTAATATGACTTGAAACCTGGGTGTATAAAAATTATGAAAGAACAAACTAAAGTGATACACGACATTTAGTGGTAAGGTGACGGTGTTTGGTTTGGCTCAGAAAGGAATTGTCCTCTTTAGTAACAGTATTTTTTTCTGCTTATTCAAGTACCATTAATAAGATCTGAATAGTTTTTGAAAACATGTTCATTTGCTGAATCCTCTGAGGGGACAAAACTTGAAAGAAACCAAGCCATTTGAAACGTGTCGAGCACAAATGACTGATATATCTGTCTGCCAAAATTATTTGGCTTCATTTGGCTTTCTGAAATGGGGTTTCTGCAGCATCTCTTACATAAGAGATGATTAATAGAATGAGGAAAATGAGGAGCTGAAAAGAGAATCACCAAATAATTTCCTTCCCTTGTGTTATTACAGGGTTAAAAATTTCTGAGGCATCCTACAGCTCTTAGAAACCATTTCAAATAAAGCTTTTTGCCCTGGGAACAGCTTCATGAAAAGTGAGCATAAAAAGACATTGCCATTTGAGCAGCATCTTTTGAACATTAAGTTTTTCTTCTTATACATTAAAACCTCAGAATCACTTTCCCTTCTAGTCTGGGAATTCTCTGTCTTTGAGGTAAGGATGAATCTGTGCTTGTTTGATCTATTTTATGTTTAAGGAGATTAACATATATTCAGGATAATGAAAACCATTTCAAATGCACAGTGCATCTTTGTTGTCATGAAAGGCTGATATTTGCTTCCTGCTGAGGTCTGCAAAACCAGAGCTCTTGAATTTAACAGAGCTCAGAGACACATTTCTGGACTAACACTGTGCTAAGAAGTTTCACCTTGGTATGTTGGGTTACAGCAATTTTTGTTATTTTTTGCTTTGTTGGGTGTAGGGGTTTTTTTAGAGGAATGGGGTTTACTTAGAAATCACTGTTATTTATTTATTCTCTTTTGCTACACAGGCACTCAAAATATGATTCTGTGATAGAAATGGTAAAGCTGTGAGGTCGAGCTCCTGTGCCACCCACATCTTTATTTGTTTATTTTCAACTGCTGGAGTTTGCATTTTCCTGTAGAGTTACCTAAAGAGTTTTGTATTTGATCTCTGAATATAATTTAAATTACAGACATGTTACCATAGAATCATAGAATGTTAAAGGATGGAAAGGGCCTTAAAGGTCATCCAGTCCCAGCTATGAAATCTCTTTGAGCTGTGGTCAGTGATATACTTGGAAATATTTTCCTTATATGATAAGGACCTCTTGCTTCAGTAAAGTCTTAATAGAATTTCACCCTTCTCCTGATCTTTCCAGCCATTAAATCTTTTCTTTGTTAATTTTTAGAACCAAGTGCAATATATTCTTTTTTTTTTTTTTTGGTGGAAAAATTAAAACTTTTTTCTTAATTGAGTCTTCTCTAACTGTGAGCACAAAGTTCTGGCAAACCAAAACATTCACCTTTTTTTAAGGACAGCAGATGTCATCTTTAGGAAACACCATTTTATAAAAAATGTTGTTTTCAATCAAAGTGTGTTTTTATAAAATATTTTCAACCCGTCTAACTGTGCATCACTTAAAATCATATTTGACTGCAGTTCGAATTTGAGGGGAAAAAAGGTTCCCCAGACTTTGAAACAGCTTATTACATTCTCTCTGTGTTTCCTGAGGAATGAATACACTTGACATCTGTTTATCATTACTAATTTAATCTAAAATTAACTTTCCTAGGAAATTGCCAGGATAAATGCACTGACAAAGGTAACTAAGGCAAAACTCCTTATTTGGCTTTGTTTCTTCGGGGAAACATTTCATAGACAGAAATTATGTTCTCAAGAGTGAGGAAAAATCATTATAAGAGGAATTTCATTATTGCTGGAAAGAACCTAATGGGTTTGTGTATGAAGGGGAAGGATGGCATCACTCATTTGAAGCCTCTCTTAATGCACTGGTGACTTTACCATTTCAGCAAAATGCCAAAAAAGATGCATGATCTGAACCCTGGTGTCTTCATTAGTGCAGCACAGTATCCTGGCATAGTCTTAGTTGAGTGAGTGCCACTGAGCAGAGCCAACATTTCAGAGGAGAATTCTTCTGTCTCAATTTTTTTTTTTAACATCTTCTTACCACTTGGTTCATTCCTCCTCAGCCCCCTCTTGCTTTGGGTTTGTCATTCTCAGCCCTCACCTTTTGCTTTCCTGTTCCTTATATAGCCTTGTTAGCATTAGTTAAGCAATGCTCATTGCCATTTGAGCAACTCTGGGAAAAGTTAAGACTTGCATCTGATTATTGAGTTGTCTCAGGAGTGGGAATTCAGTACCATTCAGGCCTTGTTCTGTTACTCTTTGGGAGTTTGCTGTGCTGTTATAGCTAAAACTGAAATGATTTATGGAGAGAAATCAGATGTGCATCGTTCTCTTAGTTTGCAAAAAGGCTACATACCACATTATGTAAGTCAAAGAAGTGTGAGAATATTCATAACTCTGTCAATCAACTTAATGTTTCATCTTAAGCCATGTTTTACCTCTAATCTTAAAGCAGAATAGTAATCCTCAGTTTTAAAATACTATTGCTCATCAATCCATTCCAAAGTGCCTTTCCCTCTATTGTTCACATTTTTAAGATCAGGAAAAACTGAAGCAAAAGTAAAATGAGCTTTCTGAACCCTATTCAGCTTCATCCTCAGTGCCATTAGACCATAGTTGTGATTATAGCTCTTTATTTAAAGGTGTCTTTATTAAGACAGTCACCTTCTCGTGGACTCACACCACATTGTCATCTTCTCTCATCTCACCCTTTTTGACAGCAAAGATGTGACTTAAGTGGATTTTTTCTTCACTACCACAAATGGGCCACAGGGGCCTTGTTCTACCCTGAAAGAGGCTTTAGTCTGAAATCATTTCAGAGCCTCTCTGGCCTTGCTCCTGCACTGTGCAAGGTCCTGTGAACAAAGCTGGTGTCATTAAGAAGATTAATAAACCTCTGTGGGAGCAAAGAAGACATGGACACCTTGAGTGGTGCTGGTGGCAGCTGAGACATGGGCCAGCTCTGCTGGGTTTGGCAGCAAAGGAAGGACCTTTGTTCAGATTAAGATAATGATTCCTCTTTGGAAGAACTGAGACTGGGCTGGATTCTTATAGGTGGGTTGAGTATCCCAGATTTGATGTGCTCATTACCACCCTACAATTCCTATTTTTTCCAAAATAGATGCAAGCCAGACAAATGCAAGATTCAGAAGCAGGAACCAGTCTGGCTCAGGATCCCAGTTTGTTTGTCAGAGGCTGCTTCACCCTCCCTCTAGTACTGTCTTCATGCACCTGTAATGGTTTTGGTGCCCAGCCCAGCTCAGGTGAACGTGGCTGGCACAGGGGACACAAGTAGTTGAAATGTGTTGCATAAACACAGAGTTTTTCTTTATCTCAGTTCATTGTGCAGTGTAAAACACATAAAGAGTTCCATGGTTATAGAAATGTGGGACTGTAGTCAGCCTATCACAATGAACATTTGGGGTGTAATTCCTTTTTTTTTTTTTATTAGCCCCTTGTCAAAAGGAAGGGGAATGCTCAGACATCCCACCATTGTCTTGCCAAGCACTGTTCTTGTACAAGTCCTTTACCTTTGTCCAAACCTCCCGGGTTGGAAGAGGGAGAGGGGCGTGATCAGTAGAAGTGTTTAGGCTCCTGTGAACCATTTAATGAGAAAAGAAGCAGCAGGTTCCCTGTCTTGGTCAAGTCAAAGTCTTTGCACATCACACTGACATCCACATATTTCTTTCCTCAGACTTGGGTGCAGCCTCCAGGCAAAACCAGTGTGTCTCTGTGGTCCTATCTGCTCTGAAAGGTTATGTCTAGGGTGGTTATTATTTATTTCTGTTTTCTTTCCAGCTGTTAACACCACAGTGTTTCTGCACATCTTGATTCCAAAGCCTAACTGTGGATCATGTGTTCAAGTAAATGTCCCCAGATGTACTTCTCCAACGTTCACTTCCTAAGTAATATCCAAGTTCTCTATGAATTCTAATAAAATTTAAAAAGAAAAAATCCAAAAAAAACCAAAAACACACAAACCTAAGCCACAGCTGTGAATTAGATCCTTTCCTGATGCAAACTGATGTCACTCAGAAAACATATAATTCAGACTGTTCCTGCTGGGAGTCAATATGGGGTGAACTTAATAGCTAAAGGTTGGGAGACACAATTACGTGAACCCACCAGACACTTCTGTAAAGGCAATTTTAAAACATTCTCCAGTTGAATTTGAAGGATGTTTGTGGCAACTCTTTTGAAAGGGTCATTGGCTGTACAAGGATGAAAGTTGTGGGCAATCAAGTTCTGTAATTTGTTTCTGCCTCCTGAAGAAAAAGGGCACGTGTTTCCAAAGAAGTTGTCGACTTCTCGTCGTTTTGATTTTTATTTAACACACAAACTTTAAAGGAATCATTTGATTTTGGAACAGACACACATAAAAACTTGACAACAGACTATGTAGCATAAAATAAATTACCAAGAATGCACTCAGCCTCAGAATTTCTGCTCAAGAAGTACGTGGCACTGCTTAGAACCTGAACTTCAGTGTTCCGGATGGTAAAACCATGATTTTATTTTACAGTATTGTGATGGAACACTCATAAATTTGAAGTAGACATACAGGTGATGAGAAAGAACATGTTCTCTGCAACCTTAGAATATTTGGCTGAAGATGGGGTTAAAAAAAAAAAAGAGTCTGGGGTGGATGGGGAGCAAATAACTTGCCCAGCAAGTTGTTGCCAAGCTGTGACCTGCACAGCTGCTTGTTTGAGAACTTTTGCCCATGCTATAATTTCAGAGATGAGAAGTGTGAAGCAATTAGCTCTGATTCATGCTTGTAAGTGCTACTTGAGGGTTGAGCCGAGGAACTGTGCCTTTGTGTGATTTTGTGTAAGTGGTGCTTCAGCATATTTAATAAGGTCAGTTAGAATACATGTTTGAAAACTGCATAACTGCAATCAGGAAAACATTTCTGATTGCATGAATAATAGTTGGCACATATGCTTAAAATGCAGTAAATTGTGATGGGATACAAATTGAGCTCTAGAGACATTTTTGCATTAATAAACTTAAAATCTCATATATTTTGACTAAGTGTTGTGATTAAGCAGACATTTGAAGAGCGTGAGGAGAGAATAACAGATTGCTGGAGAAAAGGCAGTTGCAGAGGTCAGAGAACCAATTTCTGACCTGAGCTGGTGACACAGACTGGGATGGATGGGGTTTGTGCAACTAAAGTGTAGGTGGTGCTTGGATAAACCCTTTTATGAAAAGGTTTTAAATCATAGTAGAATAAGGCTGGCAAGACCTCAGTGTTATTTACCCCATCCTTTTGTTTTTCCTGACAAATATTTATCAAGTCTGTTAACACACTGAATATTCCTACTGCCTGTTGTTCAAGGAACAGCTTTGTTCTTCTTGACTTAAATAAGATTTTCTAGTCTTGGGTCTGAATATTTCTGCTGGAATTTGAGGTGATTGTTTCTTGTCCTATTTGCAAGAATATAAAGAACAGGTACTCCCCTCGCTGCTGTTTATTTACTGACTGTTTCCATGACACTCATGGAGCAATCTCAAAGGACCACTGAAGAACTCAGTGTCCATGAACAGGTTAATATGGTTTCTGGTTCACTTAAATTTCTTTCCACTTATGACTGTTTAATTGCCTGTTAATTGTGTTCCCCTTGTCCTTCTGATGTGCACAATGAATGTGAAATCTGTGCACAGAAACACTGTTTCTGTGTGTTTTGCTGCATTAAAAAGCACCAAAAAACCAAAACCAAACAAACAAAAAAGACAGTACTGAAGTTTTTGAGACTCGTTAAGTTTTGGGGGAAAAAGTCTGTAGGACTTGAAGGACCAGTGTGTTGGGTGAGAAGAATGTAGAGATGAAGATGATGAATGTGGTTTCACAGACAGCTGAGAGCTTAAGGAACTCTGGAGAGCAATTGGCTTTGTGCTTAGGCTCTAAAGAGAGGAAAATTGCATTGATTGAAACTGAAACTCCCTTGGGTTCCTCATTCAATTCCACCCTTGTACTCCCTGGGCCAATAAACAGATAAAGAAGAACTAATAAAAAAAAGAATCAGGTTAAAGAGAGAATCCGTGGCTGCAGTTCAATCCTTTCCTTGCATCGTAGATTGCTCCCAAATAAAATCATTCCCTCCAAGGCCATTGAAAAGACAAAGGCCTGTGCTTTTAATCGTGTCCTGCTGAAGGCATTGACCTTTGGCTGTGCTGAGGCAGGAGGGCTGTGAAGAAAAGTGCAGGTAGGAATGAGTTTGCCTTCGTTTTGAGGCCTGTTCCCACCTCAGAGCTGGCCAGAGCTGCCAACAGGTTTCTCAGAGCCACTCGAGTGGCTCCTGGGCTTCTCAGGATCAGGTCACAGATGGTGTTGGCAGTTCTTCAGGTGCTGCTTCTCTTGCTAAAGGTCCCTTCTGCCCTCTGTCAGCAGCACTAGATTTTCCCTGCAAGCCCTGGATAGAATGAGGAGTTCTGAGTCAATTTTTTGCATTTACCCCATTATGACTCTGACCCACTTTCTGCTCTTTGCTGCGTTAAAAATATACATTGGCTTAAGAAAAAAACAATAAAGCCAACAAATAAAAAACACCTTATTACAAACTGGCAATTGTACACATATATCTAAGGGTAAATATAGCTTTGTATTTCACTATTTTCCTTCTTCTTGTACTAAATTGCACGACCACAAAGCTTTGCTTAGCTTGCTGTATTTTGCCGTGCTGTGGTGTGATGGCAAAGCAAAATGCTCCCCTGTAAACAGAAACAAGTTAATTAAAATGGAAACCTTTAAGCTGGAGTGAGTTCCAAGTCAGGCTTTAAATGTTTGGTGCCCCAATTCCCGGCGGTGTGTGCAGCTCACTCCATTCTGGGGGGAGAGCTTTAAATGTTATGAGGTCTGGCAGTTCTTTATTTCACCACTGATTAGATGACCTATGAGCAGTGTAGCATGTCACCCTTGCCTTGGAGAAGAATTGGCAGTGCCCGTGGAGTTGGATTCAATTGTTGGGATGTATGAATGTCTGCTTCCAAATGCCTGACAGAGATGAATAAAGTACAGAGTTTCTTCAAGGGAATCAATGGCAGGAAGGCAGATGCTATTTTCTTTGCCTTTTTTTTTTTTCTCGAGGTTAGGGTGGGGGAGTTGCATTTTCAAAGGAACAAACATCATAAAGGATTGCAGACAGCTAAGAAGGGGTTCTGAAGATCAGGTGCATCTTGAGCTATCCCGTGATCCTACTGTTACACATGAGTTGCAATTGCTAAGCAGCAGGCAAGTATTTGTTTGTTGGTTTGGTTTTTTTTAATTCCCATAACATTTCAATGCAAGTTTGGGTGTGATGTTGCTTTTTAGCAAATTTGTCGTGGAAATGTGTCCTCAGATGGAAAACTGTATGAGGGAGAAATAAGAGGCCCAACATTTCCAACAAAATATTCCCACCCCCAGCCCTTGTAAAAACCCAATTTTTTTTTCCAGCAACAGCTCAGTTCCAGCTGTTTTAAATTTTTAGACCCACAAGAGAGTCATACCATTCATTGCTCCTCTAGAATAAGAAGAAGAGCCCACCACTACCAAAAATAGAAGCTATTGATATGTCAAAAAATGTTAATGTAAACCACCTACGTGCACTTCATTTGGCCTGTTTTAATTCTTCCTGCTTCTCTCCTACTCCCCCAACATTTTTTAGGAGTTACAGGGTCTGTGTCTATTCCTTTGCAACTCAGGTCCTGATGTGGCTGAGAGAAAGAGGATGGACAAAGCATCTTTCTAAAATGAACCAGTTTCCTATAGAGTTATGTGCTCACCTAATAATGAAAGTGTTCATTTAAAACCATTTCCCCAACAAGTATTTCTTATATATCTCTTAGACTGAGCTAAGTTTTGGTAACTTTTTACTTTGAGACCAGCTGGCTCGTGAGAGAATTTTTCTAGACTTCAGTTCCAGAATCAAAACCTGGGGGAAAAAAAAAATCCTGTATTTTTCTGTTCTTTGGGCTTTGAGGTCATTTGCTTCTTTCTGTGGTGTCACTGAGTGCCTATTAAATTGGAAGTTCAAGGTAGATATGAGGCAGGAGAGACAGGAAAAATCTGTTTTAAGTGTTTAATCTACCCTGGCAAAAGATCTGCAAAAGCATCTCACATTCTCATTGGTGGGTGTCTGGAGAAAGCAAATGGAAGGAAACCCTTTTCATCAGTTGCAGATAAATTTAGCTGCAACATAAAAATATACTCTGGAGGGGAAAAGAGAGAATGTATGTTGAGAAGTTGAAAGAACTATTGGGGAAAAAAAAATCATTCTAATCTAAAGAGCACAAAGAAAAGACAGTTTTGTGAGGGTTTCAACCATTAGGTTGCACGTTCCATTTCTCTTATCTGTGTGGCATGTAGGGAGTGTATCAAATGAAACATACTTTATTATGGATTTAACTGTTGGGTAAAAAATAGGACTATTCATTTGGGTCAACATACAGAATTATTTCTGCTTTTGCTAACAGCTCAAATGTCTTCTGTAAAAATTCTGCCATCAAAATTTACTGCATATATGAATAGAAAAGGCTTATATGGAAGAATGAATCCAAGTGATTAAATGACAAATTGTCTTGCCTTTTTCTAATAGTGGAATGAACCAGGGGCTTCAGAAAATGAGCACGAAAATCAGGTTTTAACTCCTCTTATGTGTAACTGCCTTTCCAAACTTTATCTCAGGGTTTTACGTTTCCTTCTTGAAAATCACAAGTTCATCCAAACCAACCCCTCCTGGTGGGAAAGGATCTGTTTCCACAGAGCTGTTATCAGAGCAGGGTGTGGTTTCATACCCAGAGTTGGATTGAGGAAGACAGATGGGAGCAGGACAGTGATTAAAGTCTCAGCTTTAATACAGCCAGTCTACGTGACATCCTTCCCCTGACTTCTTAGAGTAAAAGATTTGGGGCTGTTCCACCAGAATGTTCTCAGTGGAAGACACTCAGTGCCTCCAGTCTAGTCAGTTCCCTGGTTTGGGGATTTTTTTCTTCTTCTCTTTTTGCAAAAATCCTATTTATATGTGGGCCATTGGGGGCAATAACAATTTAGTTATTCACTAGAAATATCAAAGGAAGAAAATCACCAAGTGTTGAAAAAAAACAGTCAGCTTTGGACCTTTAAGGGTAAAACCGGGTTTGAAAGTCCTCAAGTGCTGTCACAAGGTTTTGCAGCCGCTTTTGCTTTTCAGAAAATTCTTAATACGCTCCTCTTATCTCTTGCTACCATTTTCCAGCTCCTTTATAAAGCTCATGGAGGCCAAGGCATGAGTGATTTCGTGAGAAGGTCGTCCATCAACTTGTTCTTCCCTCTGTAATTAAGCTAAGAGCACAGTGGGAGGCTCATCTTCATACTCTGACCTTCCTGCAAGAAGGGAGGTTATAAAATAGCGAAGCAAACTTTCTTCCCTGGTGTAATGAAATCTCTGAGACAAAGCTTATGTACCTGCAGCCTCTTACCAGGACAGAGGACGGAACCCTAAACTGGCACTAAAGTTGCTTCTCATCCTTGTCATGGGATGAACACGTAGGAAGTCATCTTTTGGCACACAGAGACATTCCAATGAAGTTTTTTTATTTAGGATTTTGCCATCTCTCATTAGAAAAACCAATTCATTTAAAGACAGGTTTCTCGAAGATGGAATGCAGAAGGTGACTAATCTAAAGGTGATAAATCTAAACCCAGATTAGTAAAAGACCAACAAATAGGTAAAGAGCATACTAATGAAGTGTACAGACAAGACTGAGCAGGAGAAAGTGCATATCCAACTAAAGCTGTCAACAGTGAATAGGAACTGAGAAAGTAAACAGCATATAGAAAATAACAAGTGCAGAGCCTTCTATAAACATCCAGCCAATATGTGTGGAAAATACAATTCAAGAAACACAGTCAGGTTATGAAGTGAGTCACAGTGGTGGCAGTGGGAAGCAAGTGAAGCAGAAGAAATGCAGAGTAACAGAGTTAGAATTTCAAGGTTAGGTATAACTCCATAATTGCAGTGTAGATGAGGCTGCTCTAAGATGGTTTCTGGTTTACCCATCTTCCATAGTGAATTAAATTCTGCTTCTTAAACATTTCCACACCTGAGGGCATATTATATGGTCCTTCCTTGAATCGTGTGCGGTGAACCACGCAGTGCATTGTCCTTCAGGATTTTCAAAGTAATCAGAATCAAACCCTCCTGACTACAAACTGTTTCTGAAGGAGTGAAAAAGCAGATATTGCTGGGGTGGCAAGCACATGACTCGGTGAATACAAGAGGAACTCTTTTTTTCTCCCAACAGGTGGGATGTTTGCTGGGCTGATGCATCTCCCTGGGTACTCTTTGTTCTGTGGTGGCTTCCCTTCTCTGTGTTCAACTACAGAACTGTGTCTGGGGTCCCTGACCCTCATCTTCCTCACACTGCAGTGGTTACAGGAGTCTCATTCTATCTTGGTGTGTCTCCATTCTGAAATACAGTTGTCTGATGTTTGACTCTTTTATGCTTTGAAGAGATGGAAATCTGCTGCTAACCATTACCTTTCCTGGTTAAGATTTAGGGGTGCTAAGCTGTGGAGGATTTTTGTGCAAGGTTATTTTTTGTGAGGTTATAACACACTTTAATAGGTTGCAATTGTTTTAACCAGGGGCTGTAAATATTACAGAGAATTACATACACAGTAACTTCTGCAGGTTGTTAAACAAAATTATAGGAGGAAGAGGGTGTGGGAGAACATTTCCATGTGAGATGAATATTCTGGTGCACAGCCTGATGGGAAGACAGAACTGGGATATGTGGGTTGCTTTCTCAGCTGTCCTGCTGGGTGACCTTGTGAAACACATTCCCAACACATTTGTCCCTTGGTTTCCTTATCTGTCCAGCTCCAGCCCCCTTTTTTGCCCTCCAGTTCCTAAATAGGGTTGGAACACCCAGTCCTGCTGCAGCTCCAGTCAGCTGAGTGCTCCTGGGTCCTTGACCTGCTGTGTCCTGCTTGTATTTTCTTTGCCCAACAGTTGTTGGTGAGGAAAAGGTATCTGGAAAGCAGATACTTATTTTTTTAAGAGAAATGATGCTTGATGTGTCCCAGTTTGCAAATTGGCTGGAGAACAGTCACTGCTTATTTTTAGTAAAGGTCTACCTCTGACACTTAAGTGCCAAAATACATAGACAAACTCCTCTCAAGATTTCAAAACTCACCTTGTATTTCAAAATGATCCCAGAAGCTTTCTCCATCTGCTTCTAGTTCCCTACCCATTTATTAACTCCAGTTCATGAATTCAGTTTTATTTAAGAAACTGATGGAAGTTTGGCAGTGATGCTCCCCTTTTCAACTGTACTAAATTAAATGTATGCATTACTTAGCACCTAAAATTAATTTTAGAAATCTGACCCCAAACAGATTTCTGATGCAATAGTTCTGTATATGCAAGTGTTTTAGGTGTTTGAAAACAAATATCTGACAATCAAAACAATCAGCCAACATACCTGCTTCAATTAAATGTGGACCAGGAAGATGTTTTGCTGTAACAGGATGTTAGACAGACATGAAATGATCATTAATTGCCTGCACTGATTTCAGCTTTTACCCATCACTGTGCTGAAGTGAGATGAAAGTGAAAGGAGTTAGAGCTGATGTTATGATACCAGATTACTTAGCTCTTTATCCATTTTAGAACTCATCAATCTTTATTACTGGAGGGAAGGTTTTTATGTCTCATTCTTACTCAAAGTCATTCTTTCCAGCAGTCTTTCTAAAAAAAAAAAAAAAAAGCCTGTTGGGATTAGGTAGGTCTGCTCCTACCTGCAGTTCTGAGGGATTTTAACTTTTTTTGACTTAAGACCAAACAGAAGGATGAAGGGCTGTCCCAGACCCACATCTGGATGTCTGGATAAAACAAAAATCCAGATGCAGAGCAGCAGCAGAAAACTTTGGCCTGCTTAGGGACACACAAAGCAACTTCCCAGTTATTTCTGTGCCCTGGGGGGGATTTCTTCTCCCTCTTGCCACAGCTTTTGGTCTCGTCTAGAAACTCCTGCTGTTTTCATGATTTGTTCTTTAAATGTTAAAGGCTGTGGAATAGGAGTTAGCAGAATAGTTTTTAATCGTGCTTTTACTCCTTCCATAGAACCAAATTCTGTGTCTCACTCACAGCAGGGGTTTATTCTTGTTCCAGTAGTGGACATCTCTAGACCTCGTGCCCAATGGAGAGGGACTCAGTTGTGTGTTCAGGAAAAGTGTTCCTTTGATATACCCTCAACAGCTGTGATCTCGTGCTCTGTTCTTGGTTATTCTCATGGCAGCAATTCACTGAGGGTATGATTTTCACCAAATCCAACTCCAAACAAATTCACTCCAAATCCAACAGACCAGGAGAAAAGGCACCTTCCATTTCTCCCACTCACACTTGCCCTTTGGGGAAGAGGGGGAAAAGTGGGAAGGGAATTAGGGGAAAGAAATTGAGGAGACAGAACAAAAAAACCAAGCACTCTGAAGCCATAAATAGGAACAAAAAAGAAACTATATAAAAATATATATATTTAGCACATTTCTTCTGAGATATTTTATTGAATAAATGTCAAGGAAATAGATAGATTCCAGAGCCCATTGTCTTCCTTCCCATTATTTGCCTACCCTTTTCTTTTGGCTTTCTGTTTGAAAAAAAAAAAAAAAAGCCATGTCCTGTATATAAATATCTGAAGCAGTTTTTATAACGAGAGTGGACAGATTGATAGAAGCTGCATCCCTTGGAGAACATCTGACTGGTTTTTGCTTGCAGCTCTTTGCAATATTTGTCACTCAGATGATAAAGCTGTTCACTGGCACTTGATGGAGAATACTTGACACTATTTTAATAAACACTGCAGATTTCCCCTGTGTTGAAGTGGAACTACTTTTATCTGATGGGAGAGGTGCTTGTTCCAGGCACAGGAAGGGCACCTGACACTGGTGCCAATGTGCCACTTAGAGTAACACAGTGATGGACTGCTGAGCTGCTCTGACTCACTTTGAAGAAGCCAAAGCACTTATTTCTCCAAGGACTGGCTGCTTATTTGTGTTGATGAAGTATAAACAAAATGCAGATGAAAAAAAAGAAGAAGTGGAGAAATTAGTACACTGATTTTTTGTTAGATTTCTCGTAGGATTTAAAAAAAAACAAAAAACAAACAAAAAAAAAACAAAACAAAAAAAAAAACTGTGAAAATTGGTATGGCTTCCTTGCCAGGCAGATTTTTAATCACTGAAATCATGTTATCAGGTTTTCATCTTGAAATCCAATCTCTGGGAATGGCATGTCCTTTATTTTGTGTGTTCTGCTTACTGTGAACCCTGATTAATGTGTATAAACCCATGTGTTTCTGTGGCCTCTGTGCAGGACTGAAACAAGGGAGGAGTTTCCAGCCTGACGCAGGTAAAACACTCCCTGTTTGCTATTTCTGTGGCAACGGGGATTCATGTTGAATTAAAGTGCCCAAGTAAACACAGGTTGAGTGAGGAATTTAGCCTAATCTGTGGCATTTACTGGGAATGAGGGAATAGCTGACAGCCTGATAACATAAGCAGGGCAAAGCCAACGTTCTGAGCTCCGTTTGACCCGTGGAAGAACACATCTCATTAAATGGGATGGCTTTGCTTGGGATTTAGTGCAGAATGAGATTCTAAGTCTTCCAAAGAAGTGCAAACAGACACAGTGTTTTATCTGATGCCCACAGAGCTGAAGTTGTTCTAAGAACACAGAGATCCACGGCTGAGGAGAAGGAACTGGATGATGGGAGGTTGAATGTGGAAGGGAACGGGACTGGAATAGTTCAGTGAGAGGAGGACAAGCTGGGGATGGAGCCCCTTGGGATAGGTGGGGTAAGAGGGGATTTTTGCTGAAAGCTGGAGCTTTGACAGCAGCTTCTCACCTCTGTGGTGTGTATACTCTGTATTGCTGCACAGACAAGCAGTGTTTGAATATCTGATATCAAATTTGCTGTGATATGAGATCTGCTGTGTGTCTTCCTCCCTCGCAGCAGTGCACCAAGCCTGTCTGCTCCCTGCAGTTCCCACCGGGCTGTTGTGCTTCTTGTCTCGTCAAACACTGATCAGATAAGTGGCATTTCCACTTTCCTGACCCAGTGGTGTGGCCTTACCTTAGAGGGAGCTCTTAGTGGTGTGTGAAGGAAGTGACTGGGTGGAAAAAGTGACAGTTTCAGGGCAATGATTGATGCAGAGAGTGTAACGTGGCACCAACAGGAGGTGTGCCTGGCTCCTAAGCAGATAAGGGGAAAGAAAGGCTGGCTGAGATTTACTGCTGGTTTTTAATTTTTTTTTTTTTTTTTTGAGTTGCAAGACATTTTCTGCTTTTCTTGCTACTTTTTCCACAACTAGTGAACAGAGTAGTGTACTGTGTGCCTTAGATCTACCCATTTCTGTGCCACCAAGCTTGTCCATCATGCAGTCACCATGGTTTCAAGCCACGATAGCTGAATCACCCCAGCTAAAGCTCCTTGCCAAGCCTCTGATGCTGTGTTTAATCCCAGCTTTGTTTTAACCACCACTGTGTATTCTGTACTGCTGAGACACGATTATAAACTTGAGGAAAGCTTGGGAAGAAGCCACTTCAAGGCTTTGCAGGTAAATAATAGACAGGAGAAACACCTTTGTGGAGCAGAGCACAGGCTGCTGTGTGTGTGCACCACTGGGGTCGCTGCAAGGGACCCTCAGATCTGAGCTGACAGCTCCCCTGGTGCCTGTGTGCATGTGACAGGCACAGGAGATGCACTCTGCACCCCGATGTGACACCCACCAACCCAGCCTGGAGTTCAGGCCAGGCTGCTCCAGCAAAAACAGCTGACACAGGCATGGGCTGTCATCTTCTTACAACATCAGATGTTGAGGGGGAAAAAAGCGAGCTGGCTTTTGCACTGGGTTATTTTTAGGGTATTGGATGAAAGGTTGAGGTTTTGTTCCTTTAAGTTTCTCCTAATTTAATGTTCTGTTCAAAAGTTATCGTTTTCCCCACATAACTGGAGGAAGGTGAGGGACAGACAGACTTAGGATGGTGTAGAGAGAATAACTGAGTTAGCCAGAAGCTGGAAAAGACAGCTATGCCTTAATTATGAAATGAGAAAATCTGTATTTTGATACTACAGAAACTGTGGAGGAATTAAACCTACCTACTGCACCTGATGAATATTTGGATTATGATCAAATAATAACAGAAGCATGTGCATTTCCAGACCACTGCAGCAAACCCAGATTTGGGTAGGTCAGGTACCTCGAGATGAGCCCACAGCTGTTTGTTTATTTATCTGAAATACAATATATTACTAACTCTTGACCTTCAAAATGAACAACACAAATCTAAGAGATTTCCAACAAGTAGTTAATCCCAGAGATTGCTCCAGAGGCTGGAAGGAAATTGTGATGTTTCCTTAGTGCATAACTCCTACAAGGTGCCCCCATCCCAGGCTGAAGTGTGTGACATCACCCATATTTTAAACACTTTTGGAGAGGCAGATAATGCTTTGAACAGGATCTTTAAAAGGCCATATGATGGGCAAGTAAGTTATTTGAAAGTCAACTTAAAGAGTAATTGCCTGGGTGACTCTGAGAGCTGCCATTAAACAAAAGGATGAGCACAGAGCAATAAACTATTTGGATCCAAGAGCTTCCATGAATCTGTCTCCTTTTAAAGCAACTATTGATCTTTCCCATCAGACATCTGGGCAATCAGTCATCCTTTGACACTCCCACGTGTGCAGGCAGCAGGGATCAGATTGGGTGTCCAGTTCCCCAGTGAAACATTGATTTGGGGGTTTGGGTGATTTTTTAAGCTTTGTTTATATAAAGTTTTCCAAGTCTGATCTTTTTAAACAATTTTTCAGCACACAGGCATTTTATAGGCATTTTTTTGTTCTTAAAAGCCGTGAAATCTAAGGCATGGCTGGGAGGCTGGCTTAAAAGGAAGATTGATTTTTAGGAAGGTTATTGAGGTCCTGAACGCTTAACTGCTTTATTTCCATTCAATTATATTGAAATCACTGGGCTTATCAATTAGCCAAGTCAGAGTTATTTGCTTTTAAGAAAGATTTAAACATTATCTGCTCTATTGTCCTTCACAAAACACTGACAGTCTATGCTGATGCATTCTCACATTATGGGAGCAACAGGCAATTAATTGTTCATCCAAATCATTTAAGCTGAAGATGTTTCAGTTTCCAAGCATCCATTAAAAAAAACTCAAACCAAAAAAAACACCCACAAATTAAAAAAAAAAAATCCACCAGAAAAACTCTGGGGTCAAGGATTATGAATGTGGTTTCACTTGAGTGTAATCATTTTAGCTGGGAATGTGATCTTTGAATATGCAAACTGGAACAGGAGGTATCTGTCAATTAGCAGAATACCTTTTTATATCCATAAAGCAGTTATATATCCATATAACCACATATCCATGTGGTTATTACACATCTCCCTGCTGCTGTGCTTGCAGTGGATGGGCCTCCATTGTCGAGTATGGGATCAGAGTACATTGAGAGTTTTCTTGCATAGTTATTTGCACTGAATTCTTGCCTTCCTATAAGTCAAATACAACACCAAATTTTCCAAATGGATGTCTTATAAATCCGTGGCTTTGCTCTGAATCCCAGAATCCCAGAATGGTTTGGGTTGGAAGGGACCTTAAAGCCCATCTCGTTCCCCCCCATCCCCACCATGGGCAGGGACACCTTCCACTGGACAAATTGTTCCATGTTTTTCAAGAGATACCTGGGTAAAAATATTCCTTTTTTTTATAAAGTGATTTCTTAGACCATAAAATAAACATTTCCTTTTGATAGGATCTCTCTTTGTTTGTTTGTGTGTGAATGAAATTTTGAGTTTTTCCTCAGATCTGGAATTGCTTTCGAAGCACAGGGCACTGCTAATGTGTTGCTTCTGAATAGATCAGTGATCTTAAAATTCACAACAGCTGTGAGTATATTTTTATCCCTTATGTGTAAGAAACACATGAGTTAGAATCAAGAAAACTACTCCATTAACTTTCTTAAGATTAATGTAATGATTAATTTTTAATATTAAAGCAGCCCAATGTTAAAACAATCTCTCCAGGGTTGGAATCTGCTGGCTAACATTTGTAACTTTTAATACTTTTGAAGCTTTAAGACAACAAAGGAAGTACATTCCCTAAATCTTTGCTGGCATAAATGTACAACTCGATCCTCAGACACTTTTTGTGGGAGAGATTCTAAGCCCCAAAAACAAGATCATTCCTGAGAGGGGCTGAGGTGTGATAAATAATTGCTCGTTTTGCAGCACAGTCTCTGAGGCTGCGCTTTGTATTTTCGTGTGTGTGTCTCCAAACAACCGCCCGGCAAAGATCCATATCAATAAATAAACAATCAATGCTGCCCCTGGGTCAGCTGCCTCCGATCAGACACCCTGCTACAAACTGTTCTCATTGAACTCCCCACCCCCAAAGAGGGCTGAGAACATCGGGGTTGCCTTCTGTGGAAGGCTGATAAATCGTGCAGGTGAAATCTCAGCTCATCAAAACAAAGTCAGGGATAGGGTTGAGTTTTATTTTTAAAAGCGGATTTCAAGGCAGAAGGGTTGGTCTTTGGGCTGTGAAATAGTTGTTCCAAGTAAAAACCTTAGAGAATTAAAAATGCAGGGTGGAATTCTGTGTGAGGCTCAGGTTCCTTTCCTCTCTCTAATAAATGTATCCTCTGCAGGACAGTTGTATCCTCAGGGAATGTAGCAAACACATAATAGAGGGAACTTTTGGAAAGCAGTTCAAGGTGGTGAGACTTCATTCTGCATTCTTCCAGTCGGAAATATATTATTTATTTATTTATTATTATTTAAATAGAATGCTTTAGAGTTTTGTCTTGTGACATTCCAGATAATGTGTCAGACCCCTTAACACAGGAATGTAAAAGGCTGGGCCCTTGGAATGGTGCTGTGTTGGAGCTGATCTTCAAATTTGGTCCAAGACGAGGTCCAAAGTAGGAAACAAATGCACTGTGAGTTAACCTCAGTTTACAGCTCCTGAGAGATTGCTAAATTCAGGCATTTGGGAAGGACAGGAGGCAAATCCACTGCAATCAGAGCAGCAGAGAGGGCCAGAGGTCCCCGTGTGTAATTCCTGATGGGGAAAATCTGTTCTACTATTTAATCCCATTTCCCAGGATTAAAGGTCATTATTTAAATGTAAGTTAAATTTACATTTCATTTTAAAGCTCTTCAGAAGGAACTGTAGCACCAGAGCTGGATAAGATGCCCTGTGTCAATGTTTGAATTCTAGAGACACCCAGGAAGAGGATGAAACATTCCTTTCTGTGCTTACCTAAAGAAGGGAATCAAACCCATGACTGCAGTTACTGTCTGACTTCCTTGTTATAAGTTGTTCTTCTCTTGGAGCTTTCTTGCTGTATAAATCAAAATTGATTGAAGCAAGAACAGTGGACAGGAAAGGCCATAAATCTCACCCTCTGTAGGAGAAGGTGACCACACTTTGAAGAAAGGCAACCAAGGGAATGCAGAGGGTGTGCCCAGAGCTGCTGCCCAGGGCAGGGTGTGGGGGGAGAAATGAGCCCTTTTGGCTCAGGGGTGTCACAGATGGGACATGACCTGATGTGTCCCTGTCCCCGTGCTCAGTGGTGTGGGAAAAGATTATGGTTTAGGAGTGGAACAGGTACATTTTCACACCCTGAAGCAAATAAAATTCCAAAGATCTTTCAGTCCACCAGGACTTTGTGTCCCTGACCCAAACAAGGACACTGGGATGTTCTAGTGCAGTGGGGAACATCCTCACCTGAATGAGAGGAGCTCTTGTGTATTTTGTATAAGGACACAGCACAGAGTGGAATTTATATTAAACCTTCATTGGGGGTATTTCAGACAACATTGGTATTAACTTTTTCATATTATGTCTATTTTTATAATATACCTAAGATTCAAGAGTATGCACTGATTTTCTTTTTCTTTTACCAGAAGATCCTCCACAATAAAATAACAAGATGTGAAATTCAGTATGTAATGTGAATATCTAAATGTTTCTATTCTAATATCAAAACTGAGATTTTAAAGCAGCTTTTATTTATTTATTTGTTTGTTTAAAAATGTGAGGAAAACTTTTTCTCTGCTCTAGTCTCCTATTTTCATCCCAGCACAGCAGGAGCTGAGCAAGACAGATGGGTTCTCTTGAGAGAAAACCAACCAGTAGCTACTCATAAATAGAAAATAAGGATGTAGTGGCCAAAACAAATAAAAATCACCTCATTTTAACTTGCAGGACCAGTCCTTTGTTACAGTGTCTGGGGAGGAATATAATCATTACTGAAAAAGAGGTTTTATTGGGGTTTTCAACAGCATTTGACCCTTTGATTTAACATTTCAACTTGTAACTTAAAAGCTGCAGAATAGTCATTTCCATGTGTTGTGCTCATGAGTTCCCACAGTGTGGGCTCTGCTCAGAGACTGAGACATGAAGACTCTTTTATAAATGCAGATGGTCAAACACAATAAAATATTAACTTCAGCACATACATTAGCACATCAGTGATGTATTAAATGTATCATTAATGCTTTTAGTACATTGTTATATTAACGTGCATTAACCAGGATAACAATAACTTACAGCACTTCTTTATATTCCTTATTACTTAAAGCTCTGGGTGACCCCATTAATTTTGAGTAGATGTCATCCATGGCTGTCTGTACGTGCAGATATGGTGAAGGAAATGCATTTTGAAGACAGAAATAACCTTTACTTTAATACAGGTAGCCTGACTATTGCCTGATACTGTGTTTAAAGTACTGTTCTTCTGTTCCATCCCATTTTTACTCCCATTCTCTGTGAGCTGCACAGATAAACAGCAAACTGACATTTCTCAGCTCTGGGAATCATAGACCTGCATGTTTCTGCACTGTGTTTTGGACAAATGTTTTATGCAGTAGCGTTTTCATTTCTTCCAGTGAGGACTGGCCTATTTCATGAGAAATAAAACACTTTCAGGGCTGGCGTTTCAAAGCAGAGAAAGCACTTAAGCAAAGATCTACTGTGCCCTGCTAAAATCTTTCACCTAGTTAGAGAGTTTTAACCTTCATATCCCAGACAGAGAGGAGATGTCTTGTGATGTATTTTATGCTGTGTGCTCTTTGACTCCTCGGTTAACATTGTTAAACATGCAACAAAAATGTGCAAATATTAATGAAAGCCTCTCTTACACTGCTTTTGGGCTGCCTTCCAACTTATCTATTTGGCTGGCAATAGAAAAATTATCTGTCTGGCCTTTTTGGATGAATCAATATTTAAGTATCTTATGCAAACTGGAACGTTTTCAACAGGCAAATAAACATTTAATTCCGAGGCAAAGCAGGGATCTACAGCCTGTCAGAGAGTGCATTTAACCACAAGTGGGAATCCACCTGCTATTGTTTGCTGGCCCTGAGCTTCAGCTTCCAAGCCAAGAAAAGCTGGAGACTTGTGATGTCTTACTTATTGGCATAAATATCATGATGTAATTTTGGGGTTTGTTTGATTTTTATGTTTGTTTTTTTTTTTTTTAACTGGAATTTTTCTCAGGAGTAACTACATTTTACTTTTTGAGTAGTTCTGGGATATGGAAAGGTGGCAAAATCCATCTCTTAGTGGCTGCTTTGAAATGTCTCCTTTTTAAATTTTATATTCTTAAAAAAAAAAACTCCTAACAAACCACAAAATACCATGTTTGTAGTTTCTTCTGCCTTCAGGAATTCCTAAAAACATGGCTTCTGACTGATCTATAGCAAGAATTCAGCTCATATACCCAAAGTAAGACAATTTTTAAATCACATCTTCAATTCTTATCATGGAATAATTTTCCAGACTGGTTTTGACACTGCTTTTCTGTGCTACTGTCAGATAAATGCCTACAACTGACACAGTATTTCCAGGCCATCCCAGCCATTCTTCCCTTACCACTGTGGCAGCAGGAGTGAAAAACAGAGGAGCAATAACAGGCCTATCAAGTGATACCTGTGCCTTCAGTGAAGTCTTAGCATCAGTTGGTCAAGATTCTTCCCTGACTAAAAGTTTTGAGTATTGACCTCTGGTAGAGCCCTTTGTTTGGGTGTGAGACACTGATTATCATGTGTCAGAGTAGCACAGGAGACTTATGTTGGGAAAATATCTACAGAGTAAATTCTCTTGTTCCTAAAGTGTTCTGAAAAAGCTGTGCTGCCTCCAGCGAGAGCCACGTGAGTAGTTTGAATTAAGTCCTAAAATATTTGGTAAATCTGTATTTTTAAGATAATTAAGCTTTCTAGAAGCTTGCCACATTTTAGTCTTGTTTGGCTTTGGTTTTAGCCATGGCAAGTGAACTGAGTGGGGAACAGTCCTGCTGTTGTCTCAGGCTCGTTCCCATTGCTTCCATCCCCTGCCAGCTGTGGCCAAATGCCAAAACCTTCGAGTCACACACGTGGATTTGGAAGAAGTAGATAAGTCTGCAGTGTTTCCACTGATAACAAGGTTGGAATAAGCAAATATCCTCTGAGCAGCAAACTAGCAAGGCTTGGTTTCCTGCAGGGCTGTGCCATGTGAAAGCTTTTCCAGCTTTCGTAGAGCATCAGGCACATGAATAATAGATGTGTTCATAGCACAGCCTCTCCCTCAGTATTCTATTAGGGGCAGTTAGGAAAGCTCTCTTCTCAGCCATCTCTCATGTTGGGATATAGTCATATCTGAGACCCCCTACCCTTCTATCACACTGATTTAAAATCAGTCAGTGTATTCAGAAATTGCTGGAGAAGAGGGTTTATAGACTTGTGCACAAACTCTAACACAGAAGGAATGTATAAACACTGTATCCTTGACAAACTATACTAAAAATCTAGTGTAGCTGTGAAAAATTACTGGTTTTTATACTAATGGAATCTATTTCTTCTTTTAGTCCAAAAATGTGTAGATGTGGCACGTGGGGACATGGCTTAGTGGTGGGCTTGGCAGTGCTCAGTTAAAGGGTGGACTGATTTTAGAGGACTTTGATTCTGTGATTCTGCTCTGTGTTGAAATGTTGGAGAATGGGAGATCTGGAGTCCCAGAAATGGCTGGAGATGGCCTCTGGAGCTCAGATTATGGAATGTTAAGCTGTGATAACTGGACTGAAGAGGTGCAACAAACTGTCTGTCTAAGTAAAGCAGAGGTTCCCTCCTAGTGGTCCCCCTGAAATAATGATCCTTACTTACAAGTTTTGTGTCCTTCTTTGTTGGCTTATGGCAGTTAAATCCCTCCACCACTCAAGAGCCTTTCTAGCCTTTCTTGGATTTTTGGGAGTCAAAGTACGACACCAACCCACCCCTCAACTCTTCTCAGGATCCTGAGGAAAAACCTCCAGGAACAGCCTCTCTCTGCAAATCACATCTGACCCTCTATCTGAGCTGTGGAGTAGACTGTGACATCTTTGGTTCTAAGGAATTATAATAATTAGAGGATTAAGCACATGCAAAAATACCTTTATATATGCAGCTGACAATGATATTGTTTCACTCTTTGTATCAACAATATCATGTTTTGTGTTTGTACCACTATTACTTTGGTACCATAATTGCTTTTCATGAGTCTTCACTCTATGGTGTTATTAATGGCTATCATATTGGCAAGTTAATTTGGATACAGTTATTTCCTTCTTCTAATACAAACAAGATTTGATTAATGAGACACATTAGGAATATATAATGTGCCCATTATTACAGTTGTGTATTTGCCAGCGTGTATTGATGGCTGGAAGAGACATTGGTGGTTTTTTTCTTGCTCATGCATGTATTTGTTTCACTTGCATTCAGCACTTTAAATAACAGAAAATTGCTAAAGTAGGGAAGTAGCAGTAAAAAAAATGTCTTTAGAGCTGGTGATTAAGTCATGTGAGTCTGTTACACTCCAAGGTATGTGAAGTAAATATGGGCACTGTGAGAAAGCCCAGTTATTGCCATGGTACTTTGGAAGTTGAATGCTGTTCCTTTTCTGAATTTGCACCAGTGCCAGTGGTGGAATATTGATGTGCTAATGCTGACACTCACTGCTGCCTCCTGGGTTGGAAGGGTATCAATGGCAACATCAATATAAGGACAGAACTGGTTGTCCTGCCTGTTTATGGAAAGCCTGAATGATGAGGAATAAATGGATTGAGTATATCACAGAGGGTACCTGGAGCTGAAGCTGCAATCTCTGCAGTTCAGCCCAACCCTCTGCCTTCAGAGCTTCCTGACACAGTTAAATCACACTTTTCTGCTTGGTCTCTGCCCAACCTTCCCCCACCCCCAGATATCTGGGTTTGATTTGCAGGAGAAGGTGAAATAAGCACAGAACCTCCTGTGGAAATACTTTAAGCATTTTTTTATTTATTTATTTAAACAGGAACATTACTAACTTTGAATCTTGGCATCAAAATTGTTCTTATGGCTTAAGGGAAGAGAAGGTAAGAACAGGCACTTGTTGCATCCCTTTCCAGTGTTCCTGGTTGGACTCTTCAGTAATTTTAGAAGAGCCAAATGAGGACATGACCCTTTATGGTATCATTACATACTCTCTCTCAGCAAGAACTGAAACCACCAGGCAAAATAAAAAATGGTGAAAATAGAAAGGGTCAGGGATTCAAGGAATGCCACATCCCTGTAAATTTTCTGAGTTGGGTAAAACAGTGACATTCTGTCCTTTGTATACTAGATGGTGCCACCAACTCTGAAGGAAGTAAATGGAATAGAGCATCCATGGGGTAACACACAGCTTTTAGAAGTACAACTCATTGTGAATAAAGAAGATGGAGGATTTATTCCAAAAGTTCCAGCACATGGTTAATCCATTTGATCACTGATGTTATCCAGGAATGAGTCAGTTTTAGCTAATCTATGTAGGTATTGAGATTATGAACATCCCTCTGCTGTCTCAGTGCTTACATATCTGTTGTATATCGGGGAAGAAACATCTCTAATTTAAGTAGTTCAATTTATGGCATGACTGAGTTTAGGATTTATTATACAAGGGATGCTTACTTTAGAGAGACTTAGTAATTCATTTCTGCATTTGGGTAAGAGTAACATGGCCTCACCAGAAATACATTCCTGTTAAGCTTATAAGTATTAATTTCTTCCACTGAGCTGTATAAAAGTCTGATGAAAGAAAAGTCTGACGCAGACACAGTAAATTACTCTGCTCCCACCTCACACTGGGATTGAGTTTAGACATGATTAATGTGCTATAGATTTCTATAGCAGGTCAGAAGATGCAAAGAAAATGATCCACTGGTTCTCACCAGGACACAACAAGCTCCAGTGTTTAATATGTTCATCCACACTTTGTCTGCCTCAAGGATACAAATTCAGAAGCCAAAAGGACATTTATCTTTTTTCTGTGTAAAGAAGGGAGAGGAATGACAATTAAATTACATAATGGAAAGGCTAAACCCCTGCAATTTGTATTTGATCTAAAAACAACTATTATCTAAGAAAAATGGATGCAGTTGTACTTTTGGTGATGTCATTACTATCCTGCAGTGTTAACCAGGCAGCACAAGTGGGGCTTGTTTTGTTGGGTGTACAGAACAAAATGTTACTGAGCAAGTGAAAATTCTGAGAGTTAAATGGCTGATGATTGGGATGAAGGGACTGCATTCTCCACACTTAAATTCACCATCTCTCTCCTGCTGTCTTACCTGTCTTGTGGCAATATTGTCTTTGAGAAGTTGCTTAGATAGCCTAGATTTTGAAGCAGAACCAGCTTTTCACTTCTAGACTCACTTCTAGACTCACTCAGCTGGCACTTCTGGTCCTCTTGGGGCTTTTCTTTCTTCTACAAAGTGGTTGTCTCTATGGGAATTGATGTACTACAAGGTTGAGTGGGAATATCCCCCACATAAAGAGAATATCCCCCACCTTATCCTGGGAATATAAACTCTTTGTGCTCACAAAGCCTCTAAGGTAGGTTATTCTGATAAGAACAGCTGGATGGATTTTCCTGAGGAATTAGTTGTGTTGTGTGCAGACAGGACTTCACTTGCCAGACAGCTGCAACTGAAATGTGCTTCTGCAAATATTAAAAGAAACAAGAACTGCTCCTTTCTCAAAATACCAAAGTTTTGTTTCTCAAGCCAAGATATGTGACATTATCCAGGTGGTTGTTACTTGTGCAGGTTTATTGAAATGGCTTAAATTGCACCAGTCACTGCCCCTGGAGCATGATCTTCCCTCTATTAGCAGAGATCCTACTCCCCATACCCAACCCATTTTAAGTGTCTAGTTTTACTCAAAAAATTAAATATAATGTTTCAAATAATGAAGTTAAGCCAAACTCTGAGTATATTGAAGGCAGATGTCTGGGAGATGTGATCTGCTAGCCTCTCTTTTCTTTCTTTCTTTTTTGCCTCTATATTAAAGGAAAAGATGTGTCCCTAAAAAATATTTTTGCACCACTTCATGGTGAACCCAGACAGCTCAGAGTGAGGACATAGAAACAGCCTCAATTCACATGCTTGCAAGGTTTGGTCACCTCGCCTCATCTGGCTGTCAGAATTTCAGCAAATATGTTCTGCAGGAATATTTAGCTGCTTCTTGAGCGCTGCAGTGCAATATATTCACTGCTCTGTCCTGGTTTATTTATTTTAAACAAATTCCCTTTTCACGCTTCTAATAGGTTAGTCATCATCAGAAATGATCTCTGCTGTTTGTTGATCAAGTGTGGATGCTCCAGAGGAAAGAGAACCTGATGTTGTCCCATTATTTTTGTTAGGAAATATACATCTTAGTTTTTATCACATGTGATCCTGGGGGTTGTGTTAGGATCCAGTCATTCACTTTGCCATAGCAGATGATAAACCCAAATTAATACCCTTAAAAAAAAAAAAAAAAAAAGGAAAAAAAAAAAAAAGAGGAAAGAAAAAGCCTTTTTCTTTCCCTTTTTTCTGCTCCTCTGAGGTTGCAGCCAGCCAGCAATTGAAATGAGTTGAGTTTATGGATGGCTGCAGAAGCTGCCTCCATTCCCACCCTGGATATATCCATCAGCCACTCTGCAGCATTTTCCTGCAGCAGCAGGGGAACAGCTGATCAGCCCCATCCCAGTGGAATGCTGGGGCAGGATGGAGAGGCTGCACTGGGTGTTTGTGGAGGCTTGGAAAGGCACTGGAACGAGAAGGATGTTTGGAACCTGAGCAGGGAGAGGCGTGTTATGGGAGTAACCACCCCCAGCAAACACACTTATTAAAACCCTTGGAGGTTTTGTAATGAAAGTAAATTTACTTTCCTGGTTTCTGGTTGTTCTGGTGTATTTTAGAGGCAAAAATTGCTCGTGGCAAAAATTAAGCGCCCGTTAAAAAATTTGCCGGCTCTACCTCATGTAATCAGACTTTCCTTACACCACAGCAACTGAATAAACAAGAATATATTATTTTCATCTCCACTTCAAGCACAGAATCAATCATCAGGCCACTCCAGTGTGGTGGGTGCACAGCTCTAGTTGCTGAAGAGAATATTGCAGTAAATAAGCGATGTCAGGAGCTTGCTTAGCACACAGGAGTGGACGTCGTCACACTCCAAAGGGAAGAAAACGGTTTTAAGTAGAACAGGGTGTTTTTTATATTTATCTGAATTTGGCACAGATGAGAGGATCCCAGACCATCCCTCAAATACAACCTGAAATTACCTTTTTTGACTGTTGAGCTGAAATAAATAATGTTGATCTATAAGGCAGTCAGTGTAGTGTGATTCTTGCTTTGGCAGCATATTTGAGTTGGAGGTACATCCAGCCCTGTTCTATCCCTCTTCCATCTCAGCCTTTTTTTTTTTTTTGGCTATGCATCCCAGAAAAGCTAAGCACACTCTATGACAGCCAGGTGAATATATATGATGTGAATAAAACCAATATTTTAGCTATCAATCTTATGAGCTGGAGAGATACCTGGAGTAGCTCAGCGCTCAAAGGAGGCTCAGAGCACTGCACTCCAAAGACCCAGGCAAGTTTTTGGCATTATAAGAGATATAGCAAGGAAAAAAAAAGGGTCATCTCTGGAATCCAAAGAGCATTTTTGGATTTTATGGTATATCAGCATTTTGATTTGATAATCTTAGCTGCTAGAACTTGGCTAAGTCGCTTTTGGGGGGGATTAGCTGCTCCTGAAGGACTGTTTCCCAGGTGCAAGCCTGGGGAAGGGGGAGGTATTTTTAAATGCTCACAGAGAGGGCTTGGAAAGTGACTGTTGGAAGCAAGAGAACTGTTCATCTGGGAAAGAGGAGAATGGCCTGGTCAGCCATGTGTGGAGAACAGGGCAGAAGAACAGGCAGAGCTGGAGCAGAGTGAGCCCAGGGCATGCGGGTGAGTTACTGAACAAACAAAGGCCAGCTGCTGCCTTTTGGGGAAAGTGGTCCATTTTAACTTTGGCAGAGCTGCCTTTGAGGTTTCCCATGCCATCCATGGAAAATAAGATGACAGCTGTGTGAACAGCCAGTAAAACTATGTAGCTAAAAATTTTGGATAAGGGAGCAGAGACCTTTCTCCTTTATCACATCCATCGGTGTTCCCGTTTCACTTGCCCCTGGGACCAGGAGACCTGGAGACCTGCCCTGGGGGCAGGTGGGTTTGTGTGAGGGTTCCTCTGAACTGCTTTCTGCAAAGCAGCAATGGAGCAAAAAATGTTTGTCAACCTTCACCTCAAAAGTAAAAACCCGACTGTTTAAATAACACATGGGAAGTAATCGTGGATTAAAAGCACTTGGAGGGTTTCTTCCTAATGAACTGGAAACTTTAAGCCATTAAATGAAAAAAAAAATAATGTTACTGCCTGGCTAAAGTGAACTGAAACTTGATTCAGGTATAACCAGTGTGGAAATGCTGGAATTGCCACAAACTGGGAAGGTTTTTGTGTTCTGAGCTTATTGACAGTAACTTGTTGAGGTGTGTTCAGGGGAGGTGTTGGAGCAAATGTCCAGCTTTTTAGAGGTAAATTCTTTGGCTCAGTTTTCACAGAACCACTGGGTGATTAAAACTTCAAACAAATAAACTGCACTCTGGTTCAGATTTCTCTAAAAACCATTGTCTGGTTTTGAAATACAAAGCAGGAGGCAATCCATTGTCCAGCTGATGAGTATCAATAATCAGTGTTCATCAGATTATCAAAAAATATGTGAAGAGTCTTCAAGTGGCAGGATAGTGAAGAAAGGCAAGATTCTGTGAGCACTCCCTAAATAATAAATTATCAGGAAATTCCTTCAAACTTTTCTTCTATTATAAAGACAGACAAGTAATAGATATGTAACATTCTTTGTTTTTCTCTACAGCATCAGCAAATCATGAATCTGTTTTTGCCACTGCTGTTGCTGATGACAAAGAGGAATCTGTGTATGCTTAAGCTTAGGAAGAAGCTTTAAAAATTCTCAGCCATGACTTTCTGTTATTTATATAGAAAGAAATTAGGTGTTAATTCTTTAGTCCATATTCTGCTCTCATTTCTGTCACTTTTACATCTGCACGAATCTACTCATTGCAGTTCACGTTCTCCTGATTTATACAATCTATCACAGGGAGTGCAAAGTAAACAGAGAGAAATAGGTAATTAAAGATATCAAGGACATATAGGAGAGAGAAACTCCAGTGAGAATCCATCAAATGTGTCGGGCCAGGCGGTGAAAAATCATGGTGTGTCCGTGACAGCCAGAAGTGAAATAGAGAGCAGAATAGGAGTTGTTTTTCTAAAACAAATTGAAGAATTGCCAGAGTGAAAGATAGTGAGTGAGAATACATTGGAGATGCCAATTGCAGAAAGCCAAACAGCCAGGCTAAGTTTGTAATAGGAGGAAATAGAAAAATTGGGTGAAGATCAAGTTACAGATATTGGGATGAGAAAGGGAGACAGAAGAGAGTTAACTGTGAACTGTATTTTCTAAAAAATGTAACATGGGTGGCTGAAAGCCAGCATGAAGGTGAGAGAAATTTAACAGATCAGTGAGAGCAAAGGGGTTTTTAGCCTGATTGAATGCAAAACTAAGAATAAAATCTAAGCCAAGGTGAAGAAACGCAGGTAATGGGAAATCTTTGAGGTGCTTGCATACTGAAGTTGAAGCAGCAGGCACAGAACAAAAGCCACTGCTAACAATCTTCTGTAAACAATCCTTTTGTTGCTGGAGTTGTAGAGAAATGTTTACAGTGTTTGTAAACCTTAGAACCACTGAACCTTGAAGAAAGAAATCAAAGATATGCAGGTGATTGTGCAGTTCTCTTTAATGCCAATGCAAACCTTGAGGAGAAAAGCTGTAAAACTCAAGAGGCACTCAGAAGATGCTGAAGGTCTTAAAATCAGAATTATAAAGATTTTTGATTAATTACTTTTTCCTTCTCTGCCTTATTTTAAAACGTTGATGATTTTTTTGAGGTAGGGATGTGAGATTAAGCAGACAGAATTAGACACAAGGAGCTGTACAGCAGAAAGTGGAGGGAGTTGTGAAAGAAGGCAAAAGGCTGCAGTTGAAAGAATAATTGCACAGATGTGGTAGCCAGGAAAGCAGTCCACAGGGTCACACCTTACAGTGACAAAGAATCACACAGAGCATTGAATATGGGTATTTGAGGTGTTTTAGCTGTATTGACTTAGTGTGAGTTTTAAAGAAATAAAGGCTCCATTTTTTGTAGCCTGTTTATAGAGAAGAGGAGATTCTGCAGAGTGTGACAGCCAGGATACAGCAGTGCTGTGTCCTGCAGGGATGTTGGTGTGGGGTGTATGTTTATTCATCCTTCTGAGCAGATGTGAGACTCATTGTGGCCATTATCTTCAAGCTCTTCCTGGCTCTTGTCATGATTAATGACACTTGATTTTTGAAAGGATAGTTACAGATGTATAATGGTGCCTTCCAGCAAATTTCAGGATCTGCCAGTCTGTCTCAGAGATGAACTACAGCTGTAATCTCAGAGGAGGGTCTACTAGAAGAAAAGGAATGATTCAAAAATGCAGAATATGGGCTGTTGGCCAATGGTTCTCGAGGTCCCTTCTTGGCCTTTTTGCTTTTGTGTTGTACTTCACTTTCTGGGTTCAGCTCACACCAGCTCAGACTTTCCCCTCCCTTTCCCTTCATCAGTATTGCTCATCCCACAACAATTCAGCTCACATGATCTAGATCTCTTAATCATCCTGTATTGAATCAGGATCTATTTTGGTCCTTGAAGGCCTCAAGAGCAGTGTGCAGTGAGCACGGGACATTTCTTCATCAGTGTTTTCATTTGCATCCAGGTCTGCCTTGGAAGGAGCCTCCCAGTTGTTTCCAGTTTGCACTATTCCCATTAAAGAGCATGTGAGATGGGCTCTTTATTGATGAAGGAGAAAACAGGTGTGTTTGGAGATATGTGAACCCAATAACCAAGAGATCAGTGCAGGGGATGGGGCTGGAGCTGCTCTGAATCAAAATGTGGACTTAACATGCAGAGCAAATGCTGGATCCTCAGGAGGAATTATTCCTTCTGCAATATTCCTCCACTGCTGGTGGTGGAGGTGTCAGAATCTGCACTGCAGGAGTCTTACTGTGTATCTTCTTCCCTTCAAAATTTCCTTCCAGCTGTGTCCTTCTTTCCTTCCTGCAAACCTGCTTGTGTAGGTTGCAGCTGATGAAGTGCTTGGTCCTTCCTCTGTCACACAAGTGCTTTTCAGCCATCAGAGGTTCTCAACCCCCTGTTAAGAAATGATGCATTAAACAATAATTTGCATTTTATTAACTGATTGCAGGATTCTAACATGAAGATAAGTGCATGCTGTTTCCTTTTAAGCACCCACTGTAAAGCTGTGGCAGCCTCAGTGTCTCAGATTAACCAGAGTGTTCTGAGGACCAAACAAACTGGGACATTTAGAAGAGTGTCATACAGGGCAGATTTATTCAGTCCTCCAGCTAATATTAATATTCTCTGGGATATTTTTCATTCAGATGGATTTTTGTCTCCTGATTTCAGGTTGCAGTTTCCCTCACAAGCATTGCTCAAAATACCTGGGTGAAAATGAGTTCACCTCTGCTGAAATATTCCTCCAGCTCATATTATGTTTGACTGAGCTGACAAATGGCTTGACAGCATTCTTGGAATCTGCCAAAATACAGTGTCAGGAATGACAATGCCATGCAAGGTAATAATCTAAATGAATGTTGCTGCAGCTGAGCAGTCGCATTCCTGACTTTCTGTAATTCAGTCAGAACCAGGCAAGGCCTCGGTTGTTTGTTTCTTTGCAGAAGTTTGTTTTGTGTTTCCCTGTTAACACACGATTAGAATTCACATTTCATGGTTACCTTATAACAAATTTATCACATTTCAAACTGTTCCTTAAATAACAGTGTGAGCTGTGGGAATGACCTTTGTGTTTACTCATTGTAACCTTAATAGATGTGTGAAATTTATGGTAAATGTGTGTCTGTGTCTGCATTGGAGGGAGAGCTCAATTAGAGCATGTTTTTGGAGGTCCTCAGCACATTTCTTTAATTCTATATTCTGCAGCTGCAGCTGTTCTCTAAGGTACAACCTTTCCTCTGATTTTATATCTCGAAGGTTTGGGGATTAGTTACGCTGCAAGTTTGAACTATTTTCCCAGTTGTTAGAATTAAATTGCTGGTTGTACCAGACCTCAGGTGTAAAATTACAGCTGATCAAAATGCAAGTGTTCTCTTTTTCCTAATGAATTCTTTATGGCCTTCTGTACTCTTCAGTTGTCTGCAAAACTGGCTTTTTCAGGTTCTATTCTTTGTTAAAATGCTGTTTTGATTTTTCTTTAGACCCATTTCATGATTTAATCCCTTTAACAGTGAGCACCTATAATGTCTAGAGATCAGGAAGAGAATTCTATTTACAGTAGAACAGTTCCAAAAGGCCTTTTTTGAGCTCTGGAAGCTCTGTGTTCTCCAGAGCCACAGGCACTTGGTTAGAAGGTTCCTGAGATTGTAAAATAAAGTTTTGCTACATCTTCCTTTCTCATGTCATTGTTCACTCCACGGTGTGCCAAACTAAACACTGACCTTTTATCCCTGATGCAGAGGTACATGTTCTGGCAACTTCAACAGTGCATTATATCTCCCTACAGGAGACTCCTTCAGATGTTCTGTCTTTGATCCCAGTGCATGCTACTTTAAGAAATGAAAGGTCACTTAGTTTTCTCAAGTCCATCAGAACTTAGCTGGAACGTTGCTTTGTCATCATGATCACAGCTAGAGAAGCTTAATACAATATATATATTTCCTATTTTTAATTTACCCTTTTCTAAGCAGCTCTGAACATGCACCAGTAATGTTGTTTTTGGAGTGTGTACTGGGTGAAATTCTCTCTGTGCACAAGCAGGAGTTTTAAATGATGAATCAAAGGCCAGTGGAAGCATAAATAAAATGCTCAAGGTTTCTGAACTCCTGTAACAGCAGGGTATCACAGCTGAATCTTTCTGCTCACTGGGTTGACATGATTCTGAAACAAATAGTTCAAGTAAAGCTGATACAGTTTGTTAGGGGATCAACTTGTAGCTGATACAGTGATGTGGGGTTTGTTTGCAGTGCTTTTGGGGTAAGTAGTTCTGGGATTGGTGTGTAGGGTATGAGGGGTCACTGTCTCCCTCCTTGAGGGGAAGATACTAAGATGGAGTAAAATCTTCCTCCAGTGTTGCTGATGTGGCCTTTGCTCACTGGGACTTGGTTTCCCAAGGGAAGTGTGTAAATTAGAGCAGCTTTCTCATTGCAAATGCAAGACTTTTGGGGCTTAAAATGTCCAGCATGGGTCTGAAGTTGCCTTTGGACAGTGTCCTGTGCACTTCCTAAAAACAAATTCTGCACAAATTGAGCAGTCAGGTGCTGTCCTCTGCTAAAATAAAATAGGGTCAGAGCACATGGGAATCTTTGTGCTGTGGCCACAGCCTTAGCATTTAAACCCCACTGGAGCCATTACTGCACTTTAGTTATCTCATGCCTGAACCAGAATATTTTGTTTCCTTGGCCTTTTTGTCTGACTTTTTTAATTGATTGTTTGAGCTAAATCCTTTGAAATACCATTCCACCAAAAACTCTTTCCCTATTGAAATACTATTACTTCAGCCAGATGGCAAGTAGGAATCACTGAAGAGAGGTAACTTATTGTTGTTACTTTGCAGCTGACTCAGAAAATCAGTTGCTTAATATTCAGAATAGTCTTATTTAATCATTGTAATTAATGAGGAACCGTCAGTAAAAAAAAAAAAAGTTGTGTTCGTGCATCTCCAATGACTTTTCAGGAAATGGGCAGAGATAACACGAGTCTGTTGGTAACAAAACTGAGTCATGAAGGACTTCACTTGTGGCTGCCCCATCCCTGGAAGTGTTCAAGGCCAGGCTGGGTGGGGCCCTGAGCAACTTGATGTAGTTGGTGGCGTCATGGGCTGGAAGGAGATGACCATCAAGGTCCATTCTGACCCAAACCATCCTGTGGCTCTGTGATAGTTGAATCAAACAGCCCCAAATATTGTGGAAAACTTCATCCCATGATAGCTTTTATACTCTGATCCAGCTATTTCAAACAACCTACTGGGTCTTCAAGTTCTTGGGGATAAACAAAGGGAGGAGCTTTGAGGGAGATGCACGTTTTTCACTGGTTTGTTCCCATCAAACTTGCCCTCAGTTTTGCATAATGATTTTTGATGTTGTGTTGCAGGTTTTGGGAGTGGTTTTTTTGTTTAGTTTGGTTTAGTTTTTTTTGGGGTTTTTTGTGTTTTTTTCCTTTTTTTTTTTGTTGATTTGATTTGGGTTTTGGGGGGTTTTTTTTGGTTTTGTTTTTCTTTTTAGAATGGACAAAATGCCAGAGACAATTAAAAAAATTATAAACTGGAATGGAAACTGCCCATTTCTAATGGCTCACAGGGGTTCTGATATGAAAAACGTACAACCACCTCACACCCTCAGCAGCTGCTTTTGTCCTGGACTGGTTGACCATGAACTGCTTCTCCCTGATGCACTTCTAAAAAATTTCAAATATTAGCTAAAACTGCCAAAAGGGCTGCAAAGTTGTCCTTTTCAACAGCAGCACAGCTGGTTTGATTTCAGCCATTGCAAAGGTTGTTCTCAGCAATACTTGGAGCTGGGTTTTCCTTGAAGGTGCAAATGGAATACAGAGAAATGCCTGTGTGCTCCCAGGGCCAGTGCGTTGCTCATAATCCAATATAGTTCATGCAGTCTCTTCCCAGTCATTAGTTATGCATTTAAATAAGTATTTGAAAGACTTGGGACATGGTAACTAGTTTAACTGTCTCTATAGATCTCAGAAAATGGTGTCATTAAATATCAAAGTTAGATAAATTGATTTTATTCAACTGCTGTTTGTTCCCTTGCACATTTTGGCCATTGGGATTTTTGCATCTAAGTGGAGCATCAATATGATTTTATTCATAACTTTTATTTTATAACTTTGATATTAGGAGAGTTATCACTTTATCCCATAATGAGATTATTCCCATAATGCTAAATTAAAAAAAAAAAACCAACACATGACTCAGAACAAATTTCTGAAGACTTCTTGTAAAATAAACCAAGAAATAACTGTGTATTTAATCACTATGCAAATTGGTTTTCACTGTAAAACAGTTCTCATATGTGAAAGCAGTGGTAGCATTACATTTTTTTTATATGAATGTTGTTCTCCAGACACAACCCCCAAATGATCAGCTAAAAAGAACAGTGATTATGTCAAAAACAGCTCCTGCAGCTGCACTGTCAAAGCAACAAGGGCACTGAGAGTGAAGTCACATTGCCAATGGCTTTATAACCTTCAAGCTTAATGTGTTTGGCTTTCAAGCTGCCTGAAAACAATTGCTTTCTGAGTGTGTAATGCGAGTTTTTGAATGAAAATTAAGACGTGGAAAGAGTTTAGCAGTTCTCCTTTCAAGGTTTGTTTTCAATATTACCCCCGTTGAGAACGTGATTTATTAACCACACTATTCTCTCTATAAAGACCCTGCAGGGGGCCCTTCCCCGCCAATATTTGCAATAATAATCCAAGATAAAGGCACAGTGGTTTTGATAAGTGGAAAACAAGCAAATGATCGTGTGAAAAAACCCCAACCCTAGCCCAGGTTCTCACCTGAGAATCCTCATTTCCCATGGCAGGCAATAAAACTTATTTTTGTGCTTTGGTTGGAACCTTCTAAGGATCAGGAGGGGCAGGGAGTTGGGAATCCTTGCGTGGTGTTAGCCCAGAGAGCAGAAACAATGCTGCTTTAAGGAATTCCACCTGGAAGGAGGGAGAATAGATTTTGGTTTTCTCTAGCTCTGCTTCTTCCTTCCTGTCCCATTAGGTGCTGTATATATGTTTTATATAGGTGCTGCTCGGTTTGGGAAAGCGGGAATCAACGATTCCCGTTCTAGTTTTCCATCTGCTCTTGGAGCTGTAGCATCAGCGAGTCCATCCCTTGGGAGGCTCCAGAGTTTTACCTTTCTGGGCTTGCGGGAGCTTTGCAGCACAGCCTGGTGCGACCGGAGGGACACACTGAGGTGTGAAAAGCCTTGTGAAAGTGAAGTTAGAGAGAATTATTGAACTCCAGCTGGGCTAACAGTCTCTTTAGCACATGCTAATGAGGGGAAGAGTTCGGGCAGAAGGGAATTGTAGGTCTAAAGTCGGTCTGCCAAAAGAGACAGCAAAGAACACTGAAAGCAAGGCATTTTTATGGGTTTTTTTCAGATATTTCAGCCCAAGCCAGCCCAGATAACACAGTTTTGTGATTGTTCCAGCCACCCAAATATATGAGCCACGTGTGCTGGCACAGGGCTGTGCTGCAGCAGCTCCTGGCTCACAGCTGGCCCTCATTCATCCTGCTTGGAGCGCAAGCAGAGAAAACGAGCATCTGTTTGCCCTCGACACTGCAGACAAACCCTCTGGCTTCGTTCTCGTGGATAAACAAAGAGCAGTTTGGGGTTTTTTAAGAAATATTTTTAATTCTTGCTATATTTGTCTTTTTACAAACAAAAAAAAAAAAAAAGAAGAAGAGAAATCCAACAGAAACAACCAAGCACAAAATAGAGCAGCTGGAAGATTTCCATGTAAAAGCCCTCATGATTGAGTTGTAAAGAATAACAATTCTTATTCTGCCTGATGTGTGTTCAGGGATAATATATATTTTTCTTTTTTTCCTCCACATTTTTGAATTTAATTTTTAAAATTTTTACCACTTCAATCACTGTGACCATGGGTAGAGAAAGTTTTGCCTATGACTTTCTGGGCATTGCTCATGGAAACTTCTGGAAAAGTCTTTGAGTAAAACAGGCGTGGCAAACCTTCTTTCCTGATACAGCACAAAAACCCAACCCCCAGCCAACCAAAAACCTCTTGTAATTACTGAAAAAAAGAAAAACAGTAACATTCTGGGCCATATTGAGGAGAAGAAGTTATTTTTACCACGTCAGTGGCAGCTGAACAAAAGTCCACGTGCTGAGAATTTGAGTCTTATGGGACATCTGAGATTGCAATACATAGTCAAGGATCTTTTTGATGCACATCTGAGGACTTATTAGGGCATGTATTTATGTATTTTATATGGTTATTAATAAACTAAATATCCACAGCACGAGCACTGCTAATTCACTGAGCCAAAGCATCCTGTTTGGATGCACATTCTCTGGTTCCTGGGGGAGAGAGGTGGTTAGAGATGCCTTAACTAGAGATGTGTTAACTAGAGATGCCTTAACTAGAGGTGCCTTAGTGAGCCTGGAGACAGTTCTTGACACTAACACAGAGTCTGGGCACCTTGGGAAATCTTTATTCACTGAAGTACTCAGTGGGTAAAATATTTTCTCTTCCTCTCAAGCAAATAAATAAATAAATTACGTGTAATTTGCTGACACAAACTATTTGCTTTTAAACAGGCACTAGGCCTTGGGGAGATATTTATGATGTAGGCTGAGTTGACTTTACCAAGCAGCAGCTGGTGCTTTAACACTGCTTGGTGTTGGAATGATCTTCTCTACTGCAAGGTAGAGAGGCAGAAAATGCAGCTGCATCTTTGTGGAGCTAATTTTAAAAGAAGCAATGAGCTGGTAATTACCACTTTTTCCAGCTGGTCCTTATGAGGGTAAAAGGTTTATTCATTAAGGGAGGGTGAAAGAGGAAAATACTAAGCAGGCTGCAAAGAGAGGTTGATAAATATCCCAGCTGGAGATACTTAGGAATTTAAGCTCTTGTTGGTGGGATTGAAGATTAGCCCCTCAGGGTTCTCTACCAGTCTGGGGTTACTCCTTTTGTGTAAGAGTTTCCTCAGGAGGGATCTGTGATGAGAGGTTCTGGTTGGCTCTGCTCCCTCCAGGCTCCTCAAATCCCGAGGGATCCTCCCAAGCCCTGGGGGAGAAAACTGAGCTGAGCTGCTTCTGAAAGGTACAAAAGCAGGGGGATTTTCTGGGGAATGTTTTCAGTCAGCATCTCCTTTCTGCTTGGCTCATATCAATAAGTTATAAGCTCAATTAATGCGACAAATATAAATATTTATGAACCCACGTAGTTAATGTTTGGCTGTATTTATAAACAAGAGTATCTCGCAGGAGCTTCTTTTTGACAAGTAAATAAAGTAAGTATAGAGAGTGTTTGTGTGTTAAATTAATGGTGCTTTGTTAACTCTTCCAAAATATCAAGTCCTTGGTAATAACTAAATCAAAAAGTGACAATAGAGAAGGATTAGTGGGAGTAATTTTAATAGTTATATTTCAGAAGGACACGAAGCTGTTGTTTACTTTCTTAATTGGTAGAATAAAAGAGGATAAATGTTTAGTTTTACCATGAGTTAGTTTTTTTTTTTTTTTAGCTGTATTGTTATTGCAGTGATATGAGAGGTAATAGGAGAGAAGAGCAGCCTCATATTAATGTCCTGGTCTTTGAGCAATTTCTATTTGCTGACTTTTCTTAGAAAATTGTGGAAATTCGGGAGATTGTGTCAGACCCAGGTCTGATTTTTGCAACTCAGAACTCAGTGTGAGTTCTGATGCATCTGTGGGTTCTGATCAGTGAGGTCTTTGAGAGTTCTGACTGTTACAAACTTTTTCTGGGCTTTTAAACTGGCTCTTTTTAGTATGCCCTTTGCATACTTAGTTTAAGATATGATTATTCTCTTGATTGACTTTGTTGATGGCACATCAATCTAAGTTTGCTGGATTTGACACCTATGTATCAAATGATAAAAGAATATTTTGTTCTTGTTAAGAAACAACCACTTATTATACGTGACATGGCAAAACAGATTTATATCACTTCAAAATGCATTTCCTCTAATCTCTTGATTGCTTAGATCAAAATAATAAAAATGCAATAAAGAACTGAGGCCCGAGTCTAGCAATTTATATTTTGCTTTTATATTTTTTTTTCATTTGTTATGATCACAGCTGATTTTTCAGTTAAATTTCCGGAGGGTAAAATCTAGAAGGAGGGTTCCATGATGCAAAGTCATGAACAGAGGCAGAGCTGAAAAATACAGCTCCTGTCCCAGATTTTGGAGTTGAATTAGTGTGGTGGGTGTCACAGGGTGAGCTGCTCCCTGCGGGAGGAGCCTTTCAGGTTCTCCCTTCCCAGCCCAAGTGTTCCCTACCCCAGGTGAGCAGGAGACTCTATGAGGGGGCAGGAAAGAATCTCACCTCACCCTACCCCTGCTGATGAGAACAGGCCTCTGGATTTCCTCAAACTGGGGTTGGGAAAAGCTTGCAGGAGTCAGAGTTCTGTTCCTTAGAGTGGAATTTGGATATTTAACCTGTGGTCTGAGACTTGGACTCATGGAGACCAAGCCAACACTTTGCTGTTCTGTGACACTGAGTGGAGCTGAGGGACTCAGACCCAGGCTTGGCTTGCTGTATCAATTCTTCTCTTTTCGTACATGATTTTAGGTGTGCAGGGTCCCTTCAGTTAATTAAAAGATTGACTCAGTCATATGCAGTCACTGAACCGTAGGCAAAACCTTCAAAGTGTGAATTCCATGCAGGGAGAAAAGATATTTTTAAATATTTGCTCATCAGAAATATTTCTCAGTTGCTGTCACCTGTTGTATTGAAGTGGATCTGTGCCTGGTTTTGCCTTCCCTTCAAAGTCTATCAAATAAATAGTTTTTAAAGTCAGCTAGGAAAAAAATTAAATTACATCTCTCTTGTATCAGGTATGTAGAGATGAGTGTGTGGAAAACCACTTTCTGGTGGTTTTGTCAGCCAAAAGGAAACAAAAGTGCCATTTTTTTTTGTGCTCTAAGAGAAAGAAATGTGCTAATAGAATGGCATTTGGCTAATAGTGCACAGATAAAAACTGGGTCATGGCAGCACAGGTGGAAAGGGTAGAAAAGAAAGAGAGAAAATTATTTCATTTGTGGGTGAAGGTCATCTGGAATAAGTGATTTCATGTTTAAAAGACCACTAAGGAGAAAATTGATGTATGTTAACATAATTTTATATTGCTTTATTTCATTCTTTTTTCTTTTCTCATTTGTAATGCTTCCGTGGTCAGGAAGTTGAGGTAGGTTTTTCATGTTTTAACTTGTAAATATCCATAGAGTGAATAAAAGTATTAACATCATTCATATTACACTTTAAACTCTTATGATCAATTGTTTATATTGCTATAAATGAAGTGTGTTGATACATGTTAATTATTAATATGTTAACATTAATTAGCATATTAATATGAAAATTACAGAAGACACGAGGGATTTGAAGCACCTTTGTATCTGTCCCAGTAGAAAGCTGAGAAATGCATAGATTTCTTTCTGTCAGGAAGGTGTTTTATTGAATGGGAGCGTTAAATCTCTTTGATCAAGCTGATTGTATTTTTATAAATACATGAATATGTATATATTTTGAATTATACCCCCTGGAGTCAGTGTTCTGTGTGTGTTACTGTACCACTTGCTGCTTTGGTGTTTGAATAAGTTCCAGTGAAATGATGGAGCTCAAAGTTCCTCCTTCTAACAAAAGTCATTTCAGGATAATGTTATAAATCTGGGCACCTTCCAGAGTGCTGGCACAGAGCCCTGCCTGCTTCTAAGGCAGAGCTTTAGGTGGGGATTTAAATGTGACAGAGGTTTTCTGCTCAACCCTGTCCCCAGGGTGAATTGTACCTTTCTGGTGCCAGGGCCACTCAGCTTCAGGTCTTGCTGGTGTTGATGCTGAAGTGAAACTCCAGTGCTGGATTTTTGTGGTTTAATCCCAGCCCTAAATACCACCCAGCTGCTCACTCACACCCCCAAACCCTCCCTGCTCACCTGGGTGGGACGGGGGGAAGACTGGGGACAAAAAAAAGGGTAAAACCCATCAGTTGAGATAAGAACATTTTAATAATTAAAATACAATAATAATGGTAACTAAAAGGAATATGACAAAAAAGGAGGAATCAACCCCAAGAAAGACCCTACAATTATCCCCAGCTCTGATCAGCCCCTCCTTGGCCAATTCATCCTTTTCCAGACTGGGAATGAAGCTCTCAGGTGTGGGATATCCCTTGGCCAGTTTGGATCACTTGTCCTGGCCACGCTCCCTCCCAGCTCCTTGTGCAGCTCCTCCCTTGAGAAACATGGAAAACTGCAAAATCCTTGGCTTGGAGAAATCACTACTCAGCAGCAACTCAAACATCAGTGTGTTCTCCCCATGATTCTCATCCTAAATCTTGGCTGAGAGGAAAATTAATTCCATCCCAGCTGAAACCAGGAAAGTTGTCCGACTGGCATAAGTTATTTAGATCTCTATTGCTCTAATGTGTGTACAGTCATTATTTACTCCTATAAATAATAATGGGGGTTATATATTGAAAATCTCAAAGGTTTTCTCCACTGGACTTCTCAGGCTTTTTTTTCCCCCCTATTTTTCCTTGTGTGTTTTCCACGTTATCTCACCGTGGTTTCAGGCACATTCTAAAATAAACATAGTTTCAATTTTCAAAAAGGAATACTAAACAGGTCTGCATGAAGGAGGAGGAATAATAGGTTTACAGATGAGATGGCTGTTTTGTAGGTATTTCTGTGAGGAAGGTGCATTTTTCGTAAAATATTCCTTTGACACTGAAATTGAGATAAACCCCCTTTCCAACCCTTATTTCAAAACTGGCTCCATATGCCACCAGCATAAGAAATCTTTCTTGGGAGTTGAATTATTTAACAGTTTCTGATGTTGAAAACCCAGCAGCAAAGCAACAACTTGGGAAAAAAAAAATGTAAACAGGCAAAAAAAAAAAAAAAAGTATTTTGTTACTGGAAAAAAAATTATTCTGCTAAAAAAGCTGAAAGCACATTCTGAAAAGTGATTAATGCTCAGTGAATTTAGCAGTACATCATCATCAATTACAAAGCATTGCATAACCATGAGGAGTTTGTGTATTAACAAAACTGTGGAATTCAAAAGCAAGTCTGTGATTCTATTCTGGTGGGAGGAAAAAATATAGATAATTTTGATGTATCTGAAATAAATGATGAATAATAGTCTTTGGTGTTACTGTGGAACATTATCACTGTCCATGAAGTCAGTATAGATACCAATGAATATACTGGGGGAAAAAACCCACATTTCCTCCTGCTTGTCATGCAGAATAATTCAACCCAGCAGGCAAAGAGCAGGAGAGCAATCCCTGGTTTTGCAGGCTGTCCATGGTGTTCCCAAAGCAGTGCTTGTCCATAGGCTCCATCTCCTGGTGTTCACTGAGGGCATGGAGAGGCCCCATTCCTTCCACTCTAAGTCTGACTTCCAAATCTCCAAAATCTCCCAGGCTGAGTTGACTGGATAGCAGGAGAGCTCATGAAATTCAGTGTGCTGGAGATAAATGGTAAACAAAGCCCGATGGAAGAAATAATTTCGGTGTCTTATTGCCACTGATGGGTTTTTAGTTACCCTCCTGGCAGGAGAAAGAAATCTCAGTGTCATTCTGGACAGCTTGATGAATACATCTCTTCTGTGGCATCCCTCAGGAAATGAATATAGAATACTGGCTATATTAAAAAGGAAACAAAGATTAATATGCAGAAAAATATCACAGGGTTATAGAGGTTTTCTGTGCCTCCTCCCCTCAAATCTGTTATTCTGTTGTTATCACGTCCTCTCAGAGAGGACACGAGTACAATACACAGAATGTGCTGAAACTGAGATAAAAACTGGGCTTGAATCCCAGTTCTTCAGGACTGGGGTTGCTGGTACTCTGAAGGAGGGGAAACTTTGCCTTCGGATAAATATTTGCCAAGTACACAGCACAACTTACCTGATTTGAGCTAAATGTGTTGGGATCAAAAGATGAACTGAATCATTTGTGGTTTAGTTGTGTGAAATTGTACTGAAAAAAAATGATTGTATTTCATCTGAGTTTTCTTTTTTTTTTCTCTTTTTTAAATCCCCATTCAGGATGATTATTTCAGAAACTGGAATCCTAACAAGCCATTTGATCAAGGTAAAGCCAGTACATGTTGTGTGGTTGTCTTCAGCTGTTTTGTCATATCCCCATGTGGTTTATGCCTCTGTTCCCCTGTCTGTCCTGTGCCCTAGTGAAGAGTTATATTCGTACATCTTAGTCACAGTTTGAGGTGGTTTATGTATAAGGGTTTGACTCATCTCTGTGTTTTTCCACCATGTTTTTTAATCCTCACCCCTTTCAGTTTATATTTAATGGTGATATGTGTGCCCAGAAATACCCTCTGTAACCATGAACCTCGGTTTAACAGGTAATTTAAACCAGGTATCTTCCCAGTCATTTTCTTTCATGTTTAAGACTTTGCTAAATTAATGTCATAAATGTAAATACTGCATTTCCTAACACTCAAGGGGCCAATTCTTTGCAGCCAGTTGTATGAATTTTTCAAGAGAAAATTGGTGTTGTGTATGTGCTGCTGTTTCAGATGCAGGTTCTGTAAATGAAATTTTGCACTTTGTCTTGGTGAGTTTTTAAGTTATGGCAGTAGCTTCAACAACTTCCAGGGCAGCCACCAAACGACAGGGAAAAAAAAGCAATTAAATAATACTCTAATTGTTGGGTCCAGAAAAGCACTGGAAACAACAGCCATACCAGCAAAAAAAATTCAAAATCATTGAACTGTCAAGGAAGAAAATACTCATTGGAAGACTCTGAAGGTGCTATTGAAAATTTCACTTTATTTCTGTATTTCATAGCCAAACGTGTTCCTTGTATTGCCTGTGCTCACAGGAATATCACTGGGGGCTTAGACATGTTAGAGCTGAAGAGGGTAGATTCTCTGTCTTTATGGAAATGGAACTTCAGTGTCAAAGGCAAGGGGAAGTTGCTGCTTTTGTCAAAACACAGATCCACAGAGATTTTCAAAGGCATTTGAAGGATTTAGGGTTACAAATCCCATTGACTTCAAATGGAACTTGTGCTCCTACCACTTTCAGAGGCCTTGTGACCCTCTGTCTTCCCAAGGGGGAAAACAAAAGAGGTAAATCCTGGCAAAGTGTTGCAGGAAGATTTTGAACTGACGTGCTCTAAAACTGTCTTGTTGGTTGTGTTGCTGGGATGTGTCTGACTCTGGGCTAAACCACAAATCGTGGCAGAGAATCTAAAGCCACTCGTGGATACCTTGAAGGGATACAAACAACTATATGTCTGCTGAGGATTGCTGTCACTCTGTGAAGAAAAGGATCATTTCTCTCTCAGTGTAGGATTCCTCTGACACTGTGGATAGTCTGTGGTCAGGAGGCAGGATGCAGACTGAGCCTTGCATGGGGATCTGTGCACTGCTCTTGCCTCCCTTAAACCTTGCAAATGGGTTTTATCTGCCCAGTGGATCATTCTTTTTGACAAAGGGGTCACCCCTTTTGGCTGTGGTAAAATTCACCCCCATTAAAAACATTAAAAGTTGCCACTCAAACCTTTTTAAAAAGACCTACTCCACCAAAAAAAAAAAAAAAAATCATTGCAGAGCTGTTGATTAGTTTAGTTACACATACAAAAAGCATGTGAGCCTTTAGCCACTGATCCCTGTGTTTTCAGCCAAAAAATAGAGAGAAACCATATGTTGCTGCTTTGGGCCTTATGAATCATATGCTGACAAGACTAATCCTCAGTTTATACAAACATATAGGTATGTATATGTGTGTAAATTTATATATACTATATAGGAGCATATATAGAGAGAGAGAATGTCATTTAAATAGACAGTGCTGAGGCAAAGGAAGGAAGGGAAGCTTTCTCTTTTCCGGAGTTGTGCCACCAGAGGTTTAATTTCTGTAATTTTCCATGCAGAGAAAAAGAATAGTCTGAAGAATTTGTCCCAGATGTTTTATGTAGCACAAGCTGCAAGACAATTGTTTCATCTGGTTTTACTTTTCCATTCTCCCTGCCCTGATATTTTTTCCTCGTCTTGGTTCTTTTGGCTTTGGGGTGTTTCAATGCCCCTTATGCTCTTCTCTGGTTTTGAAGGTAGAAAAGCTTTTATTTTGTATCCTTTGGGTTTCTGAGGTGCAGAGAACCTGTGCAGGTCCTGTGGTGAGGAGCCCCAGCTTGCTCCTGTGAACTCAGTAGCTGCTCTGTGTTCTCACCACACAAGGGTTATGTCGAGAGATACCCCAAAGGCAAATTTTAACATCACAGCACCAAGGTTCTTCTTAGTGACTGAAGAGAAAAAACTTCTCCAGTTTTTTCTGGTTGACTGAGAGCAGATTTTGGGGTTTATAAGAAATCCGAGTCTGGTCTCACCAAGGTAAAGGCAACCTGTGTGAACACCCGCTCTTTGGGACAGATTTAAGTGTTTGAAATCTACTTCTCAATTCTGATTTTAAAATCCTGTTTGAATATTCTAACTGTGAAGTGTTTACATGAGGACAGACTGTAGAACCACACTGAAGGAACAGGGAGGACAGGGGTGAGAAGTAGCTGAAGGAGGCTGGGACCTGCCAGAGGGGATAGTGCCAAGGCAACTGGAGGAGTCAATGTTTAATATCAGATTTAAAAACCAACAGTAGTCAGAGGTTTTGAAAGTCAGCAGAGTTCTGCTTCTAGGCTTGAACTTAATTTACATCTTTTAAAGAAGTCTGCTGGGTCCAACCAACTCTGTGTTCTTTTCTAACAAAAAGCCAGCTTTATTCAGCAGGTTGAATGATTTAATTACATGTTGAAAAACAACACTGGAATGAAGCTGTCTGCTTTCTGCTTGCAATGGGCAGGGAAATGCCTGTGCCTCAAGCACAGAAATACCTTATTTTGTAAGAAAGCATTCATGGCTTTCACTGAAACCACCCCTGGGGAGTCACACGAGGTATCTTTGCGTAACAGGCCTTTCCAAGGAAAGTCAGCTTGAAATGGTTCAGCTGCAGCTCCGAGGGCACTTGAGTGATCAGAATTTATTTTGAGCTTAGCTACCAGCCCAGCTTTTTATTCATCTTTAACCCAGTAAAAAACAATACAAAGGTGAGCATCTTACCAACAGGGCCCAGCTAATGAGGCATTTGGGCAGCAAAGGCAAGAGAGCATGAGCCTGGAAATGATTGCGGGTCATTAATATTGAACTCCCTCCTGCCAGAGCTGCAGAGGCAAGAAAGCAGAAGAGTAGAAGGGGCAGGTTACTCAGGATTTTAAAATATGAATCAAAGGGTTGGTGGTTGTTTTTTTTTTTTTTTCTTACAAGGTCATTTGAGAGTTCTTGGCATACTTTCCTAGTCTTCTTCATCCACGCTGAAGAAAGAAAAGAGGGAATCGGGGGGAAAAAGTTTAGCACAGAGTTCTCAAGTCAGGGATTTTTGTATGTGTGTGATATTCTGCACCTGTTCAGAGTTTCCAGAAAATTAACTCATTAAGACTTTGTGGATTATTTGAAGTGAAAACTGTTAAATAAAAAAAGAATTTTAAACTATTGAAAATTTCTTCTAAAAGCCACCCCTCAGCAACTGTAGTAAATTCTTCTAGAGACAAGTAGATGTTATTTTTTTTTTTTCTGATAGGATACACAAATAAGAGTACATTTTGTTAGCTTTAAAGCTGCTGGGAACAGCTTGGAATGTTGTCCCATTTCCTTACCATGGGGCTTTTTTTTAAACCTTGGGATACCCAGGACACAGGAACTGTGGAAGTACCGGGATGCACTTTGCATTGGAGGTGCATTAGCTCTGAATCCAAAAATGTTTAAACCACTGAGCTGCCATTTTTATTAACAGCATGGGTGTAGAATGATGCAGTAAGAGAGGGGGAAACTTGATTGTGTTGTAGTGTTGAGCTTTTCCCCAAATCTGTGCCTAAAACCATCCACTGAACTGTGGAATGCTCTGTTTGAGGAGGTGTTTCACCCTTTCCATTTGGACTGTGATTTTTTTTTTTTTTATTTTTTTTTTTTTTTTGGTAGCAATCCCAAATGTTCCAAGCTTCTGGTCTTCTCAGGAGAAGCAGCTCCCGATTAGAAACAGTCTGAACTTTCCTTCTTGTCTTCCAGCCTTTGTCTTTCTTTTCAGTCTCTCTTCCAAATCATCTTCCCTGTTAACTGAGAAATCTGGACAGGGATGTTCCTTCTCAGGGCTTTTATTATCTACCCTGAGGGAGGAGGGAATGCAAAAAGTTCAAAATATCCAAAATACTTATTCTGCTGCTCTGTGTGAAAATCTTTATCTGCCTGAATTGGGCCTGGCAGTGACTGGCTCTAATGTCAGACACACTCGTGGAGACTCCACTATCATCATTAATTACAGACATGAACTCTCATTTCAAAGAATTCCCCTTGAGCACTAAAAGTCTGAAATAGCAAAATACCCTCATTTTTGAGGAGGAAACACTGCTTTTGAGTGGATTGCAGCCTCCAGCATAGCAGAGCCTGTGACTTTCACAACCCAGCAGCCCCGTGGAAGCGAATTTGTCAAATTTAGAGCATGGTATCTCGAGATGAATGTGTTGGTATCCCTACTTCCTCTCCTTCTGGATGCAACTGTACCTTTGTCTTTCTAGTGTTTAAATCCAGACTCCAGAAATGCCCTTCTGCAGCTGTGCAGAAAAAAAGTTTACCTCAAATTCATAAGCCTTCCAAAGCAAAAGGAATGATAATGGGAAGCCTGTGAAGCAGGATGAAAATCATAGAACCTGCAATTATTTTTGAACATGTAATTTTCTGTTAGCCCAGTTAAGATGTTCTTTCAGAAAAGCTGAATAAATTCCTTGCAGGGAGATGTTTAGTACTGTACACATCTCTAGCCACAAATATATGTTAGTTTATAATAAATGTTTTCTATTACTGTGCTTCAGATGGCAGATTTCAATTGAATAACTTATTTTGCAATTTATTTTTTGACTGTGCCTGAATTAGTTTTAGAGGCTTATTCATATCACAAGCTCACATGAATTATGTTTTGTAAATCTTCAGTAAATCAGTCCAATTTTAGAACATTCTAACTGAATCAACCCTAAAACAATGGCTGAGATGCTGCACATGAAATATGTCCCCCCAAACGCCTTCGGAGCACATGTGGCTGCTCCCATCCCCCGAGCAGATGCACGTGGTCCTCTTTGTATGCCAGCAGTGTAATCTTCAATTCCTTATAAGCTTGTAAGCAACCAATTTTGTCATTAAATATGGCAGGAGGAGTGACAGGGATGGGCTGTGATTGCATTCTGGCTGATGTGCTCCGGGCGCAGCCGCTGATCGATGGGCGGCTTGTCTGGAATTTTATTAGCACTTGGGGAACACTTGTTAGTTTTGTCAATAATGGTGCTTGGCTTTCTTTTAATATCTCTTACTTTATTGACTGGGAAGCAGATGTGACTTTTTAAAGGGAAATTCTTGCTCCCCCGTGCTCATCCAGCTTCCACTGAAATAAGTGTGGTTTTGGGGAATATCCCAGAACCCAACCCTGCTCTCTTTGGCATCACTCAGGGAGCAGAGGTTCCTTCTCCTTGCCTCAGTTTAGTATGTAGGAGTTCATTTTTGGTAACCCACCTAAACCTTTGAAAGTTATTTGTGTGTGGACCTGCAAAGCTTCCTTCCTGATTTCCTGTGATTTGCTGCTAGGGAGACCCCAGTGTATTATCCAAAGTAGCTGTTTCAATTTGTATTCTGATTTAAGAAGGGCAGACCAATCAGTCACCTCAAGAAGTTTAAGAAACGGTCTGAAAACAAAAGATAAATTTAATCTGGGCACATACAAAGTCCTTAGGTAGGAACAATCATCTGCACAAAACAGGATGAAAACCCACCAGCAATAAATTTGGAGCAAAAGGCTGGGGGATTAGAATGGATTACAAATAGAACATGAGTCAACAATGTCATTCTGTTGCAAAAGAGAAGGCAAATGTCACCCTGGCAAATGTAGCTGTGAGTAATCCTTCAGCTCCAGGCAGCACCAGTGAGACCTTGGCTGGAACACATTGTCCAGATTTGAGTAGCAGGTACTGGAAAGTGCCCAGAGGAAAGTAACAGGTATGGCTGGAGTTGCAGCAAACGGCCTCTGGGAAGAAAGACTGAAGGAGAGGAGCAAAACAAAACAGCAACAACAAACTAAAGCAAGCCCCAAATCCTGTTTTCAAATAAATAAAATCGACTGCAGGGCAGATGAGTTGTTCTCTGTCGGTTGTGGATACAACAGGGAGCAATATTTTTACGCTGCAGAAAAAGGAGATTAATTTTACTCCTTGTAGTGGCAGCAGTTGGGAAAGATATTTTTAAGAGGATGTAGAGACTCTGTGTTTGAAGGAGTTCTGAAACAGGTTAGACAAATGCCTTGCAGATGATGACACTTGACCAGCTGATCCCATGATGGAGAAGGGGAGAAGAATCAGCATCCTCCCCAGGACTGCCATTCTAGCACTGTGATTGTATTTTGATTAATGGAAACCAGCTTAATTCCACTGAAAGCACAGATGAAATGCTGAAGAAGGCATTTCTTCAAATAAATTTCCAGTCAAAGTAAGGAATGGGAAATAAATGAATCAGTACCCTTGACAGACATTTTGGTACCATCTGGAATAATACAGGTTCTTTTTTGATGGGAGTAATGCCCATGAACTGCAAGATGGGCACTAAACATGGTTGTCAAGGGCTCACAAACCTCTGAGTTTTATCAGGGATTGGCAAAAAACAGCTGATTTTCTCTGGCTGCTTTTCCCTCTCTCCCTTGCTTTCTCATACAGAGTCAGGAGGAATTCCCAGGGATGATTCTGTACTTGATATTAGTAGTGTTGTTTTTTTTCTCTAGGCAGGAATAAAGGTCGTGATCTAATTCTAAAGTTAAAGATTTGGATGAAAATCAGTTAACTGTTCTTTTTCAATTAATTAGGTAACTTGTGACAACGCATGTGTATTTAGGAATTAAATCTCCTTCTGCCACAAACCTGAGTGAACCACAGCTATTTTTTTTCCTTTTCCTTCAGATTAAACATGCTTGCATAAAATAATATTATTTCTGCTCAAATCTGATTGTTTGCATTCTAGCTTTGCAGCCCTTGCTCATTTGGAAAGTTACTTTAAACTCCAAAATGGTGCTAAGCAGCCCACAGCAAGATGAATAAAAGAAGTTTTCAAACATATTCTGATGGTGTTCTGCACTAGAAAGCTCCCTAAGCACAGTCAGTTGAAAATTAATTTGGTAGGAGTTGTTTAGTGATTTAATCTCATTCTTTGGCTGTGATTTGATTGGATCTCATTCCCTGGCTGCACTATATCCATGGGCCTGGCCATTGGCACCTGGCTCTGTGTCAGCACCTGTTGCCCAACAGTTTGCTTTCAAGGGCTTGGTAACTTTACCTACATTTCCTTAGAGTGCAGGGACAGGAAAGCTGTATCTGAAGATCAGAATTTTACTTCTTGCAGCCTCTGTTTGAGGGTTTGTTCTGTTTTGTCTCAGGAGGGTCAGTGGCAGCATTGTTATCTTGTGTTGGTGCACCCTTGCAGTGCCTCTCCAGCTGTAGCAGGGGGATGCAGACACATGAAGTGCTGACCCAAAATCTGGAGGTATCGTGTTCACTTGACCCACAAGGCAAAGCAGTAGAACAAAATCTGCACTATAAGGAGGTTCTGCTCCTGGGATAGCTTTAATTTAGAAGCTGAGCAATTGAATCAGTCTCTCCCTTCCCATCTTATCTGTAACAACAGATAAACAGAACTCTGTGATAAATGGATGTACAGAGCAGCAATCCTAGGGATCATTGCACATTACAGCAATCCTTAATGCAGGGTAAGTAAGCTTTATTGTAATTATTTTAATGTGATATATCAGTGTGATCATGGAGTTTATCCTTTATTTTAATTGCTGGGGGTTACAATGCATTAGAAGGTACATGTAGTCTCTAAGAGCAAATGTATCTTTGCTGTGAAGGCTCCAGCCTGTTACTCTGCTCAGTGGGGACCTTTGTAATGACCTTTCATATTTAAAACCAATGAAAAGTTGCTGCCACAGGCTGCAGTCTGCAAAACAGAAAGGGAAGAACTCCTGTGTTTCATGGTGTTAAATACAGGCCTCCAACAAAAAATGGGTCTGCTTCTCACTCATAAATCTCCCTAAGGAGTCAGTGTTGGCTAAAAGAAAACCAGTAGCCATGATTTGTTAATCCTCCTCTCAACTCCAGCACTATGGTTGTAGTAAATTCCCTCTAACCCAAAGGACCTATTTATCTTCAAAATCCAGACTGTGTTCAGCTATCTCGTGGTGCCTTAATTGGGTATTTCTTCTGTAAGCAGCATTTCCATCTTTGTCATGATCAGTCATCACCACTTTGCATCCTTGGCACTAATGGCAGAGCCGCAAAATGCCCATTCTCCTGCAGGTGCCAATGTTGTGTTTCCTTCCCTCCTTCCTGGCTTTTCTACCCTTTGCCTGACAGACAAGTGGTATAAGGGTCACACAAGGATTGTCTGCCCTCAGAAAGGCATTATATTTTCATTTAGTTTTTCAAGGTGCAGTGGTCTTTTTAGATTTAAGCTTCTCAGCAGCCCTTCACTGTGGTGAATAGTCACAGTGCCCATCCAGCCAAAATCCAAGTGCTCTTATTCATCCCACAAATTGTCATTGTTGAGTATCTGTCTTCCACACTTGCCTACCTCAGTAAGCTCAAGTGCCTTCAGTAATTTGAGTGTTTAAAAACCTGAGCTTAATTATGTATGTTCTTAAACCTTGGGACATTCTCAGCTTCCTGAAATAAAAATGCAAGGTTAAAAAAGGGTGTATCTCCAGCAATACTGAGCCTGTCTGGTCCTCCTGCATGCAGATCAAGGGAAAGGCTGCCTCTTCTAAGCCTTCAGGTTTCACATTTGTGTGTCAGCTAAAATGAGGCATTCCTGATAGAGCCTGAAAACTCCAGCAATCACACCTTTCTTTGTTTCTTTTTATTCTTCTTTTTTCTTCTTTTTCTTTTTTCTTACCAGCATTGTCTCTGTCTGTACATCCCCTTGAGCTGCCAAGTTTTACACAGGTCAAACCACTTGAAGTATCCAAGTAAAACCATGAAGAGTTCAAGGAAAAACCACTAAAAGCACCAGTCTATTGGAAAAATACCAGCAGGACCTTAATGGGGGTGATATATCCCAGCATCAGAAACATAAATATGTTGGTCCTCATAGTTTAGACATAAAAGATCACGAGTTATTACTTTTCATCTTTAGATCCTTCCTCAGTAGAACTCCTAAATAAGCCATTACTGTGTGCTGGCTATGGGCTGTACTTGGTTGTTCTCACTCCTAATTGCCCAACTTGGCTCCTGGCTTCATCATTATTCTGTTGCAAGAAATGTAACTTGATATTTAGGGAAACATTATTCATTTTCTTTATGTTTCTGCTTCTGAGCTGCTTTTTTATAAAGCTGCACTTGTAGTGTATTTTCCTACCCAGGGCTGTGGCTGTAACATTTTCCCCATGCCTATAAATAAATTAAGTATACTGTGGCTTGAAAGAGAAATTGCTATCAGCTGGTGTTCTGCTACCTACAAAACATTTTATCTTCTTTCAGTTTCTATTACTTTGCTCTCCCTTGATTCTGTAGAGGAAGTTGTGTCCCCTGTTATTGTCATGTGGTGCATTTGGGAGCAGTGTGCTTGATCTATGGAACTATCACGAGTCCCCCAGTGCAGGGAGCTCTGCTTTGCAAATTGCAGTGGAGATGAACTTTTTTTTGGCAGATGGAGCTGCTGATATGATTTGGAAATAGGGCTGTTTATCAGTCAGTCAGGTACCTCATTTGTCAAGATGGGGGAAAAAAATAAAGGTTTGAGACGAAAGAGGAGGGAGAGGCCACCTGTTTAGAGAGTCAAAAGGAGGAATGTACTTGAGAGCTGTATCTGTTGTTTTATAAGAATACAACAAATTCATTCCTTTTCACAGGCTGCAATTTAAAAAAAAAAAAATCATAATTTCTTAACTTTTCTCAACTGCACAGTTATCCAAAAGCCAGGGGCCTCACCTGAGGTAGCTGTCCATTTTGTCTGTGGTTCAGATTAGAAAACCACTTTGAGGTTCAGCTAAGATGAATTAACCTTCAGAAAGATAAATGTAGATTAAATCAGACATTGCACAAATCCTGTCCAGGAAAGCAAGATTCTTGTGATCTATGCTTGTGATCTCAACAGGGACAGAACTCGTGGTAGTTATGCACTGACACGAGAGATTTGGAAATTGTTTTGCCCGTGTTTTCTGAAACATTAAAGCACAACAAATTCTGCCAGGAAAGAACTCCGAGGGAATGTGTGCCATTAAATAACCCTGACAGGTGTCCCTTAACCAGAAGGATTCTCCTGGAACACAACCCCTCAGCCTTTGCAGCACCTTCCTGTAGGCCAGAGTGTTTGAAAATCATTAACCAGGAATGTGGCAAAGGCCCAGGAAAAGGGTGTGTTGGGCTGGAGGCTGCAGGAGCTGGAAACCTGGGATTGTGTCACTTTTGCTTTGCTTTGAGATGGGAAGGGAGGAGGGAGAAAGAGAGAGCTGAGAGAAGCAAAAATAAAGTATGCAGTAGATGATGTTGAATGCTTGGAAAAAGAATCAGGTAGTTTAATAATGGATTTTCTGTGTGACAGTCCCTTGGCAGGGCTGATTTTTGCCTGTCCATTAGTATGCTGTCTTTTTTGTCAATCTGGTGGAGAGGAAAGGGTCTTTTGCTTGCTTTTCTGAAATAACAGGAATTCTGGGATCTCTATACAGGTTTTAAATTAAAAATTATTGGCTTTTTTAATTAAAATATTGAATCCAGACTCTGCAGACCTTAAGATAACGAAGTTTTTTGTCTTGCTTCTAGTTAGTATTCTAGGAAAAAAGGGATGGGGTTTCAGGAGGTTGCTGGAGCAAGGTAGTACAAGGTGGAAATAAAGCTTTTTGAGCAATGGAGAAGCCAAGAAGGGAAAAATTAAAGCTATATCTGGAGCAAAGGTGATTCTTATGTGAACAATTTTATTAATTTTGGGGATATCTGTGTTGAATTCTATTTCAGTATCTCCCTCCACATCCAGTACATTGGCACAATAAAGACGTTTCAAAAGGAAACTATTAAAGCTTAAAGCCTGAAATATTCACAAGCTTGCTTTTTTTGAGGCACTGAATAATTACAAGAGGCCATTCTTACATGTAGGCAATTTCCTCTATGATAAGAACACTTAGTTTGAAAAACTAATTTTCAGCATGCTGACTAAATAAAAAAGTTCATTAAAATCTTTGTATGGTTTGCAGGAGGGAGCTAATTACAATGTTTTGTCTTATATTTCAATTATGGTAGATGTGAATTAACTAGTATTTTAATAAAAATTAGTAGTTGCATTTATTTTCCACTGACTGGTGTAAATTTAAGTGACATGTCTGAAACATAAAGAGCACAGAGTTGGATGTGTGTGGTGAATGGATTTTATTTTAATGAATTGTAGTATAATTACCCTGTCTTGGCAATTAAAGTTGGGCATTAAATCTAAATTCGTTAATTCCTTTGCATCCTTTTTTTTCTTTGGGAGAGCAGAGGAAGGACTAAAAATTCTTTAAGCCTATAAAACTGGAAGACATGTATGACAAATAGATTTTAAAGGGATTACTGAGGGGTAGAACACAAAGGCAGAATTACATCAGTGTCAAATCCTGCCCTCAGTTATGTGCAGGCTCCTCGGTGAAGTTACAGGGGTTTGACTTTGCCTTAGACTTGCATTGCTTGGATGGAAAATGCTGCTCTTTGGGTATTTCTCTTTTTCATTCTGATACAAACCTGAGTATTTGTATCGTGTGCATTTTCCCATCCACAGTGACATCAATACATTATGAGAATTGTTGAGCAAATTTGATCCAAATTAGCTGCTTTTAAACTTAGATGAGTTGCTTATCTTAGCTGTGGATTTAACCCATTTCTCCTCTGGCAGATAAAAGAACAGAAGTGCAAAAGCAGTGTTGATAGCTAACATTTTTGAGGGATCAGGAAGTCACCTTCTCACCTCTTACCTTCCCTTAACACAATAGTCTCACCAGGGCTCAGATCTCTCCATCAGTTCTGCTGAGGGGTATTTTGAGGAGTGACCAGCACCCTAATGGACTTCTTGTCTCTCTCCTATGTGTGTGGGCAGGCTGGTTTTAGCAGAATTGGACTGTGAGTGATAAGATGGTGTCTGAGTTATCTAGCCTCATTCTTCCAATGCTTATGAATTATAAGGCCATGGTTTTGAAAGAAAACTCAAAATGAGCATGTGACCAGCTCTGACTTCCAGTTTCCCAGGAAATGTGCTGTGAAGAAGGAATCTGCAGATCCAGAGGGTAGTGATGAGCTCAGCATGATTCTGAAGTTTGACAGTCTTGGTGCTGCTGTTCCAAGTGCTGTCTGCTGCTGTTCTGTGCTGTGTCCTTCTGCTGAGGCAATTTCACACCTCATCTGCTGGAGATGGAAATGGCAGGGTACAAACTGTAAATCCAGCTGAATCTCAGTTTAGTAGATATATCATCCTATCAGAACCTTTTCACATAAATAATTAGTTCAGCACTTCCTCAGTCCTCTAAACTTGCAAAGCTTTGGAAGTGGGGTTGGGTGTCGTTATCTCAAGGAGTTAACTCATCCCCCCCCTTCCCCCAGGGCAGCATCAGCCCTGTGTGCATCACTGCTGACACTTATTCACTGGCCACAGTGTCCCCAGCAATTTATTCTGATCCTCTAAACCGTCAGAAATTTGTCACCTGAATTTTCCTTTTTGCACTTCAGACCTTTGAACTGAAAACTTTTGTGTTGTGTGCCATTGACGTGACAAACAACTGGGTGTCACCTTAAATTTAGTGCCTTTTCCTTTATGTGAAGGCTCGTTGTTATGTTTGCCTTCAGTGCTGTCATCTCAACTACAGCTCTGTGAGTTCTTCCTCACAGATCATTTATTTGCCTTATTAGTCTCCATCAAACTGATCAAAATGAGATATTTTAAAAACAAGGCAGCAGATACCAAGAAACCAAGTGTTTGGGAAGTAGGGGGTCATCTTCTGTGTCTGATAGGACACTGTGTCCTTGTTTCAGCTGGGATAGAATTAATGTTCTTCCTGGTAGGTGGTACCTTGCTGTGTTTTGGATTTCGGATGAGAATAATGTTGATAACACACTGATGGAGCTGTTTTAGCTGTTGCTGAGCAGGGATTACTGTAAATCAAGGACTTTTCAGCTACTCACCCTACCCCACCAGCAAGGAGGCTGGGATTTCTGACCCCAGGGATATTCCAGACCACCTGAGATGATACTTAGGGTATAAATTAGTGGGGAAGGCTGTCGGGGTAGCTGCTGGCATTGGTCAGCAGGAGGTGAGCAGGAACATTGTGCAGCACTTGTTTCATATATTATTATTATTATTGTTGATACTTTCCCTTCTTTCTCTGTTCTGTTAAAATATCTTTATTGCAAGCCATGAATTTTCCCCTTCTTCCCAATTCTCTCCCCATTCCACTGCAGGAGGGAGTGAGTGAGGGTCTATGTGGTGTTCAGCTTGTGTAACAACCTGTGGGTTAAACCAGGACAACAAGAGTTTCCCTGTATGTGTGGGACAATCTGTGTATCCATGGGCACAAAGGTATTTGGTGCTGGTTTTACAAACAGGCAGGATCACAGTTGCCAGAATGTTATACATTATGATTTGAAGCAGCACTTCTACATTCAGTTCTCTCCAGTTAAGTGTAGTAGTTTGAAAGAGATTCTTGTCACATCCTTCCAAGCTGTAACAGCACTAACACAGTCCCTGTCATGAAGAGTTGCTGATATGTTTTCCAGGGACCACATGGCTCCCAGCTCCTTAGTGCTAAGGCATCTGGATATTGGAGAATGTGTGTGTTAAGATCTTAATTATGCAGTCTGGTGATAAAACTTGCACGTGCATTTGGGACTGTAACAAGCTTAGAATGTTATCAGGGCAGATAAACTACATTTATAACATTCCTCTCCCCCACCTTCTTCACCCTGTGTGTTATTGTTCAGTGTGTTGTGGGTCTGGAGAGGGTTGTAATCTGTTCCATCCCCTTGGAGCTGCTGACTGCTGGCATTATGGAGTTGGCAGAACTGCCAGAATCAAGAGTTTGCCACGAACCTGAGATTCTTTAGAACCTCTCCAAAGGTCTGTGGTACCAGACCCACCTGACTGCAGGCAGGGGCATGTTCTGTTGCCTTGCCATTCCTCTTTCTTTGTACCAGCTTTGAGTGCTCTGAATGTGCAGAGAACTGAGACAGCACTTCATGTGGGCATCCTCCTGTAAAGCTTCAGGCATGGAATCTGAGAAGGTTTTCCCAAACTCAACTAGTTGTCACTGAGACACATAAAGAATATCAGCTTAATGGTACAGCCCAGTGGTACATTATTCTGTTGATTATGACTGTTCATGTTTTACTTGACTGCTTTAGACATTTACATCCATGAGCTTTTGCCAGTACCTGCATTTGAACAAAATATGTTTGATCCCTCTTCAGTACAAACTTCTTTGCACATGAAATGAAAGAGAACTTGGGCGCTTCTTTCTTGCCCTTTGGATTCTTGCTGGGATTGTATCTTCCATAAATGACACATCCCAGTGTTTGTATCCCTTGTGCTCTTCACCAGAACCTCCAGTTTTCAGTTTGAAACAAATGGTGTTTCCATATTGTTTGAAATAATTTCACCCTCACTGCTTTCATCTGGTTAAATAATCCTTTAATCCATGCTCAGAAACAACTGATCTTTTAGTTTCTAATGTTTTTCCTGGTGGATGCCATTATTATGCTGTGGTAGTGCAAATAAAGTATGATTGATCAGTTTATCAAATGGCAGTTATTACTGGCCCATTAATTCTGGCTACATAGATGATTAGAAGTACAGATTTTTACACCTAGGGCCAGTGATATTTTTTATAATATAGATTTAGAATATATTTATGCAAGTGGAAAATTGAATCAGCATTACCATCAGTGCATTAAATTACGGGATTTTATTAGAGAAGAATTCTCTTAGACTATAACTGTAGATATAGATAAGAAAAAAAAATAGAGCATGAGGATTACCAGGAAGAGCTTAGCATCTTTAAATTACATTTTGAACTTTAAAATAATGTGCCTGCCCCAAATAATTCCTTTTGCCTGCTGGCTATCACTCCCCTATGATTTATATGTGCTCAGGGTGCACACCTCTCTCCCTGAATCATTGGATGTTCACGGTGATTTAAGCTCATGTGCTTTGATTTGTGCAGTGTGAGTTAGTTTTGTCTCCTGGACCAAATGAAAGAAAAGAAAGGGAGGCAAAAATTCTTTGCTCTGTGGAGGTCTCGCTGTTATTTCTGCATTACAAACAAGTGAATCATGAGTATGACACAGAATAGCTGTTACTTAAACCTGACTCAGAGCAGCAGTGCTGTGGTTGAAAGGTCTGTACCAAGGCCCTGAAGAGCCCAGTTCAGCTGCTGATGGGCAGAGTTAGTGCTGACTGCTAAAGCAACTTCAGTCTCAGAGGAGAGTTATAAAAACAACTGCCAGAAGTAAACCCAGATTAATGCAAATTGGGAATTACTCTCATATTTTTAGAGAGAGCAACTAAAATATGCACCTTTGCTATAACAGAAAACAACCAGGGAAAGTTATAGAAGATTATTTAAATCCCCATTCCTGGACTTTCTCATAACAATGCATGAGACCATAAGATGGTCTAATAGTTAATTCAGCCTTCACATCTGTGGATGAATCTGTTCCCTAACTCCATTAGAAGTTAGATTGAGAATTATGAAATAAAGGTTTGTTTTCTAGCTCTAATGTCAGCTTCTTGGGAACCTGGGATGAGATCATATAAACTCAGTTTTGGTTCCATGTGCATGCAATTGGAATAATGAAATTTTCTTTTTCCCCTCCTTCCCTGCTTAGTTTTAATGTGTGTGTGTGACCTCCAAGAATTGTGGGCTCTCTAGATCTTTACTGGCATTGCTCTCCTACTTTAGTACAACAACAAAAAAAGACAAACAGTTGCAAAAATTGTTCTGATCCCTCCTCTCCCCACGTAGTCCATCATCCTTCCAATGTTCTGCCACCTCGATGGTACCAAGTATCAGATCAGGATTTAAGATTCAGTGTTCAGTGATGAGACAGTTGTGAACTAACAGAAAGGCCAAGTGAACTTTTATGAAAGCTCTGAGTTTGATCATGCAAATTCTGTCCAATGTTCCATTCAAATTCAGGGCATTTCTGTCTGCCCTGCAGATACTAATTTCTGTAAACTGATAAAAAAAAAAGTGATTAAATTTCTTTGATGTTGTTTGTTCTGTGTAATCCTGTAGGATTTAAAGTTCACATTCCCAACATGTTCTAAGGATTGAACACCAGCCCTCCTTGTAGTCCGTGGGAATTCTGTCATTTATCTTAGTGAAGGCAAAATTTCAGCCCAGATGCTTTGCTTTCTTCTTGAGTCTCTTTGGTGCAAAATAACCTATATAGATTATAGAGTTTATTTAGGGGAGAAAAGATGTTTTCTGGGATAAAAGACAGGATGCAATGAAGGAGAGTGGTCGGCTTGTCTGAACTACTTCAGAGACAAAAAGCCCCTGTTGAATCTCAGAATAAGACTTTCTCAAGCCCATTGATTTTTTGAATTGGGTTCAGGTTTTGGCTTCCTTTTTTTCAGAATTTCTGTTGCATTTTCCAATGCTTTGTCTTCTGGCTTCTGTGAACTTTGCTGTTCTCTCTGCCTTTTATGCCTTTTCTTTCATTCTGCTACTATTTGCTCTCTCCATCCCAGCTATTGTTACCTGTTTCCTTACTGCTGCAGTGTGGATCCCTCTCACTCATGAGAAGTGCTACATTCCCCAGCAGCAGGGTGGATCTCTTCCCATTAAAATGTTCTCCCAGCATCTTTTTGCAGGAGCAGGTGTGTGATCAGGCAGGTCAGATCAGCCCCCACGTTGTGGGCATCACATCTGGTGTTTTTTTCTAACATTAAAATGAATCAGAGAAAGAAGGAAAGAGAAGACCAGGGAACAGCAAGATGTTTCCTTCTAGGGCAGCTGGGAATCATGAATGAGAGACTTGCTGCCAAACATTGCATGTCTATATGGTGTCAGAAAGTAGTAATACTGAGAATATTAAGTTTAAAAAAAGAAAAACCCAACTAAAAGCTTGACCTTTTAAGTCAGAACTGCACAGTCCGGGGCCAAAAATTGTTGGTTCTGGAGGAGTTAAGAAAACAGAGAGAGTTGGTATAAATATGATCTCACACAGTTGTGCTCAACTAGGTAACTAGAAAAGCAATTAAGGGCAAAGCATCAGCAAGGAGAGCTGCCAGAATGAAAATGAAACCCAAGATTACTGTTGTTTGCCTTCAGCCTCTCTGAACCGAAATTACTTTTTGTTGCTTCTGTATTCAAACACAAAGACAAGAGCAGTTTAATCTATTTTATGTCTTTTCAGAACCTCCTGATGGGAATGATCATTTTTCCAATCTGCCTTATTTGCCGATAGAGAGATAGAAAAATGGCCATAAGAACGTTATTTTATTCCTTGGGTTGCAAAATATGGCTTTTACAGTTTTTCTGGGTTTTTTTCTTCTTCTACACCTTAATTGACACTCCAAACATAATCTTAAATGGGAAATATGTATCTTTATCAGGTTGTCCCTAGATTTAACTGTGCTGTTTTCTGTAGAAGGATATAGTGACATTTGGCTTATTCTCATTATTTTGTCATGTTAGGATGTGTTAGTGTTTTTTCCATTAATGTACCCCTGAAATGGGATTATAACCAATTTTGACAAAAACAGATAATTAAAAGAAGTAAGGTACTACTTGAAAGTTTTGAGTAATTTTTTGCAACCAGAGTTAATCACAGGAAAAAATATTTATAAGATGACTGTCATGCACTGATAGCATGTAAATATATATAAATATCCCTCATGCATTCCCCAGAACCACTATATCTCACCTTTAAAGTGTCTAAAGATGAGCAGGAAAACGAGGATGCATCATGTTCACACTCAAACTGCAGAGACTCTGATTCCTCAAGGATAAATCAGCACATTGTGCTTTTATACTGAAGATCTGTAACTCAATTGTCTCTTAAGAATTCAGAAATTCATTATTTCTTTCTGATCATAAAAACTTCTCCCACAGGAAAACAACTCACCAGAAACAAGGCCATGGCCTTGGCTTTTCTGCTTTCCATGTTCTCTCCCAGGGAGGTGGGGGTTGGTCTTTCCTGCTGCTTCCCCAAGGAGAGCAACTCAGCAGCAGAACCTCTGATCCTGCATGGCCAGGGAGGCAGACAAGGAATGTTTCCATCTTCTCTTCCCATCCTTCTGCTGGACCAAATCCCAACAGAGGTCTCAGAGAGCTCACAGAGCTCCAGCAATTGTGTGTCCAGGCTGACCATAAACTCCTGAAGGAGACAATCTGATTCCTCATAAAGATTCCTCCAACACTTCACCAAACCCCCTGTGGTGTAATTTGTCTGTTGTTCCTTGCTCTATCCTCACAGATATGGAGAACAATCTTCCAGGATAACTGCTTGCTTTATGACAAGTATTTGCTCATTTTAAGACATCTCATGGCTCCCTTGTCGAGTCTTCCCTTCCTCAAGTGACTCCATCTATTTCCTTTTGTCACTTCCTTGGAAGTCGTATTCAAATTTTTATCAATTTTACTGTTCCCCTCTGAACTCTTATCCTCATCTTACCCTCTTATCCTGTGTATCTTGTTTATACTTTTACCCAGACAGAACCATATGCCAACTGAGGACATCAGCAATGCTTAATAGAGCAGAATAATCATCTCCTATGTTTTAGTTAAGACTTTACTGTTAATACACTCCAGTAAAAGGAGTTTACTTTTTTTGCAGCAGCTTGACAGTTTTGATTCCTATTCAGCCTGCAGTTTGTTGACACTCTGGGATCCTGTTTTGTATTATTTCTACCTAGTCAATCCCCATTTTGTGTTTATTCCTTTGATTTCTGCTTTGTGATGCTGCTGCTTTGTGTTTGTGCCTACTGACTGCTGCTTTATTCATTCCTCCCATTTCCCAAGATCATTTTTCACTGTAACCTCCAGAGCACGACAGCTCCTTTCCTCATTTCTCTGCTTTGTAAGACTGCTCCCCATTCCATTATCCAAACAGTTGGTCTATGTTTTTTTATCTCAAAATGCCTCCTCATTTAACTGAACGATTCCAATTAGCAAAATGTCCCTTGTGTGGAGACAGACAGTTGTGGAAAAAAAAACCCCGAAATAAAACTCCTCAGATCCCTGCATTCATTTTAGCAGACTTTATGCTGGCTGAGCAGTTTTGCTTGTTGGTGTCTGGGGGGAGTGAGGAGGGATGTTGTGTGTTTAGCAGTTCCTCTGAGTTATCCTGCATTATCCACATTCCCTGAGGATTGAGCCTCTGGAGGCCCTGAGCCTGCCCAGCAGCCCATAGGGAAGGAACAGATGTCCCAGCTTCACACATCCCTGGGAACAGTTTGGTGATGTTTTTTCTGCTTGGCAAGGTGATTATCAAAGGGGTCAAAACCCAGGAGCCTTGTTCTCACTGCTGGGGACTGAACATCCTTCCTGCTGGCACTGCCTGACCCCAAATCAAAGCTATTAGGAGCTAAGGACTGGCAAAGTGACAATGGGAAGCCAAGGGGGTTTAGTCAGGTTGTTTTTTCCTAGTTCAGAAAACTGTTGAAAACTTCTTAGCAAGAAGAGAGATGTTTCCTGCAAGGAAAATCAGCTGTCTGAGGCTGGGAGCTGCAAAGGCACAGAACAAGGAATGCAAGTTGTGTCTTGGTACACAAAAGAAATTCGGGAGTGTGGCTGTTTTGCACTGCCCCTGTGTCCGTGCTGCCCCTGGAGCTGTGGGCAGACTGTGTGTGACCCTTGGAGTCAGAACCAGCCTGTGGCTGTGCTGTGCTTGGCACCTGAACCACTGGATCCTGCTGTTTCTGTGCCACCAGGGACCAGAACATCCTTTGTGGCCAATCCTTCCAGGTTTAGAGCTTCTCCACGTCAGCAAACTTCCAAATCAGAATAGTATGATAAATGAAATCAAATATCCTGAACTGAATCATATTTGATGCTTTTCTTTGCATTTGCCAGGTGTCTTTTTGTGAGTTCTGTGCACGGGGAAAACACATCCCTGCTCCTCACATTGTCATGAGGTCTCTGCTGCGGGGACTCAGTGTCAGTTGTGTAAAACCCACTTTTAATACCCCTGTGGTGCCACTTTAGCCTTTAAGGATAGTGAGGCCTCGATGGTGTGTGGGGTAAACACTTGATTTTGGTCAATACTTTAATTTGGTCTGCAACCTAATGACATTTTAAAGTATGCACTGGCATTTCTGCTGGGCTGGCTGCCATCATTTCTGCCTTGACGTGGCAAATAAAGGCTTATTAACTCAAGAAGGAATTAGCATGAAACATGTCCATCAATCTCTGTAAAGAAGCATTATATAGTACAATTTTATTAACTCTGAAGTAAGGGCAGTATAATTGGACAGAAATGTGTGCAGCAACTGATAGGCTTGTCTTGAGAAATCCTGAGCACTGCTGGTTTTCATTCTTTTTGAGCACAGTTTTAATTCTAGCTGCATTTTCTTTTTTTTTTTTGTTATCACTCCTCAGCCTGTGGAATATAGTAAATAATTTATTTTGAGGTGCTTTGCAGACAAACCTGTGTTTCTTACTCATCAAAAGCGACTGACTGACCTAAAGTCAGATGAAGTGCCCACAGGAAGGTTCATTCTATCACCTCTGTGCTGCCAAGTCACTTCTAGTTCAGCTGGCTGTTATTAGCCCTATCTAGCAAAATAGTTCACAGCATCTTATATTGATAGCAGAAGATAAATGTTACAGCAGATGCACTTTAAAAGTTCATTCCAATTTTAGAAGCATTACTAGGAGCTAAAATATCCAGCATCTTGGGCCTGAAGAGTATCACTGGAATTGATATTACCTCTGCAAAAAGATTCTGAGAATCTGTTGCAAATTGGCCAGGCTATTATGAACACATTCGGTTTTATAGCATTATATAGTGCACAGCATGTACACTTCAGGAAAAAATGGACATAAATTAGCCTTGTAAATGGTTTCATATCTTGTATTAAATGAACTGCTGAGAGTCTAATCAGAAAAGCATGGAAGTAAAAGAGACTCCCATTGATTTCAGAGGTCTTGGGTTCAGGTCCTACGAGTGTGTGATCGTAAAAGTCATGTTGTGATACATTCAAGTTCTAAAAAGTTGACTTATCTTCCCTCACTTGCTTAACTTTTAAAGCTCTATGTTTGCTCATTAGTTAGATGCAGGAATGCCTCATGCATCACTGTCACTCTTCCTTTCCATGCAGTTTCCTGTTGAGTGCAATGGGAGTTTCCTGCATGGAGAGACAGTAGGATCAGCCCTAAAAAAGAGAATGAGCAAAAAATGACCTGCTCAGCTTTCATTACTTAGAGTGTATTACTCAAGCTTGGTGACTTTTCAGTCATTAATTACAACTGACATGAAGTAAGAGTGAATTAAGTTTTTTCCTGTTGCTTCTAAGATGTTATTTTACAAGGTTTCCTTTGGGTTCTCCGTTTCGGAATCAAAATGTTTGTACCAATTGTACCTGTGGCCAAATTTTTGACATTACCAAATGTTGATAAACCCTGCTAATCATCCAATTTTTAGCTTGTTCCAACCTCTCTCAGGTTCTGCAGGGCCTATAACTCTTCAGCTGCAATCCCCAGCATTGACATCACAATGAGGTTTTCAGTTGCTTGAGTAGATCAATGATTTTGTGACACACTTTTTAGTGAGACTAACATTCTTAATTTACTTAAAAAGCCTATCCAGTCCTTGATATAGTCCAACAAAATAAGCATCCTCTATCTATAGAAGTCTCTTTATTTCACTGAGAAAGCACCTTTAACTACAGAATGAAGGAGCTGTTAACCTTTATATATTGCTACCAACCACCCAGCTGTGACTTGCTGCAACTGCATCCTGTGCAGAGAAAACTTCCTTTGGTTGGGAAGTGTCCTGACAATGCTTAGACTCAACAGATTTCCCATATCCTTGTACTACACCACAGTAACTTGCAGTTGATTTCTTTATAAGCAACTGAGCTATGAAAGGAGAAAAATAGATAAAAGTGCATTAATTCTTTGCAGTCAGGTCATTAGACAGATGGCATGTGAAACCCCTGATTATTGAATCCAGGGTATATTTTTCTTGCAGCTCTTTGGTTGAAGCACCAGAGGCCAGATTCCTATGGCATGAATAACCCTGAGTTTGGTGTCACATCAGTTCAGCCCATCAGCTTTGTGTGGCACCTGGCAGAGTTCTTCACTGGTTCAGGCCCCACGACCACCTCAGTCCTCTGAGTTCCCCCATCAGAGAATGGAGCAAAGAGATTGCTAATTACTTCTGTGAAATGCTTCAACTTGATGGTGTGCACAAACAACACTTTAGATATCTGGAATCTCAGCTGCCTCACAGGAGAATTCCCTGGATTGTTAAAGAGATATCTTTCTTTTTCTTTCATTTTATTCAAGATGCAGAATGAAGTTTTGCATTTTTATTAGACTCACTAAAGCCTGGGTTTGCTTTTCTTGTTTCAGTGCACTGATATTTTTCAGTGCTTCTACCCTCATCACTCACGTTTGTGTGCCTCAATGTTTTCTCTCCAAATCCTCATTATTGCTTCCTTAATCCATCATTGTTTTGTTCTGGGCCTGATAAAGGCCAAAACCAATCTTTTTTTGTTTCTATCAGCTCACTTGTGCCTTCACTCAGTTCATTCTAACTCAGGTCGCCAAAACTCAGCCCATAACTCAGTTTTTGGATCTGCAGCAGGTCAAACCTTTCTGATTCCTGATATGTGTAACCCTGTTCTCTCTCCCAGCCCTGGCTGAGAATTCCTTCAGATCACTTGGGCTTTATCCAGCACACCTTGATTCTTTTTTTTCTTCACTTTCAAGTGAATCTACAATTTCTCTCTGGTTGTTTTTCCACTCAAAAGCCCAGTGGTGGTTCCTCAGAGAAGCTACAACTGAGTGTGATAAGTAAAAGTAGAAAACTCTGATCTCTTCTCAAATATTCTTGAGCATGAGCCTAGAATGGGATTCAACAAACAACAAGGAATGGGAAAAAAAGTTAGAGGGGAAGATTTCACTAGAAGTAGTTGTTATATGGCAAAGAGATCAAATATGTGCAGTATTGAACCAGAAATATTTAATTCAGGATTTTGTAGGAACAACTGTTTAGCACTTTCTCCAGCTCAAACTGAGGAGCTTCTCATGCATTGTAACATTTGGGGTTTGCAGTGAGTGATGTGGAAAGGTCTAACAAGACACTTGTTTGAGGTATTTGACTCATTTATTAAGGATATCACATTAAAAGAAGTAATTCTTAGTCATGTAGCTTTAATTTTCCAGGCAAATTCCCTACAATATAAATTGTGTTCTTTCTGTCCTTTCTCTACTTAAAGGTTATTCTTTTAATTTCAATAAAAACCCTTTTTTCTAAAATCTAGAAACACTGTGAATTTTGCTTGGGATAAATCACTTCTGGGATAAGATATGGATTTGAATTGCTAAAAACATTCCTTGGGAATGCAAATACCTTTTAATCACCCCAAATATAACTGCCACCTCAAATGCCATATAATTCCTGCATAGCCCCAGTGGTGCTGCCTTGCTGGAAGGAACTAGGGCTTCATGTTTACATTTCTGGCTCCTATAAGTAAAACTGTGATTTTTTTTTCTTTATTTTTATTTTTTTTTAAATAATAGAAGCCTGGGGAGTAGGGATTTTATTCCTAGTCGAGGTCAAGCAGGCTGGTTCAGTTGCCTGTGTTAAATGTATTACCAAGATATAGCTCACCAAGTGATAAATATGTAAATACATCATCCTAAATAGGTCTGTGCAAGGAAAATTACCATGTCCAAGGGTATTTCCTGGTGTCCTCCAGTGACCAAAGCTTCAGGAATGGGCTGTAGGAAGAGAAGCTTTTAATTCTTTAGGGTCAGATGATTTTTTTCCTGCTATATAACAAGGGCAGCCAGAACGGGGGAAAATTCCGAGCTTGCAATTTTTTTTTTTTCCGTGGCTCTTAGAATATCAGGTAAAATAAAATAAATAAATAAAAGGCACTGAGGGAAACAGTATTTGCATTTCTTCTAACTTGGGACCCAATTATCCACTTCAAATCCTACACTGTGTGTTTTACTGTGCATATCCTGTGCAGGGCAGTACAACTCGGGACAAAATGGGAGGAAAATTTCTTGGATAAGCATTCAGTAAAAAAGCCCCATGGAGGTGTGATGATATATTTGGACTAAGCCTGGAAAACACACTCTTTTTGTTTTCCCCTTTTCACCTTGTGCTGAATTTACTGGAAATGCATCATTGGAATGAGTGGAAAATGTTCACAACACTTGTTCCTCTGGTGCATTTTGCACAAGTGCCTTTTGCATTTTTTAGATGTATGTCAAAATTTCTGTGATTTCAAGAGGAGGGGGATATTAATTTGTGGTTTGAAGATCTGATAAGAGCAATGTTGAGGACTGGAAAGAAAATGGTTCCCAATTTTCTGTGGCAATGGTAGATGGATTACATTCTCACAGCAGGAAAATGCTCTGTTGCCACTGATTTACTCTGGAATTTTTTCTTGATGTCACATGGAAAAGAGCTGCTGATGTTCTAATGAAATTCACTTCAAGACAGGCACATCATTATTTTATCATTCTCCAGAAGTCCAAACCTTTGCACTGAAATGAAAGAGGGTTGTTTCCTTTGTTGCTTATTGCATAAGCATTAAGAACTCTCTTCATCAAAACTGTAAGATATAGTGAAAAGAATTTTTTATTATTCATAAATAATGGCTGTTGGCCTGGAGAACAGCCAGTGAAACCCTTTGATTTTTAAAAGTTTTATTTGTATGTGAGCTCTGGCAGCAGGCTATTGCTGGACTGAAGCTCTAATGCACATAATACATATTGCATGATGGAAGATCATCTCCAAACCATAAATCCATTGCTGGTGTGACAAAGTTAATCAAGCTGCTGATCAGCTGGGGCTCCACAGATTTGATTAAATTAATGAAAAATAAAGGAAACATAAATATAATCCATGTTGAGAGGGAAAAACAGCATTGTGGACAAGTTCAGGTTGTAAATAGATAAGGACTGACCTAAGGTGGTGCATAAGCAAGTGATCAGAATAGGAATAAGATAAAAGCCATTTCAATCTGTTCAGCATTTTGTTCATCTTCTGCCTTGCTGGAACTGTTTGTTCAGGTGCATGAAGGATGAAAATGTACGGAACCAAATATTTCGACATGGAGGCAGTAAAATTGTGGAACCTTGTAAAATTGTGGATAATAACTTGGAGGAAAAAAAAAGTGAAATGAGTATTCTGGCATCTGTGTTTTGGCTGTTCCACATTTCATGGAACAAAACTTTATTCTAGTGGTTGTTTTTTGGCAGTAGGAAAAAAGTTGTAGAAGCTCGAGCAGCATTAAAATAGTTGTTAATGAGCTGTAAAATCACGAATGGGCAGAGGTACAAAATGTCATTACAGGAAAAGATGTAACATTTCCCAAACCTGAAAAGTGATTTATTCCATTTTCTTCATTTGCAGTTAGTTAATTTAAAATGGCCCCGGAGGCACTTGGATGAGTAGGAGAGAAATGATTTTGTTTCACTGATTTGCCCGTCACTATCAGCCAGTGCTGTGCAGTGTAAACAGCCTTCCCACAGGGTCCAGGACACTCCATAAATTGCCATTTCCTGACGTGGGGGCCATGCTTAGAGAATCCTGCAGTCAGTCTTTGCACAGGTGAGAGATCAGCCCTTGGAAATGCTGTTCACATTTTCCTTTACCTTGCTCATTAGCCAAGTTTAGGTGCAAATATGACCCTACTTGTTTTCAGGAGAGGTTCTTGTTTTCCCGGAATTTCACCCAAATTAAGGCTACATTATATTAATTTTAGATTATATGGAAAGCAACAAAATTTTTCTCCTATGATTTCTTAAGTTTTTCATGGAAGTTGGTTCTCAGGTAGTGCAGAGGTTCAAATTTTTTAGGCTCATATACTTAATAGTTGTAAAAACCTGTAATTTCTTCTGTTTTCCTTGTAAACATTCCTTTAAAAACTGTTGCTGGCAAATCCTCAATCTGTTCTTTCAAGTCTTACACCAAGTAGTAAATGTCTTTGATATGCAATAAAAGGATTCAGCAGACACACGTGCAATCATATTAGCTGAGCTAAAAGGGATGGAGCTTTCACTCTTTGAGCTTCATCAGTAGAGCCCTGAAAGTACAAACCTCTTCAGGGGGGGAAATTATTGCTCAAGTGATTTTGATGGATGCTGTGATCTGGAGTCTTGGATGATAATTTCCCTCTCTCTGAAATCACCAGGAATAGCAATAGGAAGAGATGCAATACTCTGTGGGAGCTGCTCTTTGCACTCCTGTATCAAGCTTGACTTAGGATGATGGAGATTTTATGGATAGCTCTTCCTATCACTGTGGTGGGGATAAACCAACAAAAAATGGGCCTTATTCCCACTTCCTGGGAAATGGCAGTTCCCTCTGTGCAAAATGGACAGAGGAAGTTGGGCTTTTTTAGGAACCCACTTTACTCTGACTCTCCTCAAGTGCAGATAACTTTGCATGTTTTTAAAGAAAGGCTCCTACTGATTCATACCCATTTTTCATAATATACAAATGTTTTTTATTGATATTCTTTGGGTAAAGGCAGAACTTGTTGAGGGGTCAAGTGATCAGCATCACGTAGCCACTCTATCCAAGTAATGGTACCTTTACCATGCAAAACCTGCCATTGAAAAGGAAACATATTTTAAAATGTAGCTTTTGAACTAATTGCACACCTGTGGAATCACCTGGACTAGTGGTGCCAGCCCCAGTCCCCTCTTGCAACTCTCAGTGAGATTTTGGACACATTTTCCATTCCAACATCTTTTTCATCACCAAATCTGCTCTTACAGCTTCTTGTTAATATTCATGAAAGATACTGCTCAGATTTGTATTGTATTGTATGCAAAAGGTCTTAATACCCACCACTGTGCTCATCATCTGGAATGAATGATTTTCCAGCTTGAACATTACTAGCCTTGTTCCTATTAAAAAAAAAAATATTTTATGTAAGCAGCTGTTTGGACAAGTTATTCAGATGCTGAAAGTTTTTCCTGTAGTCATGTTTGTTGCTTACCTTAAATTTTTAGGGGTTTTGGAAGGCAGTAAGCTTTGCATCAGCCCCAACTCTGGGTTCCCAGGAGCAGAGAGCAGGTTGTGGAATCTACATTCCAGGCAATGAATGACCCAAGCTGAAAGATTTGCATCTAAAACCTTGTTAAAGGACTGGAATGCTGTCTCCAATCTCCAAATGTAATCTACCACTTGATAGTTTTGAAACTTATGCTTCTAAAGAAAGATTTAGTGATATGATCTCTAGGACAAATCATATCTAGAAGATATCATCTCTAGTGAGATCACCTCTTGAATTGCTCTGGAAAACAAGTCTGGTTTAAATATGAGTTTAGATTATTATGATGATTGTTGCAGGTGCTGCATATGGATCTTAACACATATCTGACTTTAGAACTCTGTCTCCTGACTTTCAAGGTCCTCAGGGTTGCTCTGATTCTCTCTGGAAGGTTCCTTATGCCTTTGTAGTAATTTCCATATTTCTAGCATTGATCTCCAGTTAATGCAATCAACTTTCCTGGCAGCCTTTATGTCCCAGAATTGAGATTTTCCTTTGTGATACACTGAGAGATGAGCAATCAGCACATCCAGGGAGACCTGACAGGCTCATGTTAGGCTGCAACACTTTCAGAGATGAAGGTATAAATATGCACTATGAACTTCCACAGGTTTTTGAGTGATTTTGTGAGCTCCTTCTCTTCCCTGGTTTTACTTGGGAAGTGAAATAACTCATTTCTACAACTGAACGTTTTTGGTCTAACAAATTAATGACAGGAAAATATAAATAGGGTAGATTAAAGTTGCTTTGCCAGATGATTTGTAATTGGTTGCTTTTGTGACAGTGACAGATGAAATGGAGGGACTTTTTTTGGCCACGTTGCACGTTCTGTCAGTATGTGCAAACCCCATGTTTGGAGAAACATTCATCCAAAGCATTACAGCAGAGCTGCAAGGAATAAATAGTTAATTAACAGGAAAAAGAACCTGCAGATGGTGGTTAAAAACATGGCACAATGTCTGGGATCTGTGGCCCAGATCTGAGGAAACTCACTGGAGTTTGGAAAAGGGTTTTCTGTTGCAGCAATTCACTTCTTTCGAGAGGGAACATGACGTGAGGTGGTGATCAGCAGGGAGGATGATGATGTGAGAAGAAAAGCTGAGAAGAAAATTTCTCTGTGGGGAGAAAAGACAAAGCCTCCCCAGAACCTCAGGAGGTTTTGATCCTCCTCGTGCTGAGGAGAGAACAAAATGTGAACAGCGAGGCTGCTCCTCCGGGTCCGTGTGAGCAAACACACCAGGAAGATCAAACAGTGGGAAAATACCAAAGTGCAGCCTTTGAGCAGGTGGACACGAACCAGGATGTGTTTACTGTTGAAAGTTCTTCAGATCACAGTGGGTGCTGGAGGAAAAGGCAAACAAAACATGGGCAGGAGTGCAGTCCCACAGACCAGCAGCAATTAGCCAGCAGCAAACAAAGGGATCCAACAGAGCTCCGGGAGCACTCCGGGGGTGTTTGCAAAGCACAGAGATGTCACAAGATGCTCAGCCTGTGCAATCCAGGGCCTGAATAAACACTAAAGAACTATTTAGCTAAGCTGTGCCAAATGATTGACTCGTGCAATTATCAAACCTTAAAAGATGAGTTAATTCCTGATAGATTAGCGATAGGAACAAAGGAGAGCAAATGAGCATTCAGAGGATCTATCCTGAGTCTATCAAGATCTCTAGACATTTAAAAAATTCCAGTCAGCAGGCTCATGCTGAATGAAGAATAAAAGGAACAGACAGAGGTAATTCATTAAGTTAGGGAATTAATGAAAACAGGGGAATGGAGATAAAATTAATGCAAAAATAGAAACATACAATTAGTAGAGAAAATACAATAGAATACCTGTGGGTAGTGCAGAAAATAAGATTATAATGAAAAATAACCTGCGTAGGGACTCTTGCTGTAGTGGCAGGAAAAGAAAACAAACTTGCAGATGGGAAAACTGATGGGACAATACATGTTAGCAATTTAATTTGCCACACACTGGACATCAGCCAACAGATACAAAAGCTGCTGGAGAATGTCATTTGAGATAAGTCCAGCAGGTGAACAAACATCAGTGGCACAAGCAAAAAGTAATAATAATAGAGTGCAAGAGTGGATTCCAAATTTCTTAGAGAGTTTAGGCATTATAGTGGCCAGGCACATGAGGAGGCCAAATGAGAATTTGATTATTGAGAACTGATTAGAACTGTAAGAAACAGAGATATCTCCTGCTGTGCAGGAGTTCCAGAGATGGCCCCAGTTGTTACCCAGTGCCAGTACTTATGGTCGAGATTCTTTTCCACATAACCTGTCAACCAGTGGCCATATTTTTCATAAGAACACTAATGCATTCAATGACTACAAGCAGAAACCAAAATTACCTACTGAAGCAGGCACTTGTGAGGTTTAATTAGCAGGACACAAAAGGAATTCATGGCAAATACCCCAGACTCTCCAACCACCACCACCAATGTGGCAACTATAACACATTCTCTCACCATCAGAAGGAATATTTTCCTAGATTATTGCATTAAATTGCTTATGGGTTATACATGAAACTTTGTCTAATGTGAAGACTTGAAAGTAGGTCCCCAGAAGAAAACCTAATGGTAAAAAGCTTCAGTCTGAAATAAGTGAGGAACTTAATCATATGGGGACCTTTATCATAATCAGGACATTTTTACCTGATTTATGGCAGTAACTGTATAACAAAATGCTGAATAAATGAGCTGGTTATGATATTCATGCTTAATGCTGTCATTTTTTAGATAAAATGACTGAGGTTTTTTTTGGTAACTTCCCAGTAATGTCTTATATAATCTGCTGGTATCCTTATGTAGCAGGCAATAAATACATAGGAAGATGGAAAATGCCAACTGCAGGAAAGGGTTTTTTGGGCAGAGAGCAGAAAGAGGCCAAAACTGCACATCCTTCTGTACGTGAGCAGCATCAGAAAACCAAACTTCAAAGAATTGTAGCAGCTTTTGCATTTCCTTGGATGTTCTTGTTGTTGACATGAGAGGGTCTACTGGTAAAAATTCACGTGTAAAATATTTGTGTGGTTCAACAGTTCATATATTGCCCAACTGTAGAAGAAAAGGAAAAGGAAACCTTTCTCCTTCCCCTGCTGAGTGCCCATAAACTAGTTTTTCCTTTAAATACATCATGATGGGGGAAAATGAAACCTGAGGACCGTGTCACTGTGGGTAATAATCCCTTTAGTCTGATGATACCACAGAAAGAAGTTCTCAAACGAAAAATATGGATCAAATCTATTTTCCATGGAAATGTTGCAGTCAAATTGCAGGGAGAAATGGGTGAAAGTCAATCATTTCAGTAATGAGCAATCAGAAATCATAATATGTAAGCTCTAAATCAAGGGTATGAGATTTAGGTTTGCCATCTGCAATTCATGTTTTTGTGGTTTTAGTCCTTTTCTGTCCTGATCTGCCTCCAGAATGTATTTCTGTGATGGTGGCTTTCAGCTAAATAGTCCACAAACCGCCTCAGTTCTTTATGTGCTGCTTGAAGGGAACCAGGAGAAGGGAACCAGAGATAGGAAACCTGCAGCTAAAAGAGTTAAATTTGCTTTCCTCCTTCTTGTTGGTCTGAAAATCAAAGTCATATGAAAATTGATGGTATTACAGTTATTCTGTTCTCTAGTAGCAGAGACAAACTGACAAACACATGGATTAATGGAAGCTCAGGGTCTATTTATATTTTCTCACTTCCATGATTATGCTGATCTCTCAAAATATTTATTTTTGCATCTCCTTTAACTGACTTCAGCATTAATTTCTTTAAAGGCATTTTATATAAAGTAACACAAGTTTAGTCAGGTTCAGTCAAACGTAGCATTTTGTAATCTCCTTCTCCAGGTGGGAATAAAGAGTCTTTTGATACCTGAACAAATTGTTATGAAAATATCGCCTGTCTGGGGTAACACTCTTCACTTGCTACTTCTGTTAAGTAAATTGAGAATGCCTCCATCAATTTGAGGAAATCCAAAAGAGAAGACATTTTCTTACATTTCAAAGCAATCAATCTCAGTTTATTCTGCTTAATTGTGTTTTTTTTACCAAAACCTTTGAGGTCTTTGGTAGCATCAACTTAAAAAAAAACGAAGCACACAACAAATCTTGATTTAAAAGAAACACTTTGTATTGCTGAAGCATGTTTTCTTTTTTAAATAAACTCTGATAATAATGACATTTTAGTCACACTTTCCTAAGGTTAAGAGAACAATAGAACACTTTTGGGGGCCATGGCTGTCAGTGATGAAGAGCATTGACCTGGCAACACATGCAGAGAGATTCTGAAATACTGAACATTTCTGTTCTTGCTCTCTCTTTAAAAACTAGGTTCTTTCAACCTTTTTTTTTTTCCTTCCAGACCTAAAAAACCATAAATACTGAGGTCAGTGGTTCAAGTGTTGGTTGGTGTGAATGTTACATAAATCACTGTGAGATGCAGGAGTGGTTTCTGACAGGCTGCCTTCTTGGCTTTTGCTGGCATGATAAAAATGTCTAAAAAATTTGGGAAGCTTGCTTCAGTCTCAGTGTTTGGTTCTTCTGTGGCACTGCAGGTTTGATGGTAACAGGAGAGAGGAGAATTTGGGAATCTTTATGACTTTTCACTGCCTTCTCCGACTACGTACAATGATGGGAGCAAGTTAACCCGCTGTATCATACTCAGGCTGCTCCTCCTCTGGTCTTTGGGGTCTGTGAGGTCCCACAATATTCTTCACTTTGCTTTTTACTCCTTCCCATCATCACACAAAGCTGTTGATGTTGCTGTTGACTGTGTTTGCACAAGGGCTGAGGAACAAGCTCACCAGAATATCCTCAGCCCACATCCCACCCGTGAACACATCAGTGTGTTGTAAAGGAACAGTTTTTGTCCAATCCAGTAAGGTTGGTTTGTTCTAAAAAGCTTTGGTAAAATCCTCAGTGGATTATTTTTCTTTCTTGGAATCCAGGTGGTTCTGCAATTACTTTACACCTCTTCCTTCTGGGGAAAAAAGAAATAAGGATTAGTGTAATATAGCCATGGTAAGACAAGCTGATTTCATTCTTGTGCTGTTTAAGTGATTGGAAGTGCCAGATTCTTCTGACTTTAATCCTTTTTGATTAATTTCCCTATTTTATCCTTAAAGTAATATCGTTCTCTCCTATAAAACCACTGCACAATAACCTTGAATATTTAGGGGCACTTTTCTGCTCTCAGTTATAAAACTGTAAATCCACAGTAATGCTACAGAGTTTCAAGGCTTTGCTTTCAATTTACACTGAAATGACTGAGAACGACGAGGAGTTCTGGCTCTTACAGGAAAAGTAAAGGAAAAATAAAAAAGCTGTCCTTGAAATTTTATGTAGCAATACAACTACGATCCCAGGGTAGCAGGAAATTCTGCTGCCAGGGCTGAAGGTGTAGCCACAGATTAGGAGTATGTGACCAGATCCTCACAGTGGAAAGGTCTTGCTCGGAAAGTTCCCTCCAGATTTTAAGCATCTTATTGCAGGAATTAATATTTTTCCTTTTTTCCTTCAGGCTGATTTCTTGTAAACTCAGAATTTTTCTATTTAGTGTATTTATTGCTGTACCAGAGTGATTACAAGATGAACTAGTTCTGCATAGAAACATGTAACAGGCAAGTGCCCTCCTTTTATAAAATATATAATTGTTGGCTTCTTTTAATTCTGAAACTTTGAAAGGTTGTATTTCTGTTAAAATCATTGTCTACATTCCCTATAGGGGAACAGTCTTCTTCCAGGACTTTGTATACAGAAGATTTCAATGCTTGACTTGAGCAAGCATAAACCTTCTGGTACAATGATTAATCTTCTTTTCTTCTCATGTGCCTCCTTTGAAAATTAAATTATACACCAAAGAATATAAACATACTGTTTGCAGTGAATATTTGCAGCGAATATTCCTGTCTGAATTTTTTTTTCTTTGCTCATGACTTTTGGAAGTCTCTGGTCTTGTGTATAAATGGATGTAGATACTTAAAGTTAGGGGGTCTTATAATGTCAAGTAACATTCATGTTGTTTGCTTTAAATTTGTAAGTTCACTTGTCTGGATCAACAAAGAAGCTCAGTTTCCAGGGCTGTGAGGCCAGTTTATCATCTTTATGCTTCTTAAATTTAGCTGAAACACTAAAAGCAAATTCCACAGGGAATCTCATTTGCTGCCAAGTGACAGGAGCCTTTAGTTTCTTTTTTTGGGATCTGACAGTGACAGTCCTGAGAGAACAGAATTGAAAAACAACAGGTAACAGCCTCCCATTTTACCCCTCACTTTCAGCATTATCTGCAGAAGATTTAAATAACTTTATTTGAATTTTTAAGCCTATCATTAGTCCGTATCTTTAGGCATCTTTAGATATTTCTCTCCAGTATTCTTCCCCCAACCTGTCATTTTGATTAAATAATTTAGGAAGAATGTAACAATAAAGATGATTCCTCAGAACCCTGTGAAATGGTTCTTTTTCCCATGTATGTGCTGCAATTGGGGTTTTCCATTGAATCTCGCTGTTGGCATAAAAGCTTTATCAAAAACCTTTATGGTAATTGAAGTGTTTTCAGAAATCTTATATGTTAAAATAAAAAAAAAAACCAAACACAGCACTTTTTTCATTTACTTTTCAAACTCTGTTTAAAAAAGTATTTGTGCTACAACATGAAAACAATAAAATTCAAAGCAACGCTCAGAAAAGCAACGAGGAAAAGTTGTAGAGTTAAAGAAACCCCTCTTCTTTCAAGAGCATGACACAGAACAGGGCCTGGTTCTCCTCTTGGTTTCTTCTTCTTAAAACATATTCTTAAAACAGAAAACTCAGCCTGACATCAGTAGCAATTTTTCCTGAAAATAGATTGTATTACCAGGTCCCAAAGCTTTGATTTCACCTGGTGATCCATCAAGGCTTTCAGCAAAACCTTCTAGCTAGAGCCCAAATAGAAATCTGTCTGGTGACTTTTAAATGGATGTGGAAGTGTGTGAAGTTTATCAAACTTTGATAAAATAACTAGAAAGAAATCTGAGAGCAACACTCAACTTCTCTTCAAACACAGGTTCGAAGTAGAAGGGAATGAATTTTTCTTACAGATAATGCAGCTGTTAGGAATAAATCAGCTATAAAGGAGCTCTAATCAGTTCTTTGAACAAATAAAAACGAGCTATAAGCGGTTGTTGGAGTAACACCCACCAGGGCAGGGAGAGCTGACTTTCACCCCACTGCAGAAAGAAATCACCATTCAATTAGTCAAGTGTTTTGATTAGTTGATTGAGAAACATTTGGATACTGAATGAGATTCCTAAACCAGCATCCTCAGATCAGTAGATGATTTTTTTCAGATCACTTGTCCAGCAAGTTTGAATGGTTTACAGCTCATGAGTATTCATTCATACATGCATTTATAACTGAAATCTCTAGTTCTGCTCCTTGACCCTTAAGCAGCAGGTGGCTGTTGATGACCAGGCAGTCAGTGTGGGATTTATTCTATTTTGTGTTTTCCTTTCTCGTTTCTAACATGTTCCAACAAAATCATTTGGATCTGTGAGATTTCTACAATCCCTTCCTTCAATAGAGCTGTATCTAAATAGGAACTCCTTCAGGAAAAGGCCTTGCATGTTATCCAGGGTGGTGTTTTTGTAGGTACTTGTGTTCTTCAAAATCAAAGGAGTCTTGGATACATGGACTGCAGGAGTTTCTGTCACACTTGATGCCTTCTGGATGATCTGTGTAGTTTATTGCCAGCTTGGGGTGTCAGAACTTCTCCAGAACATGCAGCTTAAGGGAGTATTGTCTACCCAGCCCTGCTTTTTGGGCTACAGACACCCAGAGCATTCGGGTACTCGGGTCTAACCCCACTCAGCCCTGCTGCACCCAGGCTGGCAGGGAAGGGCTGCATATCTGCAGCATGGGGAAAACACGTGGCCCATCCTTTTACCTTCCCTTCTCATCTTCCCTGCTCCTCTCACCCAAAATCTTTGGGCTCACAACAAAGGCAGCCAACTCTGAAGTCTCCAGACAGCAGGAAAAGTGTTGCAATCCAACCTGAGCTCTGAGGAGCCTTTTGAAAACCTCGACCTTGAGAACGATTTGTCTCGTGTTGAAAGAGCTGCCTGGTACTCACCAAGGCTCTTATTTGTGGTGCACTTCCTTCATTTCCAAAATGAGATTAATTATATCTCCCATATAGCCGAGTTAGAAGGGGTTTTATGTGTTCTACTGCACTTCAAAAAACATAAATTGCTCCCTCAGTGCAAGCTCTGTTATTGTGTCATGATATGTCCTTACTTTTGCTTCAGTCACAGAGATTCTAACTATGTCCCGGTGAATTAAACCTCCTGGTCCTTCTTTCAGTCATCTAATCTACCTGGGGCTTTATACAACCACAATCAACCTTACATACCATTACATAGCTGTCTACATCAAATTTTAGCACCTATTAATTTCAAATGATCAAATCTGAAATTGGCAGCAGGTTTTGGATAAGATCCTGATCCAGCTGTCTGGGACTTTTTTTTTCAACAGAGCTAAATTATTTACAAGAGAAATATTAAAATCCTCATAAAAGGAAATTGAAATACTATAACAGTACATTTCTTGTAAACAAATATTACAGTGAGAGTACTTGAAGTTAATTCAGAAACAGCAGGAAACCTCATTAATGTTATATAATGCAGATAAGTATGTCTGACTTCACAGCAAACATCTTTTCTTTTGGGTGTGTTTAGGAGAAAGTTAGAGATATTTCAAATTTTAGTTGCAAATATTCATTATCATGATTAGCTTCCCCGAAATTGTTAGTATTCTATTGGTTCCTATTTTGTTGTCTTGTTCATTAAATTCTGAACACTTATAACACACTTGTCAAGCAGGGCTGCCCTTTGTACACCAAAGTGACAAGCTGACAAAAGAGTTACATGATGATTTAAGTCCTGACTGCAATGCAAGAAGACCCCAGAGGAGGGGGGAAAGCAATCCCATGGCAGCAATTGTAAGAGATCCAAGGCCAGTGACACTCCAAAGATTTTGGGATTTGCCCAAGGATCCAGTTTCACAAGAGCCTCATTTGGCTGCAAGATCTGTCGAGGAGGGAATAGATTTTTCACTGAAAAAGTGACAGAAACAAATTGACAGTCATGTTTTGAGACTGTTGGTTTTTGCCATCTTAAATAGAGGACAAAATGAGCGAGGTCAGAATGTTTTGTTTCATCGTTTTTAAAACTAAGTGATCCATTTGCTTATTTGAAACACTTTTCTTTATGTACCAACATTTTTATGCAGTAATAATAATAGCAATAATATATATGTAAACAAAACAGTTAAATAATAAACAAAAAACCTAATGAGAACTGAAACCTGGAAGCACAGGGGAAGAACAAATCTCTGCTTATGTTGTATGTTTTAATTTATCCTGAAAGAATGAAGTTAGTGATAGCTCCTCACAGGATTAGTGCATTCATTTGCTGCTTTTTAAAAAGAACCATATTATGGTCTACGTGACTCATTACAGTCACAACTTTGATTAAAACCTCTTGGTTTACTGAAATAAAGATGAACAAGTTATTTTCAGCAAGATTCATGGAGGCAACACCACCACACAGTCCTGTGCATCTCAGTGTGCTTGGGAAAAAATATAACTTTCAATTTGAGTCACATATCTCTGTCCCCTTTCTTGTTTGGTAAGTAAATGGTGTTTGTCACAGGCCTTCACATTTTTCCTCTTGCTTTGAGGAGTTGCTGTAGATTCTGTATCCACAAACCCCTAAAGCACCAGAGGCCTCCTGCAACAGAAAAATCAGGGCACCCATCCCTGAACTGATGAAGATGTGACAGCTCCCCTGTTATTTGCTTTACTTCATAGTAGACTCAATTTTTTTCTGAGTTGGTTTTTATTTTCAGGTTGGAAAAACACCAAGTTCATGCCATATATAAGGAGAAGGAGAATTTCTATCCATTACCTATTTTATTGTAGAGTAGGCAGCGACTGCAGTGCAAGATCTCACAGACGGTTCGATCCCAGTTTGTTTTGCTAAAATGTTTTTTTCTGGACTGTACAGCGAGAAAAACTGAACCTGTGAAAACATTTTTGTCTTTTTTTTATTATTATTATTATTATTATTTTCTTTCTGCCAGAGGGGATGTCAACTGTGCTGCAGAAAGAAGTAAATCATTAGAGTAGCCACAGGGAGAAAGATTCACTGGGGAGTTTGGCACACGAGGGAGAGAGAAGCAAACAACAGGGCATTGGAACAACAACAATTAAAAGGGAATTAGAGTGAAATTTGAATTTGCTGTGAAAGTCCCCTGCATAATGAAAGCACTGAGATAAGAGAAAAGGCTAAATAAATTCAGGGGGAATGTTTGGTTGGTTTTGTTTAATTGTGTCAGATTAATGTGGAATCAGTTTTTCTTCTCTTGACTGGGCAGCTCCAGTGTCTGAAAGTCCTGAGTGACTATTAAAATTAATGAATTTGAAAGCATTCCTGAGGAAAGAAGTCAACTGTGGGATTTTTTGCTTGCTTTGAGAAAAAAAGGGTCCCTAGCAAATTTTGGTGCACCTAGGAGAACAAACATTAAAAAATGTCAACTTCCCTTATCTCAACAATTTCAAATTTGGTATTTCAGGAAATAATGTTTAGATGATAAATGCTTCCTCCAAAAGTCACAGGGAATGAATTGAACCCTTCTCTCCCCACGGTGCTCTGTCAGGTAACTGTGATTTGTGGCATTTGTTTCAGCTGCAAAATCCATAAAGATGAGCAGCTCAGATCCTTATCACCGAGCGCGACCGCTTCGGCAAAAAGAGCTACAAAGCAAGGGAGCTCAGAACAGAAAATGTTATGGCCCTTCTGGTATTCAGCTTCCTGAAATCTTTGAATTATGGATAATTCCTTCCTCAGGACTGGCATTCTGCTGCCTCCTGTTTATCCTCTTATGGTATTTTAAGTTCTCTTTGCATCTCTTTGCAAGGAGGAGATTCGATTCCAAGCAGAGCACAGGGGGAGCAGCTCTCCAGAAATGGCAAATCAAACCAGGTTGGCCCATTGAGCAGAGCCCAGTGGGAGGGGAGCAGGTGTTGCAGGAGCTGGGAAACTGTCTGGAAGAAAGGAAGAGCCCCATGAGGTGGATCTGAAGCAGCAGAATCCCCCAGGGCTTGTGCCACGCTTCAATTTTGTGATGTTGTTCTGCGGTCACGGAAAGTAAAAAGAAGTGTTTGGGCTTGTTCCAGAGATGTATTCAGATGATGTTGAGGTGCTCAGGCAAGTGAATATACATTTTAAAAATATGTGCATTTGGTGATGACCTTGTATAGTTTCAGTTTACATATTTATCCACCCATTCAGTGTTGCCCAGGCATGACTGGAGAACAATATAACTCCTCAAGCAGCTCATATAAATCAATTTTCTGTTTAAAATGTGTTCCAGGCTATTCTGTTTGGTCCAGAACAAGCCATTCAATTCTACAAGGGAATTTGCTTGCTTCACTGAGGCATTTGCAAAGCAGAATCCCCTCACTAGAGGAGAAATGGAGATGAATCCATGCAGGATTTTAGCACAGCCCATGGGCCCAGTGCTGACAGCACATCAGTGCTGGAGATTTCAGAGATGACAGTTCATCCAGATCCTGATTCATCCAACAATTAATTAGCATGAAAAAACAAAAACAAAACAAAAAAAACCAACAATAAAGACAACTGAAAACAAAGCCCACACTTCAGAGGCAGGTTTCAATTGTGGACTCCCAGTGTGTTAGTGATAAAACGCAGTTATCTACAGGGAATTAGGATGCTGCTGGAGAGGAAAATGTGTGATCATTTGTAAGGCATCAGCTTGCTCAGGACTTATGTCATGGTTCCCTTATTCCTGTGGAATAGAATTAATTTGTCCTATCAAACACAAATCAGTGCCTGTCTTTTTGAGGATTCTTCTATGCAATCATAACTTGAAGAGTAAGGTGAATTTTGCAGAACAGAGAACTCAGTTACTGTGGAAATTCGTGGTGTTTCTAAAAAAACAACATGAATCAGTAGGAAGAAATGTCAAAACTCCCATAAAATGCATGTACTTAGAAAAAAATAATTGTTTTCTAGCTTTTCATTTCTTTTTATTATTATATAAAAAGCATATTATAGAATAAACCAGCCTAGAAACACTGTTGCTGTGGCCTGGAGAGGTAACAGAGAGCTTTTAGAGTAGTGCTGGGTGAGAAAAGAGTTCAACAATTTTAGGCAAGGAGTCCACCAACTCAAATTTTGGCTGTTAGCTCTTTCAGCTTCATAAAGTATGATGATTCTGCAGTGGCTGTCACTGTATCCTCCACAGCCTCACATTTTTCATTAAGTATTCTTGAAGTGGACAAGAATGGTTGATATGACCTGTGCAGAAGTGGGTCCAGATCTGTAGATCTGACGCTTCCTCAGGGTAGAACCCAATTTCAGGGGACACAGTCCAGTGCCTGAAACACAAGATCCCCCTTCATTCCCTTACCAGGTTTTCCACAACAGGTTTTGGGTTTTTTTCAAGAAGGAAAGCAGAACAAAACAAAACACTACTTGTAGAAAAGAAGTTGAAGAGGTGTTCTTTTTTTATTGAATATTCTTTCTATTTGTAAAGACTTTTTAAGCTCCTCTGCATTGAAATTTCCTCCTGTTAGTGCCACATGAGCTATATCACTATTCTATCCTCTGTGTGTTGCCAATAAACAACTCAGAAAATATACCTTAAGTTTTGGAGCTGGGTGAAGGACGCTGTGGTTTTACCTATTGTACCTCCTCCTATTCAAGTGGTTTTGTTTCCTGGTTACCATTTGTGTTTTCTTTCGTTCTCTGCTGAACATGAGCAGAATTTGCATTTGCTGCTTAAACAGCTGTGTTGGCAAGACCCTTTTGGGGCCAATTTTGTGGTATATTCATGGGTGTGGTCTCCAGACCACACACATCTCTACTGTAAGTGTATAGTGTGCAGTGAGCCTTTACATGGCATTTGGAGTTTGGAGGAATCCTATATCTGCAGGATCAGACATATTTCAGACTATATTTTTAACAAAAACCTCTGCTCTGGTTTAAATATCATTATAGTTGCTTATTGTTCCAGTCGGGACAGTTTACATATATTAAGCCAGAACCTCTTGGCAGGGCTGAAGTCTGTGTTTGAACTGGGAAAAAAACCCCTCAGTCTGCTTTAAACAATGTTTTGTTAATTAGGAATATACCACAAATAGCTGTTGTACATGTGGGTAACCTCTGGAGGCTCCAGCCTCATGGCATTGTGTAGGGAGGGAATGGGATTCCATGAGCCAAAAAGCAATTACAGTACTGCATTGTTAGTTATGAGAACTTCTCTAAGTAAAGCCTTTCCTTAAGTCTTTGATCTTATTCTACCTGTCTTGGTCCCTTTTTTTTTTTTCTCTTTGCCTCCCACCTTCTCTCCATTCCATCTGAATAGTTCTTGTAGGGCATTGAACACCATCAGCTCCCAGGTAATTGTATGTTATCACTGGGTTTCAGCATCAGCGGGGGGGTTGGAAAGCAGTTTTAGGATCCTCCTCTTCACATGTTCTGTTAATTCAGTGGCTCCCACCTTGCTTAGAGCCAGATTTTGCATGTGCAGGAAAAAATGCCCCTTTGTGGAGCTGATCTGAGCCCGCTGCAGGCAGTGCAGCTCCAGGCAGAACTCTCCAGTATCCTCCTGCCCTTGCAGAACCACACCAGGTCTCCAGGGCAGGGCAAGGGCAGGGGGGGACTCTGGCTGGGTGTAAAGTGAGTGATTTGCTGTATCCTTTTCCTGTCCTCACTGGGCAGCTGCCATTGCCTTGCTGGCTCAGAGTCATGTTTTCTATACCCCCAGGAATCTCTGTAAAAAGATTCATTTGTCACTTCACTCGAGGTTTGCAACACGCCCCTCTGCAGACGTCTGTTTTCACAGCCACACTCAGAAATAGCCTCTACTAAGACATGCAATGAAATTCAGAGAGCTGTTTTAAAAATTACAAAAAACACGACGAGCCACAGCCCTTGGTGAGTTGTGAAATCTTTTATAGCTAAGCCACTTTGACAGGACAGTCATTCCAGTGACACAGCACAGAGCTCCAGTGGATATGGAGGCAGAGGAGCCTGGGGTGACAGGTTGGGACAGGTCCTTGAACTCCTCTTTGCTAAAAGTCAAGGATATGTGTGTCGTTTCAAGGCCTTTAAACATCATCATTTGCAGGAGTGTGCAAAGGCTAAAGGGCTGCAGCTCCAGTAGCACCAGCCAGGCCAATGTTGGATGTTACAATAATTAATACATTTTTATGGACTTTGATTCCACGGAGCACTGAGTATCTCCTTGGGGATGCAAAGTGCCCTTAACGTCCACAGACACTCCTAAGGGTTGAGGCTTGTTTAACCCTCTCTGCTCCTTCACAAGAGCTCTCAGAGCTCTTTTGTTGCTACTCTCAGTCAAAGCAGAGAGTTGAGGCTTTTTATATTCCCGGGTGTGATCAGGTCTCCTCCGGTGTCACAGAACAGGTTTCAAGCACTGCTTCCCTTTTTGCAAGTGCCAATTACCGCAGCATTCCTTTGTTGAAGGTATCTTTTCCTCCTGTTCCTGAGATGGCATTAATCCACCTGCTCCAATTTAATGAATTAAAAAGAGAGACTCAATCAATTAAAGTAATTGAGTAATTGAGACCATCATTTCATCATCTTTGAATAGGGCAAAGCCTGTGTCCTTTGCTGTAGGTCCTTGGGTAGCACGGTGCTGTCAAACATTACATCATCCTAGAGCTGGTTTGTCACATCACACAACAAAGAAAATGTTCTCCAGCAAAAGGAGCAAAGAACATTTAAAAAGGTTTAGGAGTGGAACAAGTACTTAATTTGTTCTACCTGAGAAAGGCACGGGTAAGGCTTACACCAACAATGATGTAAGTCACCAAAAGAAGAGCTTATCTTGTGCTGTACATGTGCATATTTTAGCATATAGAAATATGAGTTTGCGGGTATTTTTATTTAAAAATTCTCAGTGCTTTGTATCTTTACACTTCTTAAGTTTCACAAGTGAACAAAGAAATGTCATCTTGGGCAGCAATTATCACTGAATTTCCCACTGGTATCTGATGAAGCTGTGCTAGCTGTATGTCAAGAAATTTAACCCTGCTTCGTGTCTAAATGGTTGTTGGCAGCTCTGGGCCCTTAGAATGCTTTAAAACTGCAGAATTACTGTCATTGCCTCTCTTAGCGAGAAACCAATTTGGGAAGAGAGTTATTCATGTGTGCAATAAATTGATGGTCCTTGCACTGAGGTGGATGAAGAGTCATCACTGTGAACCTGCAGTACTGGGGAGCAAGAGGTCAAGTGGGGGATGACAGACATGAAATAGTTTAGGGCCAGGAAGCCATTACTACATTTCAAGATTTTAATAGTTGGTGTTTTTTCTCTTTTATACTGAATTTTACCTCAGGTACCAGCCTTTCAGGTTATTTGAAAAGACTCATCCTGAGCCTGTGGTATAATCAGTGCCCAGCCATGTCAGCAGCTTGTGGGAGATGGCACTGGCATTTTAGGAAGCTGGTTGGACAACAGGCTTCTCTTATGTGCATGTCCCAATGGGGATGAAGCACCAACTCACTTCTAATTCTTCTCAACTCATTTCTTATTCTTCTCAGTGTGTGAAGGACATCCTGCTTGCTCTTCTCTTGCAGTAAAGATTGGAGAGAAGATCTTCCAGCCAGACACACCAGTGCAAAAAGTTTTGAGGTCTTTCTTTCATCTCCTTAAATAGAGGGGGAATTGAGAGGGGAGGGAGCTTGTGGCCAACAACCTGAAAAGGCTCTGAAGAGTCCAAGCAGCTCCCCAACCATGATGAGTTTATATTATCATATGTTGTTTGTAGCTGTGAGATCTCAGTCAGTGGCCAAGAGGCTACACAGGTTCTGTATTTGCATGTGAGTTTTGCTGAATATTTGGGGATTCTGTTTATATCTCCCAAGTTGGTTTTCATTTTCTACTGAGTAGGTGGTGGCTTAGTTTTCCAAATGCCTTGCAAGAGAAGGGTTACAATAGTGCTGTCTGTATTTGTCCACTCCCTTTCTTCCAGAGGTTACAATCATTTTTTCTTTGCTATTTTTAACTATCTATCTATCTATCTATCTATCTATCTACACTTATATATGTATGTAAAAATTACATACTCTTCAAGGGCTTTGGAATAGGATGGGCAAATTACTGGGAAGGAAATTTTTTTCTCATGTCACCAACAAGATAACCCAGAAGCAGCAATGTAAAAGAACAAAAGTTGTATTACAGCAGTAATAGCAGTGTCCTGTATTAAAGATCCTGGCAGTCTAAGGGAAGGGGGTGATTTATTTTGAGATTTGGGTTTTGGCATGGTTTAATGATAGTAAATTCCATGCTATTTCATGTTATTGAGTTCTAGTTTACCTAAAATACTACACTAACTAAAGCATCTGTCTTATAACTTTGTCTCTGATTTTTATCAGATTAAGGCTTCACACTGAGATCCCATTACTTTTTTTTTTTTCCTTGAGAAATATTAGATATACCTTGTAAACCACTAAGAGCAAACAAGTAATACAATAAACTGTTCCTAACAATGATCTGTAATAGTTGCTCGGGTTGTCAAGTTTCAATAATGTTCAGATAAATGGAAGGAATATCTTTTTCATCTTTAAAATCCCTCATATGCATTGCCCAGGCATTCAAGTCATGCAACCGTTCACATTAACTGTATTTATTCCTTTTATAAATATTACTCAGAGGCTCGATAAGGAGCAATATTGTGCTCTAATGAGCATGTGGATGCTGCAGAGCTTTCAGAGAGATTTAGTTCAGTGATTACATCCCCTTGATCTGCCAATCTGCACATCAAAAGAAGCTATTTTGTTTTAATACTCTGTCTACCACTATTAACTTTGCTGAATAGGTGACCCCCCTCCAAACACTTCGGTGTGTTTTAAAACTACTTGGGGATTATATTTAAGCCACTGTAACACTGCTTGTGTCTAAAGGTACCTCAGCATCTCTTGTAGCATAATGTCCACAGATGAAAGGCAGAGAAGATAAAAGGCAAAGAGAATGTTACTAATTAACTCGGGATATCTAATGGGCCCCAATTCCAGTCCAATCTCCCAAAAATATCTGGCATGCAGAGCAGGCTCCAGATGGATTGACTGCAGCACACATATGGCTGCAAATAACCAGTACACATGTCTTGGGCTTCACTTGTTGGATTCCTGGCTGGTGGGAATGGAATGGCTCACAGTTGTGACACAGGAACACAGAGAGATGCCAGTGCACTGGCACATCTCTAATAACAGTTCAATTTTCGGCCCAGATGGGAGGCAGTGGTTGTTGGCCTTGGCTGAACATTGCAGAGATAGGGCTTCTTTTCCCATTTCATTTATGTTTGACACATGTGTGTACTCTTGACCTCTTGCTGGCCTCTGCAGTTGTTCTTATAAATAATTATAGGCCCAGTGAAACTTGTAGCTTGAAATTGTTGTATTATTTCACTGTCTCTGCAAGGTTTAGTTTCACCCTTTGAGTAAGTCAGCCAACTGCACAGCTTATCTGGGTTTTAAGTCAGTAAAGGTCTGTCACATACCTGGCTGGGAAAAAAACAACAGAGGAAAATGGGAATGCCTTTTCTAGGTGCCACAAAAGAGTCCAGTGTCCCCTTTCTCACAATGGTTCGAGGCAGATGCATCAGAAAAAAAAAAATGTTAAAATTGGAAAATAAGCAAATAGGCAGGAATTTGCTACAAACACAGCAATTGCTCTTTGAAGGCCACCTCAAAGCCACCTGCAGGACCAGAGAAATTCCCTACAGCTGCAGGCAGCAGGACAAGCAGGAATGCTGCAGGGAAAACAGGACCTTCCGTAGCCAGAGCAGACATGGATCCTTAATGTGCCAGTAAGTGCTTTGGGATGCACACATCTCCCCATTAGCTCTTTTCCTGATCTTTCACAGATACAGGCTGAAACCTTGAAATAGTTAAGCTTTCAAATCCTTTGTGTGATTAATTATGACAGTTCCAGGCATTTTTTCTGTCTGCATAAATGTTCAATCCTTCGGGGACCTCGTTAAGTTCTTGGTTTCATCCCTTTGCCATGGCAGTGATGCTGCAGTTCCAGTCAGGATGGGTCAGCATGAAGAAAAGAGCACTTTTGTCTGTGGTTTTACATTACATCAGCCAAAGTTTTGAATTGTGGGAAACTGAGGAATGAATTGCTCTTTTCCTGATGTTGGAGCTTGTGTTTATGTGCACGAATGTCCTGTTTGAAGAAGGGCATCTCGTACTCGTGGAACCGTAAGTGAACTGGTATTTCTTCACTCCTGAAAAGCTTGTTTGAACATCCCAGGAGAAAATTCCACTTGCTGTACCAATAAGCCTTGCCTGTGTTTTTGCCTTAAGATGTTGCTGGCAGCCTTAATCCTGAACCTCTCTTAGGAAAGCCAATGTAGAGGGTGATGCAAAATGTGCCGCGCTGCCGGTGCCCTGTCGTGCTGAGAGAGCTCTCTGCAGTGTTTGTTTACCACTTTCCTCACAGAGGAAACAGCAAATGGGGCCTTTGTTTTCCGTGGCAGCAGAGATGCTGCTTTAATGTCATCCCTGTCTTTCCTGTGCCTGACTGGCTCTCCGGTGCTGTCAGACAGCGGGATCCGTGTTTGAGCAGGTGGAACAGGTGACAGTGGAACAGCTTCACTGGCAGAAGGGGTGGCAGCTTTCCCACCTGGTTGAGGTCCATTTGAGGTTACTAAGCTTGATATTAAATGCTACAGAGAATGAGCAGCTTTGATGAACCATCACTTTGGTGATTTCTTCACATTTGTTATGACACTGTCTCGACAAAGATACCAAAGCTTTTGGGTGCTGAATCAAAAAGAGGATCTGAGATGTGATGCCCAGTTCCAGTTGTGATGCCCGTTCTCATGCTGCCCTGAATCAAGGCTTATCACTCTGACCTGTGGCACCATCCACCACCTTCACACTTGCATGCTTCCCACTCCCCCCTTGGAAATGCTTGGGTTGTCATAGGAAAAGTTGGGTGCCTGAGTGTTCCAGTCGTTGTCTCCAGGGTTGGGAGCACACAGCGAGCTCCAGTGCCTTAACACTTGGGCATTTTTCCTGCCATATTTTATCCATCTGACAACCTGCTGTTACATAAAATGTAATTTGAAGTATGGTGCTTCATTAGATGATTTTACAGTATTAGAACCACCCAAAAGCTTTGATGTAGAAGATAATTAGTAAGGAATTACGAGGAGATAAAGAAGGGGTGGGCAGACAAGGCTAATGAGTCACAGTCAGCAAAAAGTGGGAACTGCAGTAGTTTGCTGTCATTAATATCCCAAGTATATATTGCGTTTCTTCCCCAGGCATGAGGGGAAGACACTGAGAAGATGCATTTTCAGAGCCAGAGGTTGATTCCAGTCTGCCTGTGCGGTCTGTCAGGGAGTCACAGCAGTGTCATTGCTGAATTACAGTGCCCTGGCTTCTGAAAGTCTGAGGCCATAACCCTAATCAGACTGAGTCCAAAAGAAGCCACACTTTAAATGGTTTCTTTTATCCTTAGTCTGAAGTATTCAAAAGAGTTTTTTGTTTTAAGGGTAGCTTCACTGCAGTGCTGAGCCTGTTTTCAGACTTCTGGCACACTTTGTGACTGTGCTGGGGTGGGTTTTGAGCTTCCTCATCAATTTAAACATTTGTACCACCTCCATGGCCCACAAACACACCCTGCACCCATTCAGCCTATTTCTTCTTATTTATTGTTTCATCAAGAGAAGATAAGAATCACTGAAAAGTAACTATTTACTGTTTAACTTCCATACCAGTCACGACCAAGCAGAAAGGGACCACCAGGTCACAGCAAAATTCTGTTGTTTTCATTTGAAGGAGTAAAATTTGGGTTGGGGTTTGGTTTTGGAATTTGTTTGGTTGTGGGGTTTTGGTTTTGGTTTGGTTTTTTTTGGTTTGTTTGTTTTTTGGGTTTTTTTAGTATTGTTAAATATATTTTTCTTTCTATAGAATTTCAAGGCAACTGGCCATTTTCAAATGTCTTGAATTTTGTTTGGGTTCTGTGCATAACCTGGTTCATAGAGATAAAGCACAAGGTGATGAGGAGGATACTGGAGTATATCTTGAAACCAAATAAACCATTAATTAGGCAGATAATAGTCCATAATTAAGGTCTGTGGGTTCATTGTTTAAGGAACAAAATTCATGATGATATTGGAAAGACAAAATTAGGAAAGGGTTTGGCCTCAGCTTTCTGTTGAGCTTTTCCTTCCAGCTAATCACATATGCTATTAGTGCATTCCTCTAATTCAGCAGGAAATGGTTTTAGAATATATTGTGTTTTAATAATCTCTTCCCTGGTGTTAGCAATGCCCTTTACCATGTCCCTTGTAGTTCATCTGTGTTCTATTGCTGACAGAATTTGCAGTTATTGTCTCTTACATTCACAAAGCTACCTTCCTGAGGAGGGAACAGGTTATCAGCTCTTGTAGTCATTTTTAATCATTTTGAAGAATCATTTCTTTCTAATAAGGCAAGTGATTAATTATCGTACCCCCTTTATCAGTGTAAAGCCTGTCAGGGGTGCAGTGGCTTTCAATTACAACATTTCAAGGTTTTCTTTGGTGGAATCCAGCATATTTAGAGACAACCCCATAGTTAAGCAGCCTTTTTTCTGTACAAGCTATAATTATCTCCTCAATTATTGTTCTATTTATTTACAAATAAAGGCCAAATATCCGCAGTGGAATGTATAAAAAATTAATAAGAAATTCCATTACCCCAACACTGAAGAAAAATGTGGCATCCCAAGCTTAATGGAAAGGGAAATATCCCATCCATTTGCATGATTAGAGAATATGGGCCCTTCATAAGCCTAAAATAAATGAAATACCAATATGAAATTAGGAATATGTTTCTCATTTATAGGGAGTCCTGAAGCAAGATGCTTTTGTCTTTTCCTAATAGCCTCCCTTCAGCCTCGATTGTTACAGATTGCTGTGGAGATGGAATGGAACTGTGCAGCAGTGCAGGGAAGAGGCAGGAGAGCAGAATCCAAATAAAGCAGCAGAGAACTTCACACAGAGTGTGAAACTCCTTTGTGTTGAACCATGTTGCTTAATTCTCCATAAATCTGCAGGAAGGTTTGGCAGAGGAGTTGAGGCAGTGCAAGATCCACAAGTACTGAGTACCTCCCAAAATCTGTGTTACTTGGGGTGGCCACCAGTCCATCCACAGGAAAATCCCAGTGTTCCTCGTGCTGACTGATATTTTCCATGAGCACATCAGGCAGCCCTGGTGCAGTTCCCCAGGGAAATAAAAACACATGTGCCCCTCACTGCTTTGGGAATTTTCAAGTGGACTTGAAATTGTTTCCATCTGCCTTCTGTGTGCTCTCTGTTCCTCGAGGTGTCCCTGCTTTGCCACCAGACTTGATGAGCTCTTTCACCTCCTCAGTGTGCTGTGAAAGATTTCCTCCACAGAGGGGAAAAAACACAGCCCTTCTGAGTATTTGCATAAATACCAGGAGGACTTGGAGGGCCACAAATCTCCTTCAGCAGTAATCCTATTTTTTCATTGCTATTAGTATAACAAACTAAAAATCCTTTTGCTTATACCATTTGTTTTCCCAAAGGGGACTGTTCATGCCCTTAAAAGCTCTTAGTGCATGAAGCAAGTGCATAAATAAAAAGACAACAGGAGAAAGAAAGAATGAATATTTATACAGGCAGCACTCAGAGCATTAATGAATCTTTATTTATTATTTTCTCTTTTAAATTGAAATAACTAGCAAATAATGAACTTCCTTATTGAGAAGGTGTTCCTGGGGGCAAAGCCTCCCACTAGGCAGGGGGATATGGGGATGTCTCTCTCAGTCTTAAAATCTTCTGATCCATTTCTGGCCTCATGAGTAGTTGGAAGGCATATTTCTGTGTCTAGCACACTTTGAAGGGATCATTACTTAAAAGGCTCAGCATTTCTTCACAGACAGAGAAGAAAGTTTGAAATTTGATTTTAGCTGCAGATCTGGAAAATATTTTTTCTCAAGTATGCAACAGGTATTTTTGAAGTGTGTCATTCACCCCAAATATGAAATCCATGTCCAATCCCAGTACTTCCAATAGCACAAATTGGGTTTTTTTATGGTGTCAGCAATGCAGTGCACTTTTTATTTCTTCCAGTAGCTGATGTCCGTTAAGTTAATTGTATTCCAGTCTGGCTATGATTTATTAATGCCATATGAATTCTAGTTTGCCTGTTAATTCTAATTCTTTCACCTGTTGGTCCTGGTTCTTTCGCTTGGTTTTGTAGGGACTGTGCTGTGGATGGAAGTGATCTGAGTTATTTTTATGAGTTCTGTGCATAGGTGGGAAATTCTCCCCAAACCCCCAAACTTTGCAGCTGCAGGAGGTTGTTCTGGCTGCCCAGTCCCAGAGCAGCCTGGCTCTGGCAGCACCCCCCTGTTCCTCACTCGGCTGGCAGAGCTCTGGAATTGCCTCCCATTCCAACCCTGCCAGGGATCAGCAGGAGCTCTGAGATGAGGAGTGTAACCTGCTTCTCCTCCAAGATTTACCATGTCACATTCAGGGCTCTATTCACATTTCTATGAATATACAGGGATTTTTCTTGTCTATAGCACAAATAAAATAATTCCCTCTTTAATCCTGCCAGGACCAGCCTTTCAGCCAGCCAGTAGAGGCCACTCCTGGTAACTGAGGTCTTTCTCACCTGCAGTTGCATCCAGAAGTTTCCAGCTTTTGCAAATGCAGAGTGCAGAATACAATTTGGCTAATTCATGATGACAGAGAAACACATTTCAGTGAACTGGCACAGAACTGGCAGCCAGAGATACTTGAATTCTCTGCCTAGCTCTGCCTTTTTAATTTTCTTCCATATTTCTTTGCCTAAGACTGATAAACCTCTTGCTTTCATTTCCCCCACAGGCTAAAGTGCAGCTACTGCAATTTTATAAGGTTCTTGAAGGATTACTAAAGAAATTTAAAATCTTCCTAAGGTGCTAATAGTGTTAGGCTGTATCTACCAGAACGAACCCCCAGTTCTGAGAGATAACTGAAGCATAAAAGCTCAGGTTAACAAAGTCACTGTAACTAATATAGTCTAAACAGGGAACCCCTAATCCTGCTTACCAGGCTTTTAAACCTCAACATTCCAAAGATATGCGAGGACAGGTCCTTGATTTGAGGTACAGGGCTGAGCACATGGCCTCTTTCGTAAGTACTTATGGTACCTGTTGACATATTTGCTGACTAAATTCAAATCAGGAGTGCTTTCTGAACTTTTTTGATGAATAACAGAAGATAAGATAGCCCTCTCTTTATCCTTATCTAAAGAAAACACTTTAAAAATTGCCCAGATTAAACATCCGAAAGACAGATTTTGTGAATTCTTCACAAGTAAATTGTGTGAGAATCCCTCTAGTTGCCTTCTTTTTCATGGTAGTGTTGTTAGTAATTAAATATTTTTAATAGCAGCACCTCAGTAATGTAGGAGCTTGCCAAAGCTGTCTCATTTTTTTCCTCTGTGGATTATTGCAATCTCATTAGGGTGTATCATCACAGCAGCAGGGATTCATCTGTCTGCATTTGGGTGTCTGTTACTATGGATCTGATTGTCTGGATTCTGCTTCTCATGGATACAGACAAATAGATACTCTGGGGTGTAATTCATCTCATATTCAGATAGCTGTCAAAAACCAAGTCAGAGGAATTGTTGGGTTTTAGATGCCTGCAGTGTGGGAATCTAATGCTAAATGAGATGGTTTCCAACCTGGTATGTTTATGTCTTGACATTTCCACATCAATATAATTTCCCAACTGGTAGTTGTCAAACACTGGAGAATTTTCGATTTTTTTTAGACTTAAATGGAAGTGTGAGCGAGTCAGATTTAAGTGATATGTTTTCATTTTCTGTTCTGGTCTCTCAAATGGAGCAACTTACACTTGTGTGTTTTGTCCCTTTGAATTACACGGGCTGTAAGGAAATGTGGAACAGAATGTTTTAAGGGATTGCACACATGGAATAAACACCAAGTGCTTCAAATTGCCTCAGCTATTAGAAAAATGCTTTAGTCTGAAGGTGTGTTACTGAGATGGCAGTTCCCACCACCATTAGCACCCCTGCACAGAGAAGCTGTGGGTCATACCTCTCTAAACCACAGATTTCTCAAAGCAGGCATTCAGCCAGGCACCTTGGATAAGAGCTTGAGTTGAACACATAGTCACCTGGTCCCTGCCTTGTGCTAAATTCAGCTTGTGTTCACCACCACTTAAAATACTGGCCTTGGTAATTGGACCTTGGGCCCACAGAAAATGCAACAGTCAAAAAGAATCTCTGGTGTCTGTGTCTCTTAGTGTTTCTCTCTCTCTCTCTCTCATGCATTTCCAAGGGCTTTAGTTGATTGGCATTTTTTAGGTCTGTTTTTTTCCCACTGAAAGATGCACAGTTACCAGTACATGGAGCCTTCTGTTCTTCACATAACATTAAGTGCTCCCTGGGGGCTCTTCACGTAGGCGTTCTCTGCTGAAGATTTGCCTCAGGAGTCTGTAATTCCTCCAAGAAGAGCACATATCTTTATTTCAGAGTCATCACAGGCTATCACACTGGCTGATGCTCACTCACATTCTACTTCATTAACTGTTCCTCATTTGTTTCCTGCTCTTGCCAGCCCATTTAAACCAGATCCCCAGTGTACCCCCAGTAAAGCCTGGACCAGGTTCAGGCAGAAGACAGATGGGCTCATGCCCTGTTCTTTCTCTCTGTGATGGACAAATTATGTCCTGAATACTTCTTTCAAATGTTACCAAAATACTGGCAGCACACTTGCCTTTCTAATAAAATTACAAGTGTTACAATTTGGTTTTATACCAGATTTGGGAAATTCATGGGGCTGGAGAGGAAGAAACTTGATGTGGGAGTGTGGACGCAGCTTGAGATGTCACTGAGGGGCAGCAACACTCCCTTAGGGACTTTCTATCTTTTCCCACTAAATCTGAGCCTGTGCTGTGCATTTGCAGGTTCTTGTGGTCTGACCCAGGGCAGTGGATAATGGGCACACTAAACCTCAAAGAAATAGTGAGAGGAGTCTAGAAGCTTGTAAGTGTTGATGGATAATGTCACTCTGGTTAAATGTATAACCTGATGTAATAAAGTGGCTTCCAGTTGATCATCTTCTTGGGGAGGGCCCAAAGCTTCCATTCTGGCAGAAGGCATTATCAGCTGGGGATTTCTCCAACTCCAATTTCAGCTGCAGGAACATGTGGGATCATTTCAGATCAGACAGTACAATGGTGTGTGCTCTATGGCAAATATATGCACCACAAATGTAGTGTTGGACAAATTTTAACATCATTTTGAAGCTATGTGCATTATCAAGATGTTAGTAGTTATGGGATGCTTTTAGGATTTCTCCTTCCTACATTGCTTGTGTGTATGAATGCACATTGTCATCTTTACATTAATTTGGAGAAACTGGTAAGTGAAGCATGCACCAAATCCCCTATTCTTTATTAGCTAATTATCTGGTTGTGAGGCCCAGCATTCAGCAGTTCAAGCAAATAACAGAGATGTGAATTATTCATTAAATGGGAATGAAAGATCGTAGCTGTTCCAGTCTCCTCTCTCTGACAACTCTATCAACCATGAGAGACAATGGTATTGGCACCATAACAACATACAGAGATGGGGTCATCGACCCAATCTGTCCCTACTGTTTGGTTTCCCTTTTCTCTTTTAAAACACAGTAGGAGCAGTAATATGTATGGCCCAGCTATCAGCTTTTCCATGGTGCCAAGAATGTCTGTGTCTACTGTTGTTGTATTTCCATTTGTTTCTCTTTTTTTTGTGCATTTTCTTCTCATATGTGTCAGCAGTAAAGTGTTTTAATCCTCCCACTGACCAAGATAAGCCTTGCATTTCCCTACTTTCCTCTTGGTTCTATCTTGTGAGTCATTTAACAAAGCCCATTTAAAGGGAGAAAGTGAACTCCTGATCCCAAAGAAAGCAAAGTTTCCAGTGTCTGTGATAATATCTGGTGTTTCATCATTAAAGGATAAGTGTCTGCACAAATAAGGCCATTTGTAAATTTGCACATCTCTGATAGAGTCAATTAATAATTCCCATGCCCATAATGGCTCTTTGTGGACACTGACATTTCTAGAGCAATTTTTATTTGCCAGTGAATGCCAGCAGAGGAAGATGTGGGTAAACAGCATTTAAAAGGATCAGCACTCCAGCTGTACCACTCAGAGGTTTCAAGTACAATGAGTAATTTGTTTCAAGTTACTCACAGAAAGGAGCAACTATATGTTCATTTTATTTCACTACAAAATCACAACAGTCCACTGCCTGTAAAAATATACTTCACTTCTCTGTATTTATATCATGAGCCTGCTGAATTTCTTCTTCATTTGTTTGCTTTCTCAGGCTTCAAGTCAATAAAAAGGGTCAGAAAGCCTTTTAGCCGTGGCCTTTTGGCTTTGTCCTGTTTTGTTCTACAACCAAATGATCCAGAAATCGACCTGAAAACATAGTTAAGTGATGTGAAATTTAGACACAGTAACAAATTACCAGCAGGAGAACATGCTGAGTTTCAAATCATCCTGCAGCTCGGGGAGGCTGCTCAATTAATTAGCTGGATAGGAAACTTTAGGGAGGAGTTACTGAGAGAATCCATGGAAAGGAGGATGTGTCTTCTGAAACGATGACATTGGCACTTTGACACCCACTGTTCTGAAGTGTTTGCCAAGCCTTTAAAAACAATCTGTCTTTATATTTTAACATCAGTGTGCCACCATCCACCTTCAGCAGACAGTGAGAGCCAGTGGTAAAGGCTGCACATGCACTAATGGCCATGTCCCATATAGAACCTGCCCTGCTCAGGAAGCTGATTATGCCTAATAAATATCTTGGCTCTTATTGACTGTTCAACTCACATTAAGAACCCTCCTCTGGTCGTCTTCCTTTAGAGGAAAAAAAACAAATCACCAAGATTTGTGGGCCATTTAAAAACCTATAGGGCATGAAATTGATACTGTGTGAGGAAGAGAGAAAGGAATTCCCTCATTAGGTCTTGCACATTAGTACAAAGGCTGTTACTGTAGTTTAATGTGAGTTCTTGTGATATTTCCTCGTAGCTCATTTGTACCAAACACATGGAATAATACACCAAGATACTGATATTTCTTTAATTATATTTTTCTAGTGGCTTCACCTTTTTTTTTTTTTCTCCACATGTACCGTCTGTGAAAAAGCAAAGGATGGTTAAAATGAGTGTCTGAATTAACCACCTTGAACTGAAACACGGACTCCCTGCTTCCAAATTGTAACACGTAACATAAAGGCTCTCAGGAGTTCTGGGGCAGAATTACATTTTTACTCTGTTGTTGATGAACTTCATGGTACTGAACACTGAGGTTACCTCTGTGGCAACAGGAGAAGCTGCTGGGACAGTGTTTCTTGCTAAAGCTTGTGATAGAGCTGATTGGATAGAACTTAACTGCTGCTCAGGCTTACAAGTTCTTACAGCTGTTCTCCACCTCTGAATCTCAGTAAAGAAAGTTACTTTAACATCCCAAGTGTTGAAAAAGCGTCAGAGCTCAGAACATGAAGCTCTTGGTTAGTTTTTTTTCTCTCCTGCACACCTGACATATTCAGATTGTCTGCAGTCTTTGGTCTGGTGTGACTTAGGGTGAAAATTTCGAGTTAGGCTTTCTGGCAGCATCTCTATCCTGCAAAGTGCTGTGAAATCAGCTGGAAAATTATCTTGCCCGAATTATAAATGGAAATTCGGTATTCCTGTCAGACAAACACATTTTGTCTGAGCAGATTTTAATGTTTGGCAGTGGCAAAATCAAGCTAAACTCGTTTTCCCAGTTCAGTGTCAGCCCAAGTATCACAGGGGGATGGTGGAAACCCAACAGGGGAGGGAGGAGGAAACAGAAAGGAGCAGATACCCCCTCATTGGAAGTCCATCCTACTGCACACCCTGCTTCAACCTCTTCTGGAAGTACCTCTTTGTGATGATGCACCCTTATTAAAATGACAATTTACTGATTTAAAGCCAATAGAAATCCATTCTGCAGAAGCAGCAGTGGAATGGATAAATCGTGCTGCAATGAAATTTCCGCTTTCTCAACGTCACAGCACATTTATATAAATGGAAATGTTTTTTCCTCCTTAACACTAAGGTCGCCCTTGTACTGGTTCTATTTCTGACTGTCATTTTTTCCCAGGGATCTTGTTTGAAATCCAAAAAGCATTTGGGGCAATGCCTCCAGATATATCTAGAGATAGATCAGACAAGCTGACTCTGGAAATATAATATATATCCCTGAAAGAGAGTAAAACGCAGTTTCCAGTTCCATTGTTACTTTGTGTTTGAATTATTCAGCTTTACAGATACACACGGCTCCTTTTTATTAGCACTCCATGTTTCATCTTTGTTCTAATAAAAAAGTAACATGTACATCAGGAACCCTGAATAATTCAGTCTGACTTCATAACTCAGGGATCTTACTCCTTTTCAAGGTATTTCTTGCCCGGGTGTTCCAGGAATCAAGCAATTCTCTCATGAACAGTTGTTCCTCTGTTGTAGAAGTCGATTTTAGCTCCCCTGCTGAGTGCCAGGTGACAGAGTTTGCTGTTGTATTGCCTGAGGCAGCTTCAGCTCCTTCTCTGTGGGAAAAGGACAAAACAACATTTTAGTTATTCCACACAGTTACTCAAGTATCCATAAGGAACTGTTCAAACTTTAATTCTTCATAAAGGATCTTCTTTCAGAATTCCTTTGGCTAAATGCTGGCAAGAGATGTCAGATGATATCTTCATCCATGCCTATTTTTTGAGAAACATAAAGCATTTTAATTAAACTATGAATCTATTTAGAGCCTTCTAAACATCGGCTTTGTGTGTTTAAAAATTATTACCAATCACTTATCAAAAGGCTTATTGAGATGCCCTGCAGTGCATTAATGAGAACAGAATTGTGGCATTTACCAGAGAACTATACAAAGACAACTTTGATTAACAGCAGCTCTGTAGAGGTGATCTTTTGTTGTTAGAAATTAATTTTGAGGTCTCAAAACCAAGAGAGGAACTGAAGGCTGCGTGAATTAAAAATCAGATCGTGAGATTCCAGCAACTGAAGTGTAGCAAGAAAAGAAAAACCTGTAGGAAGAGCTCAGTGTTGGCTTTTTCCTTGTGTATGTATGTTCTGCAGTGTGGTACAAGTCCTATAACTTCATATTTTCAGTGTAGTCAATTCAGACACTTCTGAATTGCAGTGCTAATGCCCTTCCTCGTGACCACTTTCTGTCTTCCAGCCCATTTCACAATCTGCTCTCCACTCCCGAGGTGAGCTGCTAATTTTACCCTTTCATCTCATTCTGTGCAGAAAAGTCACTGATTTCCCACTGTTTAGAAACTCCCAACCTCAAAATTTCTGCCTTTGACCCAATTCCAGCAATTACTGGTCGATTCCAGCGGAGTGGAGTTAATTTTTACAAAATGATTTTGTAATTTGTGAATTTTCATCCTTATTTGTTTCACACTAGAGCTTCTCTTTGCACTGTGGAGTAAGGAATGGTATTAGGTTCTCCCTGATTTTCCAAACACTGTTAAGCTCCAGCTAGACAAAGGAACTGTCTTTGCTGTATTTATATTTACTATACTTTAGAACCAGGCAGGCCGGGCGTTTGTCCTTTCATTTATTTCCCATTTAAGCCTCTTCCAGATATCAATTATATGACTAATTGATTATCCATAGAGGAGCTTCATCTTTTCCTGCTTAGGTAATTCCCCTCAAAAGCAATGAAAATTCCATTAGGCAACAATCTATTACACCAGTCAGCCCCCAGCTAATTTACACTTCTGGTGTGTTCCTGTTTCTACATTAAGTACAAGGCCTGTGCTGCAGCATCTCATTCTGTTGGGCTATTTTTTGATCATGTCTCATGGCTAAAATCCCCATAAATTTATAATCCTAGTGGTTTCTTCTAACAATAAGTTCTTTACCTGTAAAAATACAAATCTGTGATTTTTCCCTTTCATCCCTAATCCACAGGTGTTCCTGCCCATCTTGTAAGGTTTTCCACAGTGGTATCAGGTTGACAGGAGCTGCTCCCATGTGATGGGACTGAAACTGCTCCTTCCCTAATGAAATCACTCTTTGAAGAGCCTTTTATTTCTGTGTTTGTTTTGCTCAGTGCGCACTAAAACTAATGTAATATGGAAACAAATCTTCCTCTGTTGGTGTGGAAAATGAAGTGTTTTGCCCACGTTACCATGGAGACAATCAGGCTACCATAAATGAACATGAAATGGCTCTTAGTTCTGCAGAATTTAGCTGTGTTGAAGTGATTTCATTACAAGTCTTTCACGGGGTCCTTTGCTCGTGTTCTGTTCTGCCTCCCAGGAGTCCCAGGGTGATTTCTAGGCAGTTAGTGTTGCTATCCCTGTTTTAAATGCTGGGGAAGATAGTGAGGCATAGAGTGACTAACTCACTGATCCCAAGGGATGAAAAAGGCAAGGATAGAACAAGAAGCCAATGTAAGGGTGTCTTTTCCTTCCTGACCCATTGACTAGGACAGCGACTGCCCGTGCACTGAGATGTCAAGAACTCTAAGAAAAAGTGTAAAGTTGGGAATTCATTCCTGACATATTGTTCCAGAGAATGTTATCAGTGTTCTACCTTATTCATTAAGTATAAAATCACAGAAACACAGAGTGGTTTAGGTTGGAAGGGACCTTAAAGATCACCAGTTCTGACCCCTTGCCATGAGCAAGGGACTCTTTCCACTAGACCAGGTTGCTTCAAGTCCAGCCTGACCTTGAACACTTCCAGGGCCAAGCTTATGTATTTTATGTGCAGTAGCTGATAATGTTTGGATCCAAAATCTGTCTCATTCATCCTTGCAAACACGCACAGGAACTTAATGGCAGAAGTGGAGTTTTTCCCATTTGCAGAGCTGGATGTCTTCTCTGGTGTAACATTTAAACCCGAGCTCAGGGACGGGCAGGGGGGGCCTGGAACTGCTGTGGCTGGAACAACGTTGACATTCAGGCTGTGGACAAACAGAGCAACCTCGTCAGCCTGGCAGAGAACTCACACCCAGGATTTTTATTGCTTGCTTATCTCTCTCCAGTGCTGTGTTAGAAGAGAGTTGTAATTATGCAGACCGAAATACTGAAATACTGATTTGTAAAACCAGGCCCTTGGTCCTTGTTTTTCACTATTTGCTGATGGAATCATCATGGAGTGGTGCCATTTTTCTTCTGCAGTACCTCTAAAAATAAGCATTAAAAGATATGCGTGATGTTCATGTTTTGCAATGAGATTTAATGGCTAAAAATATCTACTGAAGAATAATAAAATTTGATTGGTAAGAGATTTTTCTCTGTGAAAAATACAGAGGAGTTCCATATTGTTTCAATTTTATTTTTTCTACTCGTAGTTCACAGTGTTACACTTCATTATAGCTTTTAATCAAAGTTGGAAAAGGGTTCAGTATCGTATGAGTTGGCTCTCTGAATTAAATCACAGTAATTTTTTTCCCATTACATTGCTTCTTCAGTTAAATTATAAATTATAAGAGCTTCAAAACCATTGCAAAAGTGTTTCACCATGTACCATGTGACTTCTTTCCAAGCAAATCAAAATATATGTTTGTATTAATCTGAAATGGGAAAGGTATATCTTTAATTATGCATGAATAATTTAAAATATTATTTTCAGAAGAAGGCATAACGTTGTTTATTTTCATTGGCCTCAGAGTAAAGTAATTTGTATTAAATGAAACCCCACTAAATAAATGATAATTCTGTAACAGAAAACCTAGTGTAGGTCAGTTCACAGGAAAAATTATATCCAGCATTTCAAACTTACCATAGGATTGTCAAGTCCAAGGATAAAGAAATTTCGAAGTTATCTTAAATATACTCTCTCCCTTTTTTTTTTTTTTTTTTTAAATTTATGATGGTTTGGAGTGTTTTGCACGGCCTGGATATTTTTAAATCTTTGTAGTTTATATTTTCAGTATTTTCCCAGCAGCAAACAGATTAAAATCTTTCTGGGATTTGGAGAGAAACGCAAAGTTCTGTTCTGGCACTGGGATCTGGAGGTTTGAGGAGATCAGGTGGTGTCACAGGACCCACGTTCAATCACAGATATGCAAAATGCAGCCTCAGCTAAAATCTGATTTAGAATCATCTCACAAGCTGTTATCAGCCAACCAGTGCAGAGACCCAAGTCTTTCTCTCTCTTTTCTTCTGGAAAATCGAACCTGGAAGTCTGAGGGAGCGTTTTTCATTCCAGAAGAGGGATGGCAGGGCTGGGAGGCAGCCCAGGGGCAGGGGATGGGGGCAGCAGTGGCTCTCCCAGCCTGCCTTGGCAGAGCAGAGAAAGGCTGGAGGGGTGTTGATATTTGGGTGAGAGACTGCCCTCAGCAGAGGGCTGAGCCTGGTTTAGCTCTGTTAGGAGAGATCCTGCAGACCTGGGTCCTGCAGCATTTCCTCACATTCCACCAACTCAAAATTAGAGGAGTTTTTCAAGCTCTCACTTGCATCCCAGGAACTTGAAGCTGGATCACCCCAGGGGTTTTGGGGACTGTAGAGCTGCTGTCATTAAACACATGGCAGAGCCCTCTGAGTCCCAGAGAATGGGGTAATTTTTATACCCCGCTGCTTCCTGGAATTAATAATTGAACGGAACATCTGAGCAATGTCCTTCTGTTGGGTTTTTTTAGGTCTGTTTTACTTTCAGCTGAGCAGGATATGCAGAAAAGCACCCCAAGGGTATGACATGTGCAAGCACAAATTATCCCAGAGTGGAAGTGCTTGGAATTGAGAGGAGCATCGTGGCACTGGTGCCAGATCACACTCCACTGAACTGTGCAAGTGAGCCACACTTGCATGTTGGTTGAACCTTTGCCTTGCAGGCAGGAGAGTTCTGTGTGAAAAGGGCACCTGCACTGAGGGTTGTGACTGATTATCACATCCACCAGTAGAAGCACATTTCCCAACTTACAGTCCTATCTTATTTTTCTTTTCTTCCCTGTTTTTTTCACTGCACTGGATTTCTGTAGATTCGTCAAGGACATTAATTTAAATACTCAGGTTCTTATCCTTTGCTTCAGAAAGGAAATCTGTAGAGTCCTTTGAAGCATCTTCTGCCTTGGATGGCCCTCAGCAATGTCAAAAGCAATTATATGTCAGTTCTAAGAAGTGATTTTTGAAAGTGCCTGTAAAAATTAAAATAGATGTTTCTGTGGCACTATATCAGCATCTCCAGCCACTCAGATGTTGGAGTGCTCCAAAGAAAAGCTGTACAAAAAAGCTATACAAAAATACTATGCAGTGATGGAACAAATGCTGACAGTTTGAGATGTCACTGCTTAACTGCCTTGAGAAATTCCATTTATTGAAAATAATTCATATACATGTTTGAAACATTCAGGCTTACAGTAATTAATTTTCAGCTGAATTGATTTCTGTATGCAAACTGCTCCGAGGAGAGACAGAGAGACTGAAATATCTGAGCTGACTAACGGAAGACATGCTCTCCTGTAAATTTAGGGAAGGGCTAACACCAATTTTCTCCCTAATGAAGCAGAATGACTTATGCCAAGATTTGCAGAAGCAGGATAAAAACCAGTGGTGATTATTGGCTTTTATATGGGAGGTGGGCCTTGTAATCTGTTATTAAATAACTCTTCGTAAAAACAGAGTTATTAACAATATCAGCTCCGAGAATAAATGTTAACATTCAGCTCCAACAAAGAACATGGTCTTTCCAATGGCTATAAAAGCCTGGAAGTCCATCCCAGGCTTACTGGAGTGTCTTTTTCATACAAGGGGATGGAGTAGACCCACTGCACTTGGGTTAAACCCTGTGAGAGTCTAACCTCAGCACATGGATTGGTTGAACTTTTCCACTGGAGCACTGGGAACTTCCCATGTGTTCCCAGAGAAGCAGAGCAGCGCTCACCTGAGTGCTCTTTAACTGAATATGTATGACCATGATCACCTTGGGAAAAACAGCATCAATTCCTCATGTACTTTAGAGCTGTAGAAGCTTTGGTTTTGGTGGGAAGGCTGTGGTGTACTTGGAACAACCAAAATGTTAAAGGCAAAGCTGTTTTTAGCCATCATGCATTGAGAACGTGCCCTTTCCCCAGCAAAAATCAGCAGCAAAGCTTGTAGGGGTTTTTCCTAACACATGTTTAAGCTGCTTAATGGCTTCTTAGACATTTGCCATGCCAGGGTTTTCATGGAAGTGTGTAGTAAAACTCCACCACTCAATTGCCTCAGTCACCCTTTCTTTTTGGTTGTCACTGTGCTGCAAGTGGAGACAAGATGCTGATTTGAGACCTTCCCTCTTGGGTCTGAAGTTTAACACAAGATGCCATCTGAGCTTCATGCTGGGTGGGGGGGAAGCCACATGAAATCAGAGCCTTCCGTCCAGACCTGCTTGTGTCTGCAGCTTTCCCATTCCTGCCTTTCCCATTCCTGCCCGTTTCCTGACCTCTCCAGCCAGGAATTGTGCTTTCCTTCTCGTGCCTGCTCGTGGATTGTAGCTGGAATCAAGTAACACGTAATCATACTGAAATGCACACCTATAATGTAATGCATCGTTTATTTGAGAGACTGAGTTTTATTATCGATCTCTTTTGTATTAAAATATACCCTGGGACCTTTGCATTGAAGAGAGCAGGTCTCATTTTCTAGTTCATCATACATTTCCCAACAGATGTTCTTCTTTTCTCATATAGTCAGAACAGATCCAAGGGGATTGAATAAAAGCAAGTGCTCTTGACACTGCATTATTTTTGTCATTGAGTGATCATAGTACTTATTGGCAGGCAATTTTGAGAACAGAAAACCCAATATTTACATAATGCCGTCTCTTTTTGATTGTGCAGTTCATTTCAGCTCCACTAAACAGGCACACTTTGAAATTACTCCCTTTCCCCTAAGGAGTGGTCATAAAACCAGAATCAAGCTCATAAATCTTGTCGTGAACTAGTTGTACAGTTTCTGCAGGATTACACATCCATTGCTGTGAGACACTGAAAGTATTTATTTGTTATCACCCTTTTAAAGTCAAATGTGTGAAAAGAAAATTCCCTCTGTTGTGATTAACACAGTGACCCATTGCCACAGCATGTGGAGCCACAGGCTTAGAGAGCAACTCCTCCCTCTGCTGCCATTGACTGAACTAAGATTTTGCTGCAAGTCATAAGTCTTCTTTTATAGCATGGTAATAAATAAAAACATGAAATTTAATAGAAAAGTATCTCAAACACTACTGGTGGGTCTTTGTGCAACACTGATTTATATTGCAAACCCACAGCCTCTGGTGAACGGTGCAAGGAGGGGAGAGGAAAGTGTGCTCAGTTCATAAGGGAAAGTTCTTTGGTCTGCTGGGTGGAGCTGGGAGGGAAAGGGATTTGGGATGCACTTGGTGTCTGTAGTCCTTCTGGTACTGGAAAGCAATGTCAACATGCCATTACAAGGTTGTTAGCAGGCTGGTGCAATCCCTGGTGTTTATATCTACCAATTATTCTGCTCTCTCTCTGAGATAACCATGGCAGATTTATAGTTTTAAGAGAGAATTTAGGTTGCTCTGCATAATAAAAGCTAGAGGGGAAAAAAAAAGAAAAGAAGGAATGCAAGTCTTTTGTCTCAGCAACAGGAATTCTGATGCTGCACCTCTATTTTATATAAATGGGTCGAGCACAGGTTTTGGGTCACTGTGTATGTAGGGGAGCCTTTCCCTTTGCAGTGCAATCAGCTGACCTGCAGAGTACAATTTTCTTCCAAAAATGTTGTGACCAATGAAGCAGAAACTTTAACCCATCTAAACACTTCTTCACTTGTCAGACAGGAAGAGACTTTGCAGCTCTGAGTACCAGGACAGCTGGGCAGAAAGCAAATGTCAGCAGCAGAAACCTCTGGGTGTGAAGGGAGGAAGAGGGAGATTTTTGAGCCAAGGTGAAAAGCCAGACATCCTGAATTTTCCCAGGACAAAAAGCTTCTGAAAACAATTACACTGAAAGATGGGCAGTGCTGTATTTCAGCCAGCTGCCTCCTGGGATGGACACTTCCCTTGGAGACCAAGTGTGCAGGGATTTGACCATGGGAAATGCTCAGAACAGGAAACTATGAAGCCTGGGCTCCCAAAATGATAGGCAGGGTGACTGCAATGGGTTTTCATCAAAGAATTTATGTTCATGTGAGATCTTGAATTCCAATACTGATGGGAAATGTATCCCCTCACCAAAATTTTGGATGAATCCTCAGCCACTGTCAGGCGAGATTAACTGACCATCAGTTTTACTTTCAGACTCAGCCTAAAGAAAAAGTGGGAAAATGTTCACATCTCAAAGCCAGGCTTAAGGTATTTTTGCTCCTACTATGCAGACAGACCTGAGTGCAGACTCCTCGACGTAGAAAGGGGTGGCTGTAGCTTTCCTTTCAAGCTGATAAAATAACATCATCTCCCCCCTTTATTTATTTATTTTTACTTTTAGCTCTTCATTTGGAGAAGATTTCATCCTCGTTGCTTTAGGACAAAAAGAACTGTGATGACAAATATGGTTGTTATGTTTCATCTTATTCCCAAGGGTGTGTTCTCCTGCCAATGATGAGCATCTGCTCCCAGTCAGGGAGAAATCTGATTAACAAACCGTGATCTTTGATTAGCATATTTCGGAAATTGTTTCTTATTATGAGCCCTCCTTAGGGCTTGTGTTGCTTAGCACTGGAACAACCTTCCAAATGTATTGAACACGTTGAGGAACTTTGCAGACATATAAAGCCCCATTTGGAACTTTTCTGTTCCTATGGATCATACATTCTGCATAAGTGGACAAAAGTCTCAGGAAATAATAATGCACATCATGAGTTTTTTCTACTGTCTTCTAAAAAGAAGTTTAGCTTGTGTTTAATAAACTTCCTGCTACTGGTTTGAACTCTATATAAGGGCTGTTTGTAATAAATAATAAATGATACTTCTATTGTCCGTTCCATGTAAGGATTTTCATGAGCTTTTCCACCATAAATGAAATAATTAATCCAACACAGAGGTTGGGAAAAGCTTTATTTATTATTGTCGACATTATTATTCTTTTCAGTTTTTAGTAGCAAAACACTGAGGTTGGGACCTGATTTGTAAGGGGATAGTGACTGGGATTTCCAGCCATTCTTTTTCCTGTTGCTTTTCTTCAAATTCTTCAACTCCATTCATATACTTTTTTTTTTTTTTGATAGACAAATTTTAAATTGCAAAATATTTGAAAGCCGTGTTTCTTTTACTAGTAATGTAGAGTGTGATGCTATTTCAGACCTGTGTGCATTTTCACTGCCTTAGAAAACCTAAATAGTTCCTGAAGTGGATAAAATTCTCCAATTAGAGTAAAGTTTACTAGGAAAAAATGGTAAGTATTGTAACTGTGCATGATGCCACATAGACCATATGGGCCAAAATTTTGCTTCTCTTATTCCTGCCAAACCAGGGTTGACTCTCAAGGCTGAACCCACATCCCAACTCAGGCAGGTTTGGCTGCTGGAAAACCACGAGCACAAGGCCAGAGTGTGCTCTCCAGCAGCCCAGTGCTGTTGGCAGCTCTCAGCCCTGGGCTCTGAGCCAGTTTGCACAGGGATTTTTGTCGAGGCAGCATTTTGCATCGAGGATGTGCCACCAGCAAAAGCAGACAACATGCCTGCGCTCCAGCAGCAGAGCAAGGCCAGCTGCAAGTGAGCAGAAGTTCTGCTCGTTAAGTTTGTGGGTGTGGGAACGACCTTTGAATTATCTCAGCCCCTTAAAGCTACGATCTGCTGACCCTGCACACTCTGAGTGGTGCTCACCCTCCAAAGGCTTTGCAGGAGGAGTGTTTCACTCTCTTTTGCAGTTTAAGAATATCCTGGTAGGCAGATAACTAAGGAAACTGTGCCTTGATATCTCAATCCCTGTCAAAGATCTGCCTCAGTCTCTAACTCGGTCTCCAGGGAGAGTAAAGAGGATTAAGAGGGTGTATCTCACTCTTAGCGTTCTGGGAATGCAAAGGGCAGGGAATGGGATACTTCTCATCTGCCTGACTTAAAAAAGACACCAAAAAGCAACAGCAAAACCCTCCTGAAGAGCCATGTCAGCCTTTGGTGGTTCCACTGGGACAGACCCTGGCCCCTCTAACCTGCCCATGTGTTTTCCTAAGGCATTAAATGTTGATGCCTTGTTGTTACAGTGCAGGAAACAGATGGTCTTTTCTCCTCCCCTGCTCATTTCACCTCTTCGATCACTTTTAATGGTTTTAAAAGGAAAAGCTTTTAGCACTTTTGCTTTGTTTTTACGATTTCCACCCCCAGTCTTGCACCAAAGGCATTCCAGTAAATACATATGCACTCGTGAAGCTCAATTGCCCGTCCCAAATGAGTGTTAATGTGGCAGGAGCTTGTAGCTGTGGCTGTTTAACCCAGCACAGAACAGCTGCAGCTCTTAAGACCTACAGGAACACAGAAGAATCCTCTGCCTGTTGGAAATGCGTTTGCTCTCCAAGAAATTTGGTACGTAGCAAACTGACAATTCCTGTGCCTCAAACAGACTCCTTTGAAAAGTTTCTCTGGGCGTTCAGTGAAAGAGGGAGGCACAGTTATCATAATGTGCAGTAGGAGCTTTATACAGTCCCCAAAATGAAACCAAGAGCGATATGGGGAAGGATGAGAGAGGTAAAGTGGGATTTGAAGACATGCTGAAGAGGAACAGCAAGTCAAATCCATGGCAAAAGAATGTCCGAAAAGCACTTCTCTAAAAATCGCTTCTTGAAATTTCTCAGTGTGGCTGAGACTGCCCTTCTTCTGAAAGTATTCACTTAACCATGCTTTGAACATTCGTAATTCATCATGGCACGTAGTGTCTTACTGCTTGATCTTTAGAACATCCTTCTGTAAGAGAATGGATTTAGAGAGATACCTTTCAAATGGGACAACAGCTTGGGCATATTTGCTCTGAGACACGTCATGCTCTCTAATCCAACCTCCAACAGCAGTGCTGGTGATGCAAGTTGTTGTATGAAAGCCCAGGATTATTTTATTGTTATTACTGCTCTTCTGTTCAAGCATTTTAAATACAGGAGATGCTTCTCTGTAAAAATGAAAAATAATTTCTGCAAAATAATATGCCTGTTATGCAGCATCTGTGAAATTAAATTTATTAGCACTCTGCAGTATGTCAGTTATTAGTTAGCTTCTAAAATACCACTCATTTTGTTATTTGTGAGTATATTTTATCCCATCATAACTTTTCTATGAGATAAACAGTGTGATATAGATGGTTAAACCAGAACTTCATCCCAAAGTCTTGTGTCTAATAGTAATGGGAATGCAAGTTAGACTCAGATTATTGTTCAATAGTCAGTCTTTAAGCTCTCCATCTGTCTTTCTACATCTTTCTACAATAGAAAACATCCTTATTTCACGTGCAGTCTGAAAGCAGCAGCACATGCTGTAAAATGGCAAAGTCTTTATTTGCTCAGACGGGGGAGTGTCCGTTCTAACCAGCTGTCATCCCTCAGCCAGGAGAGACCTTTGTGTCCGTTTCTCACTTTCTTTTTTGACGTGTTTGGTGTTTTACAGCCCTGGATCCCTCCAAGGATCCCTGTTTGAAGGTGAAGTGCAGCCCACACAAGGTGTGTGTCACCCACGACTACGAGACCGCGATCTGTGTGAGCCGCAAGCAGCTGGTGCACAGGTGAGGGAACCTCGTGTGGTTTGAGGGGTCTGTGCCTCTCACAGCAGCAAACATGCATATTTTAAAACCTGAAAACCCTAAATATATGTCAGAGACATCTACGGTTCCAGCAATTTAATTGGAAGTAATTAAAAGATATTAATTTTTTTAAAAAATATATCAAACCTCTGCTTAAGTTTGCAAAAAAAAATGTTGGTGGAACTTTGTAGAGCATCTCCATGGGGAGTCACATAATTGCAGAAAGCTCCAGATCTGACTGTTGAAGGACTGAATTAAGAGCAAATGGAGCAGATATGTTACAAGCTTTGGCCAAGATGTTCAAATTAGACCATAGAATTTTACCGAGAGAAGCTATGAATAAATGAAGAAAAGCCTGCTGCTCATGAGTTGAAATATGCTGCAAACACCCCAGAATTAAGGAATTTAAAAACAAATGTGGATCAAACAAACTAACATTGCCCTATTTGGGAAGCAGAACTAGTAGAACCAGTAAGGAAACTGGGTTTGAGTATCTCCAGAGCCATTCAGGATGATCTGATTCCCAAGTACTGGGACTATATTTAATCTTATCTCAGTGATACCTGGCTGAGGAAGCTGATCCTGTAAGAATAATTTGTCTTTGATCAATAATACAAAGTTAATGGTGTAATGTGCATGAGGCAGTGTGTTTAATCTTTGGCTTTCAATCTAGAATGATCCCTGGAAGGATGGAAGGAGTCTGCCTATGGGCAGTGCTTACATCCTAATGACATTTTTGGCATTATGTAGCTTACATTACCACTTGCATTATATAGTAGTCCTTGTGATATATAGACATAGATGTTGAGCCAAATGCTTTCTGAGCTATTTCCAGTATTTAATGTCCCCAAAGTAGTCAAAATGGTTCAGAGTAATGGTACAGAGGAGCTGAATATCCTTTCTTTGCAGAAACCAGGCTGCTTTTCATGTGATCTCTCTATGATTCCTCACTGCCTGCAGCCATTTCAGATAACCTTTGAGCAGCACTGTGACTATGGAGATGAATCGAAAAGTATTGAAAACTTACATTGAAAATTCTCCAAACAGTTTCCAGCAAGTTTTGTGATGCTGAAAGAGCTACTGCTGATGTGTGACAGCAGCAAATAGAACCCTAAAGTGGTTTTATTCTCCAGGTACCCAGCTCCCTTTGCCTCAGAGGGGAGACATGTCAAGGAGGGGAGTAACCAGGGCAAATTCTCTGCTGATTTGAATCAGTGGAGTGGCACCTCTAAAGATTTTCATCTTTAGTCCCACAGCATTCTGCTCTTCCTGTGCCTGAGCTCAGTGCTGCTGTACCTGACTCCAGTCGTATTTAAGGCTGTGTTAACCTGGAGTAAAGACGTTGCAAGGAGTGGAGTTTCACCTATTTAAAACCGGTGAAAACCTGAATATATTCGTGTGGGCACATGGAGTAAGAACCACCAAATAACACAGCACTGTTGTGGTTGTTTTGCACACCCATGGTGTCCTCTAGGAGGGTTTTCCACTTCATGCATCGTTATCAACTTGCTTTAGTGGCTTTACACACTGTGTAGGCTCAGCAAAAAGTAATGGAGGGAGCAACACCTTTGTTCTTGCTGAGTCTCCCAGACAGAACTGCTCTGATTTGTGTCACCCCCTGCGACCCACTGAAGAGCTGCAGCAGAAGGGAGCTGTGGTTTCCCAGGCACAGTGTATAGCTAACTCTGAAATCACCAGTGCCAGGGCAATGCCTCTCCCATATCATTTCCTTTGTGCTGGAATGCCCACTTTTTAAACCACTGCAGAGTGCAGTAGCAGTGCAGAAAACTGAGTTACATGGAAATGTGTTATTCAACATTTACTCAGACCCTGCCCCAGTTTGGCCTCTCCTTTTCAGCATCTGCAACCTCCTCCTTCTTTGCTTCTCCTCCCCTTCACAATCACCTGGTGAGCAGCCCTTGATCTCAAATCGTGGAATGGTTTGGATTGGAAGGGACCTTAAAATCATCTAATTCCAACCACCCTGCCCTTTGGATCTACTAATACCAACAGCTGATTACCCAATTAACCTTGCTGTGTTCATAGCTTTTTTCTCTTCTCTTGTTCCTTTTCATGCTGATTAAGAAAATAATTATTTATTTTTGTATTCCGTGTGATTCAGGAAGAAGGGCACAGCCCAAAGGGAACTTTACAAAATAGCATCATTTCACTTCCTGTTGGTATATTTATCCATGTTAATTGCATTTGTTTTCCTAGTATGTGTTTTCTTGAAGGGGCTACCACAAGCAGCAAGATGGGAAAACCCAAATAATAGGCCAAGAGCAGAGTGTAGTTTGTTCATTTTTTGTCTTCCTCCATGGACACTGTCCAACTAATTTTTCTAGTAAGCTTTTAGTACTTCAAAAGTTAAGGCAGAAGATGTCTGAGAGGTATTTCAGACAGATAATAGCATTTTGTCAGCACATCCTCCAAGGCATTTACAGTACAAATTGAACAGTGCATTTAGAGAAAAGGCAAGACTGAGCAGTGATTGAAGAGTGTGTAAAAGATAAATTTGAAGGTACCTTCTTATATGCTTAATAGTCCTTGTACTAATGATAGGGTCTTATGAAATCCTTTTTGTGTGGATTAAAACCTCTTTCAATTTGGACATCTATGAGGAAGAGTCTTTATTAGTTCAGTTTTGCGTGAAAGGCAGGAGTTAATGTCTCTCAAAGATTTCTCAAACATGTCCAGTCCTCATAATACTTCGTGCCATTTGTCTCTGCTGGTGCAGAGGATGGGAAGGAAAGATGTCACTCTTGGGCTCTTTTCAAAAGAACAGGATGAGAAGAGAGGATTGATGGGGAAATAATGGGCATATTAACATGTGCAGGGTTTACAGCTTTGCTCAGTCCATTTAACTGGTTATCACCAGTTAGCTCATCACTGCAGTGTGTGTCACTCACAAAGGTAATCACACATTGTCTCTGCTTCTCTGCTGGGCCTTAGAAATCCAGCTGTTAACTCACAGTTTCTTCAGAACTTTTCAGGATAATGTGCTGACAAAAGAGGCCACTGCTGCATTCCTCACCATCTTTTGTTTTTAAGATCTGGACAAATTCCCAGATAAAACATCTGTTCTTCTAAATTACACATCAAAACCTTGCTCTGACCAGCGTGGCAGTGCTGGCAGCTACACTTATCCACACGGAGCAGACAAATCTCCCTCTCTTTCTTTACAAATCCCGCATTTCTGGTTAGGAAGGACCCTGTTCAAAACAAGTGAAGTAAAACAACCCCATATGTGGAACGGAGCGTTCTCATCCCACTGCTCCTCCCTGTGCCGGTTGAGAGCTTCAAATTGTTTCCAAGAGGGGGAAGCAAAGCAATAACTGCCAGAACACCAGTGACACACCTGCTCTGGAGAATTGCTGGGAGCATTGCAGCAAAAATCTCTGACGGCAGCAAAGGCACTTTTAGGGGTTTGCTGAGAAGTTGTGCACACGAGCAAGGATTTGAAACAGTGCTATTCCTCGATGGCTGTGATTGCATCAACAGTCAGCTCTTAAAATGTGCTAAATACAGGGCTATAAACCCTAACCCTGCTGGTTTGCTCTCTCTGCCTTGTGCCTGCCTGTTTTCTCTTGCTTGCTTTGCTGCTAAGTGCTGCTGAGGGTTGGCACAGCACCAAGGGCTCCTGTGGGGTGACACCTTGAGCTGCCAACCTGACTCCCACATTCCCAGGGGCCTGACCAACGGGAGGGAGGGCTTGGTCCTAAGCTCATCATGTTCAATTCTGCCTGATTTATGGGGTAATGTTTATCAGGGTCTGAGTAGGTGAGCAATCTACAGGAGAACCAAACCTAGGCAATGATTAATTATCTTTGGATCTATTAATACCCTCATTTGGTTCCCCAATTAACCTTGGTGTGCTCAGAGCTTCTTTCTCTTGTTCATTTCCATGCTGATTCAGAAAAATAATTGTTGTTCATTTGTGTATTAAGTACAATTCAGGGAAAAGAGCCTGTCCCAAAGGGAACTTTACAGGATGGCATCGTTCAGCTTCCTGTTGGTGATTATTTCTCCATTTTAATTATACATGTTTTACTTGCATGTGGTTTCTTGAAAGGACTACCAGGATGGCAGAACCCCAACAATAACAGGCCAAGACCAGAGTGTAGTTGGTTCATTTTTTGTCTTTCTCCAGGCAAAGTGTAGGTGTTTCTAACTCCTCTGCAGGTATTTCTAACTTCTGTGCAAATCCCTCTTCTTTCAGTTTGTGCTAGAACAAAGAGGGAAGGGATGTCACTCCCTAACAGGGTGAATTTTCCCCATTTCATCGAACTCTTGATATTTTTTTATAAGCTGGCAAATGCAGGAGAGGAACAATATTTGGAATATCTGCTGTAAGAATATGGTTCTTTCAAGTATTATTTATTTGTAGCTGAGAAAAAAAAAAAAGAGGAAAGGATATTTTCAGTGATGTAGAACACAGTTTGTTCATCCATCTTGGGTAGGCAGGAAGCCAAAAATTGTGTTCTGGGACACTCAGGCCTTCCTAGAGTAACAGCTCTCCCTAACTTTAATGGTGAAATGTGGGGCTCCGCTCAATAATTTAGGATGATACAGCTCTATTATAAAATTGTTATGAAGATTAAATTGTATGCATGGGTACAGAAAACATAAATATTAAAATTATTTTTCGCATCCCTAGAGTTTTTTGTAAGTTCTGGGATGAATTCATGAGTTAATTTTTACTGCAGATTTCTTTATGGGCAGCAGGTGAATTCTTTTGTTGATTGACATTTTCAGAATTAAGGGAAGAAAACTGCCCAGTTCACAGCCAAAGGAAAAACTTTTGACTGTTGTTTTATTAAAATAAAGCCTTTTCAAATTTGTTGGATTTTTTTTTCCTAAGTAACAATACAACAGTATTTGCATCTGGTTTGAAATCATTAAATTTGACTTTCCCTAAAAAAAAAAAAAGCATGTTTTTATGCAAAACATTTTATCTATCATGATGAGTATTGATTAATGTACTGGCATAAATTTTTGCTTCTGAAGAAAGAGCATTGAAATATTTGATTAAACATACACTCACAGAACCCAGCAGATTGCATTAAGTTTTTTTCAAACAAATACACTATACTGGGGAAATTGCCAAAATTTAGGCTTATTATTCCCAAGGGTAGCTCTGACAGAATTTTGGAGAGCTACTTTAATCCTCTAAGAATGAAAGTTCTAGACATGAACAGGATTGAGTAAATGTTTGTTGTTTGGGTATTTTTCTGTAATTTGTAAACTATAGTGCATTACTCTGTAAAGACTATTATTCTTACTAATATCTAATCCCTCACGGTACATTGCACAGTTTATGTGTGGCTCATGCTGTTTGTCCAGTAAATTGAATGAGAAGCCAGGAAAATCAAAGAGAGAGGGGCCTTTGAGGTCAGAGACAAATGCAGCACATAATGTGATGTGCAAGGGGTGTGCAAGTGGTGTGTGCAAGTCCTTAGAGAAAACCTGAAAGCTTTTAAAAGTATCTCATCTGCAGGCTGCCTGAACAACAAAGGATGCCTGCAACATGAAAGCTTGGGATTTTGCAGCAGACAAGTTAGAGACGTGGAAATCAGGAGTTTTTGTTTTCTTATGTGGGCTAAGATGCCTTTTAATAAGACAGAAAGCACGTGGTGTGATGTGCCATCAATCTTTAAGTGCTCAGGGGGACACTTGACTATTAAGAGAGAGCAGCATAAGAGTCTGGCACGATCCTTGATTCCCCATTACAGTAATTTTTAAAATTTTGAATATGAAAATTATGATCTAAGCATGAACTCCCAAAGGTTAATGGCTTTTCTGCCAAGACAGTCTCCATCGGTAACTGCCCGGGATTCAGTCCAAAGGTGCTTGAGTATTGGAACACCACTCACTGGTTTTAAAAGCAGATATTACTCTGCTGAACAGGATCATCTGTAAACTGTAGGTCTCATTCTCCAAGTGGTCCATTTCTCAGTTTCAGCTCTGCCTGCTTTAAATTGCTTTTAACTAAAGAGGCCACAGGGAGAATCTGTGGAAGGCCTGGCTTTCATCACTCACAGTGAAATGAGCTCCTTCAGTTCTGGGTCAGGAGTGACCCACTTGCTGCCAGGAGTTTCTGCACAAAAAGTCCTGCAGTTGATTATTTCCTGGAGGAAGCTGGCTGTGGTGTGTCCTCTCAATAGACAAGGCTTCATGTTCTTTTCAGGCTGTTTTCTGGCTTTCTCAAGCTCTAGATATGCTGTTGACTTCAGTGTATTTCAAAATTCAGAGGTATAAGACCCTGAAGAATTAGCAAACTTAGGAAAGATCCACTTTCCTTACTTTAAGTATTGAAGCTGAATTCAAACATGGTTACTGACTCAAAGCAAAAATTTCCATATTTTGCACCAAGAAGTTTGGTATTTCCATGAATTTCCAAACTCCCACAGCTAAATGCACACCTGTGAAACCTGGTCAGGCAGAGCACAGGTGTCTCCCATGGAAATTGCCCAAGATTATCTCTGATAGCCTGGACTTTCTGCATCCCGAGGCCAATTAACCACCCTGCACTTCTCTCCCCAGAACTGGTGCCTCGTGGCTGGTCATGCGTCCTCAGCTCATTAGAGCAGTGCAAGGGACTGGCTCTCACTGGACATGAGTAATTCCTGAAATATATGATGGTGCACAGCTCTTTTATAATGGATTTTAGAGCGTGGAGTCCTCATCTGTGTCTGCATTGGCCAGAGCAGGAGATGAACTTGTTCTTGCTCTCCACAGGGGATTTACTGTGTTCTATTCACAGGGCTGCAGGGGGGAGCATCCTACTGCTGAGGGCATTTTCTTTTACTCTGCAGCTCCTGTCTCACTGGGCTCTGCTTTACTCTGAGGATGCTGCAAGCACAAAGGAAATCCAGTGGTTGTTGAGACATTCTCCTGCTGCATCCTTCCTTTAGCCCAGTTTCAAAGCACTCACTGAAACCCACTTCAATCCCTCTGGATCCCCTTGTTATCCTCAGGAAGTTTTTGTAGTGAATAGAATAAGAAAATGACTTCTTATCTTCTGCACTTTAATTGACATTTAAAAATAGTTTGTGCATTTAAGGACACTATTATTGGATGGGTTGAATACTGCTTTGTAATATTCCTGCTCTTAATTTTTCTAGTTGTGTGCTGTTAGCAGTATGTGAAAATGGACCAGGAGTGACTTCTTGGATCATTAAGTCCAATCCCTCTGCAACAGTATCAAATAAACTTTTTCATTAGCCTACCTAGTTCTGTCTTAAAGATTATAAGGTTTATTGCCCTCTCTACTCCATTTGGATGAATCCTGAGTATCAGAACCTTTCTGGTTAGAAACCTGCTAATATTTAACCTAAATGTATTCAAACCCAGCTAAAACTTCTGGACTTTTCCTAAATGGTTCCTCAGCGTATTTATTTTGAAATAATGACCCTTCATGGTTTTGCTAGACTTGGCAAATGTTCTTAGTCTTTTCTTATAGAAAAGCTCTCTTAAAAAGACCTTCCTCTTGCCTGTCTCAGTTTTTCTTTGTAGCAGAGCTCACTGGGTTTGGCTGCTGAGATCAGTAAAGAAATGAAACCCAAAATTATCCCTTTGTCTTCCTGCTATTTAAACTCTTTGCACATCTTCAGTCACTGCAATGACTCTGAGTCACTTGTTAAAATTTCAATCTTTATTTCTGAAATTAAGCCCCTCTTTTAGGAGCCTCTTCCATCCATGCCTGCTTTAAACCTCTGGTTATTCTTCCATGGCAGAATGTCTGCGGTTTGGAAGTCCTTATTCCAGGTGGGCTCTCAACTGAGCTTTCTGGAGAACAGTTCTGGCTTTAATGTTTTGTGGGTTGATATCTATGGTATATATATGTGCAGTTTGCTGTTTCAGCCATTTCCACATTTGTTTCATCCTCAATAGAAACACTCAGTAGCCGAAATTACTTTTCTCTGTAACATGAAAGATTTTTTATTAACATGACAGCAAAAGGAGAGGGAGGAGGGAGTTTGAAATAAATGCAAGCTATACCTAGTTCAGCATTACATACAAACTATATATCAAATTCAGTGTTCAGAGGTCTGAGATATGAGTAATATGAAAGTTAAATCTATAATGATGGAAAATGCATGTCTGAAAGTTAAGTGTGAATGTGAGTTTGTGCAGGGAACACAGGGAACACAAGCCAGCAGGAAAACTTGAATATATGAAAGATGAAATAAGGGCAACATAATGTTTGTTCTTCAATGGTTTTACTATCTCAGTGGGTCCTTTTGTAGACTGCAGAATTGGTCAAACAAAAATCTCTTGATGTAGCTCTTATCAGCTTGTCAAGAATCAGCATCCAAAGCTGAGTGAGCATCCAAAACTCCTGTTTCCCTTGAGATATCTGGAAGAAGGCTGAGTTAAAAGTTCAGTCACCTCCTCCATGGCATTTGTCTGTTCCTGGCTTGGACTGCGAGCTGTTGATAGCAGAAGGGATGTTGGCTTTTTTTTGTTGCTTGTAAAGCTCCTCTTGCTCATTTTAAAGGGAGCAAGAAATGAAAACAGTAATTGGTATAAATGTCATCTGCTTGGCAAATGTCACGAGATTTGCCAACAAATGAATAATGAACAAATGAATCAAGTTGGAAAGGACTCTCTGCCTTTGTGTCCTCATCCTGTAAGAAGGTTTTAGGCTTTTCACATGGATGGATTAGTTTCATAATTCGTAGATTTTCAATATTTTTCCAAACAATCTTCATACATGGTCATCACTCATTAAAACACACACAGGCAGGACTTTGAGGCTGTGGGGCCCAAGGGGACAGTTCCACAGGCTCTCTGTGTTCCTGTCAGGAACATTCCACGTGACCACTGAACTTTTAGGACACATGGATGTGTTTTTGCTTGACTAGTTGGCTGACTTTCTCTATGTTAATCCTCACCTGACCTGGAATCTGCAATATTTTTTTGTTTACCACAACCCAGTAGATTAAGGATGTATTTCACAATTCACCCTCTTTGTATTTCCTATATGTTAAAAAACTTAACTGTAGGATTGCTGGAAGCAAATTTATAATAATATTTAATATGTCCCTGTATCTTTGCTGTTTATCCCTATCTTAAATCTGAGTAATCCAGCCAGTCAGAAATCATTACTTAATGTTTACAAATGACCTCCAATGCTCTGAAAATTATTCTGTACTTATACAATGATCTGTTTACTGGAGATTCTAAATTTATTGCTGGTTTTTGCTATACAAGCCCCAGGACATGAATGTGTTCACTGGAAGTCTTTTAGTGCTAATAAAAGCCCTGCTTTTGTAAGATTGGGACTGATGTTTACAGCAAAGGAATTTTATTAAAGCTTTTTTTCAATTTCCAACATCCAATATTAAATGTGCAGCATTTTAGGACCTGCTTTTTGACAAATGGCATTTTACATTCAAATTGCAGTCAATACTGCAAATAATACGTTTTGTGTGAAATTTGCAAATTAGGCCTTAAAAATATTTGCCTTTCACTTGGTGCTGGCCAGTTTGCTGCTCTGTACAACCCTGTGTTTTCAGTGTGGTGCAGACTCAACGTACACAAGTTTTAAACTGATGGAAGACTGATCTTTCTTGTTGACAAAACAGTTCTGTATTTTAACATTACACTGCTGGGACTTGCCATTTATTGCTTCTAAAGCCTTTCCCTGGCAGTGAAAGACATCAATAACAAAAGGCTGAACTTCCAATCACTTGGGCCAGACTCTTCTTTTCCACCTCTCTCCCCGTGTAGTCCCAGCTCTTCCCCCTGTGTGTTGCTCTGTTGGGTGGGAAGCTTTGGCTCCTCCAAAGCTGAGATGGTTTTCAGCAAAGTTCTGCTGAATTTCTTGTCTCATTCAGCATCCCTCAGCATTTCAGGCATGAAACTTCACCAGGAAAACTGATGAAACCACATCCAAGACCACCCTGAGGAATTCATCAGCAACTGGCTTTCATTCTGGAGTTAAAGCTTCCAAAAAACTTACAGTGTGAAGACATTTCCACAGAGGTTTGCCAGTTCCAAACCAGATTAGCAACAGGAACATGAATGTCAGCTAAATTATGGAATTGAGAAAGGTAGTCTGAGGTGTTTGATCCCTCTCATATCTATGCAGTTCCATCTAATGGCACTCTTTGGAAAGAAATAGCACATGAAAACAATAAAAGGGAGCTTCTTACATCAATCATTTTCTTATTTAGTGCAAGTTATGTTATCAAAATTAACTTTTAAGCTATTACTTCCTGCTTCTTTAATATTTCAATTTATATCATTCTCTTTTCATTAATAAGCTCATGATTGCCTGCTTAGTGCTGTGCCAGAGCTCATCAAGAGTTGAACCTGCAGATTTTCAATTTAGGCCTTTTGTATCAGATTATTTCAACCAGTGAACCACAAGTGACATTATTTATGGACATGAGCCACCAAAGTACAGTCTGTTTAAAGCTCTGTGTGTAGGCAGTACTAATGATACTTAGAAATCAGCCCAAAATATTTTGCTCCTTTCAGTGTGTCTGCTCAGGTATCACTGTTCCACTTCCAAATTACCTATAGGAAGGAAATGCTGAGCCATAAACCTTTTAGGCAGAAAAAGTAATACCTTAGCATGCTTTTGAAAGACATATTGCTTCTATCTCTAGATTTAAACCAGTCCTATAATATATAATAATTGAATTCCCATGAGCATCTGCAGTATTGTAAAAAGTGGGGCAGAAAAAAATAGTTATATTTCTGTGCAATATTTTGCATTTCTTATTGTGCAGCCAGTTTTTTTAGAGGAGTCAAGGAAGGAAACACCCAATGTCAATGTGTGTTGTAATTACACTCCCTATCACCAATGCCAAATTCCTCTGTGCTGTAATTATTGGAAGAAGTGATCAGATATTGGAACTTCAAAACTGATAAGAAGGAAAATCTTTTCTGTGCTTTGTGTTCTTCCTCTCATTCTGACTCCCTCGAATTTCCTGTGAAAGTCCCTGTTAAATTCTCAGAGCCAGTAATCAGAAGATCAAATTTCATCTCATAACAATCCCCTTCATGGGTCCTTAAAACTCAAAAGAGTCATCATTTGAGAATCCCTCGGCCTCAGGGTTTGGCCTGGTGGGTTTGATGCTCTGGAGCTGGTGGGGAGGCAGCCCCTTGAAATGATGCTGAGCTGCCACATTCACTGTGCTCAGCAGGGAAATAGGGGTTTATTAAAGCCCATCTCCTGCTTACAAGCCTGAAAGTTGGAATTTTAAAGGGTCATTTAATGTTTGGAAGATCCACAGTCACTTTTCTCGTTTGTGCATTCAGTGGTAGATGAAGGGGAGGTGGAAGATGTCCCTTCTCATTGCAGGGGGATTGGATTAGATGACATTCAAAAAGTCCCTTCCAAGTGAAATTATTCTCTGATTCTGTGATATCTTTGATCTGTATATTCATTCTAACCACTTAACTGGCTGTCTAAAATACATAAATAAATAAATAAATAAATAGCAAATATATCATGATAGATTCTGTTACATTAATGGAGCATAATTATCAGGAAACATTTCTACAGTTCTGTGCTATTAAACCTTTGTGGAGTAGCAGGGGCAGGAAGATTAACAAGTTTTCAAATTAGTTACGAGAGAAGTATCAAGCCTTCAGTTTGTTTTCAGTTATTGCATTTATGTTCTCTACTTTCACAATGAAACCCTGAAAGATTCATTGCAAATAAATACAGAATATTCAGTAACTGCAATTTAAAAAGTCAAAATTTCGGACAGATTCCATGGAGTTATTTTCTACTCCAATTAGTATATTTAAAAAAAATAAAAATAAGAAAGCTTGCATTGCAGTCAGTGTAAAATTACCACCTCTATGAAATCAAATATGGCAATTAGATAAAGTACTTCGAACTGTGGGGGGTTTAATGTTCTTGGATTAGCTCTTAACTTTGTAGAATTGTATGTGTAGCTTTGGCAGCCCCAGTTTTTACTCAGTTCCCTGCTGTGATTTTTTTTAACACTGGAACATTTTGAGAAAGTGGAAACAGAAATGAGCTTCAAATGAGAACAGGCTTTCAGCTTTAAGCGTTGAGGAGATGTGTTCTGGAGTCATCCAGCAGAAGGGTTTTCCTGTCAATTCAGCAAAACATTTTCTAGGAATGTAAAGAATAGTTTTTGACAAGAAAGTCTCTCACCTCAGAAATGTGAGTAGGAGGGTGAAGGGACCTTGAATCTATAATGTGAAAAAGAGAAGTTCTCAGGCAAAAGAGTCTGCTGGGTCTTCTGGCGAGTGGTTATTGACTTCTCTGAAAGTCTGGAGTTTTTATTCCCCCCTCCCTTGATGTTAATTGGAGGAGGGATTTGGTCCCTTCATTAATTATGCAAAATTCACTCAGTAGCCTGATGGTTGTGGCACTCAACTGGGATTCAGGCTTGACTGTGTCTGTGCTGCTGCTGTAAATAAAACCCACTCCGTGACTTTCCAGTGTCCCACCTTTGAGATGTCAGTCAAATCAGACTGGGGGAGTCGCCACCTCCTGTCCTGGTGGTGTGATAAATTTATTTTATGTGAAGGTTGTGAAGAGAGCCTATAGCATATATTTATCCCCAACTGACTCAAGTATTCAATTATCATTTGCACCTAGAGAAAATAAGACTTTTTTTTCATTATTATCTCTAGAAACAGAACATGGCTTTGCTCCTGGAAAAGTGTCCAGAGATATTTTCTCTCCTCTTTTTGTTGTTTGGAAGTGATCCAGCATTACTGCTTTCGTGTTTTATTCCTACAGTGGTAGAAATTAAACATATTGTACTAGGATTTCTGAAAGATGAAATCCTTTGCCTGGGTCTTCACTGCTTTCTGAATAATGCCAACTACTAAAAAACTTTCTCAGTCTCCATTCTTTTCCATTTTCTGGCACAGGATCTTTAGTAAGTGGATATTGCAAAATAGACTTTTCCAATAACCCTCAGCTCACCCTTTTTTTTTCCCTTAGAATTCTCTTTGCATACTGAAGAACAAGCAATTTCTATCATTATCTCTCTTCATGCTTTTCCAGGGAGAGGAAATGCTTCAGAATGTTCTGAGGACTTGCTACTGCACCTGCAGGATTCAGGGAAGGAAAAAGCTCACAAATCTTGTGAACATCAGTGATGTGATCACTCTTAACTACTGCAGTGTTTCACTTGTATTACATTTGAACTCTAGCAGCAAAACTTGGCGTGAAATAAATATTCCCTGGCAGTCTTTGTACTTTTCCCCTGTCTAGATCTGCACTCTGAAATTATTTTGTCCCTTAATGAGGGCTTATGTTTTTTCACACATCTGAATAAACACATTCCTATAAACAAAATGCAGTCATAAAATAAAGCACAATTTTTGTACCTTAAGGCTCTTTTACAGCTGTGTTAAATTTCAGAATGATGTTACTTTTCAAAAGAATTAAGATACAACCAAGGGCTAAAGCATGCTGTGCACTTCATTGAAATCTCAGGTATTTTCATTGATAGATTTTCTCTCCTGTTTATTTTTAGGTATTTTTATTTTTCCTCTGGTCTAAACTATTGTGAAGCCAATTTTTTTGAGGGATTTGAGGAAGGACTGTCACAACAGTTAAGATTTGGGTCAGAGGAGTTTTCTGCTGCAGTCACAATTTTGACCCAATTTGATTGAATCAATAATCTGTAAATTTTTCACGTAGCACACTCTGCTAGAAAGGAATAGTTTTGTAAAGGTCCTGTGGAAGATATTTGAACTACTTAAGTTATTTCACTTGTCCACACTCAAATTTGACCTATTTTAACATGAAGTAACATTTAAGCTGCCACTGGTGGAGAATGCAACCTTATGACTTCAAATTCTCTTGCAATCTTTTCAATTTTTCTTCTGCTTCCCCTTTTTCTTTCTCCTTTCACTGGCAAAAATTTTGAGCCTTGCAACTTTTTCTTGCTTACTGGTAATTTGTCAGAACCAATGTGGTCTGCTCATGTTAGTTTTGTTCTTGTAGCTCTGCCACAGCTTTATTATGATAATATGTAGGAAAATGTTCTTTAATATGTATGGGGAGTGACAGTTGGGAATTTGGCTCCACTGATTTATCCAGGCTTTGGCTTTGATCACCACACAATCCATCTTCTTTTATGAAACAAAACAAACCATTCTAATTAGTTGGTTGTTACAATCAGTGATCATCAACTGTGGAAGACTAATTAACCTTGGTAGTAAAACATAATGTAAGTATTTTTTATTTGTTTGTTTAATGAGTTAAGAAGTCAAGAGAACAAAGTTAGTTAAAAAGAGATGAAAACACTAATGAAGACTCAAACCTGCTCCTCTAAACTCACATCTGGTCTCTTGCCTTGCCCAGAAGGCAACTGAGCAGACAGAAACACAGGAAACTTATATATCCTCTGCTTTTTCTTCCCTCTTTTTTATAAATTCTGCCTTTGTACCTTATTGGCATTTAAGTTGATGGCTCATGTTGAACAAAAAGGACATTTTATAGTTTTGTTCTCTAAATTATTCTGTCCATTCCTCATTGCCACACGTTGTAATGTGTGTGCCATTATTCCGGTCGTTCATCCAGCTTTAAATCTCTTTCAAGTCCTTTGATACATTTTTCAGTCTTAGCTAATCCAGTTTACCTGAAGCCCAGGGCTGCCAAATTGAATTACACTGTGGTCAGTCCTGCTTAGCACCTCATCCATACTTAATTTCTGGAGCCTCTATGTTTTATGCGTGTATAAATTTTTCATTTGCAACAATACTTCAGCTTAGCTAAGGGAGAGCTCAGAAGGCTGAGGGTTTTGTTACTTAGCTCCTTCATTAGTTCAGGATTTTGTGCTTGTTTTTGGACCACTGTGTAACTGGGGTTCATAGCCCTTTCAGTGTAGTTTGTGATGAACACGATGGGAGCTGTTCATTTGCAGCCCTTTCCAGCACAGCAGCAGTGTGCTGAGTGCTGAAATGGGAGCCCTGCCCTCCTCACAGCTGGGGAGAGAACAGCACTGGCACTGACACCTCAGGATCAAAATTGAGATGAGATAAATTGTCTGTAGATATTTGGTCAGGAAATACAAGCTGAAGATTCAGTGTTACTCATATTCAGTGGTCTGATTACCTGTTTAGAGGGCTCTCTGCTAAATTCCAAAAGGTAGGGAAAAAGTTAGGATCACTAGAATTAAAGAGTAAGTCCAAATAACAAATGTGATGAGAGGGAAACAGCAACTGGAAAACAGAGAAGCTGATGTGAGAAGAAATATGGTATGTTTGGTTTTGGCATAGTGAGCTTTCAATGTGGACAAGGTGTTCCTGAGAGGAAATGACAATAATTGGACAAAGAGACAGAAGGATAACCCAGAGCCAACATCCTTAAAGTTTCTCAAACTTCCAAGGATTGAAGTGTAGAAAGGCAAGACTAGACTATTACAGGTAAAGCACCAAAATGATATTGAGATACCACTTAGAGAGAATGTAATACTTAATATGATACATCCTAGCAGAGAGGGAAAGAACAGTCAAGAGTAGATGAAGAAATAACTGCTTTTACAAGGGGCCTCATTTTTGAGGTTGAATGAAGCAGAAGGAAGTTTCAGAGGTAGGAGGGGAAAAGTGCAAGGAAAAGGAGATCAGGGCAGAGTGATCAGGCTGAAAGACTGGGATCAAAATGATTAAATACTACAGTGAGTAGGAAAGGGCATTGCAATTTTTTCACAATTTTATAAAATCTTCCTTTAATAAGCTGACCATATCTTGAGAAAATAGGGCTGGAGGAGAGAGTCAGAGATGCCAGTCAGGCCGAAGGCAGACCACAGACAGTGGGATTGGAGAGAGGAAGGGTATTTTATGAAGAAATGCAACAACACTGGGGGAAAAACAATGGGATTCATTTGCAGTGAAAAAATTAGTGCAATCCCTAAACTTCCACCACAGCAGCAGAGAAGTGGTAGAAGGAATAAGAATAAAGTCCAAGAACTCAAAAGTGAGTAGCTGAAGGACAGTGGAGGAAGGGGATGGAAAGACAAACTGTTGAGAAAGCCACCTGAGAGCTCACAGGAATAGAGCTCAGTACACCAGAAAAACATGGTCCAAAGAGTGACCATTTCTTGAGAGTGAGATGGTTGATTCAGGATTAGTCCAAGTGAGTTTATAAAGAGGAAGAAACGTTGACCCTTGCCCAGTCCATTCGTCTCTCATAAGCTGAACTACAAAGGATGAAATGGAACAATATCAGAGTGGTGAGAACATAGATGTGTAGGTGACCACTGCACAATAAACAAAGGGAAATGTGTGCTGAAGTGAAATTTGAGTGACTGAAAGCAAGGTGGCACATCCTAAGCCAACGACACTATCTGCACAAAACTGATTCCTATTTAATAACTCAGCAGCAAAGTATTTAATTTTTTTTCTTTTTTTTTTTTTTTCTTTTTTACAAAACCTGTTAAAGTCCCAGCTAATGTTATGCTTCCTATCTAAACGTGCCACTGGTTGACTCTTACTTTTTAACATGGTAAAATCAACTTTTGGGGAAGCTGCTGTAAAACTCTGAGACTTCTGAAACTATAAATGTGCAGCTACGTCGCATTTTTGATGGCAGCTGGGGCCTCCATGGTAGGGAACCTATGGAGCTGCATGCTCAAAGAATATGGGAAGAAAGGGGGGTTGGAACTGTGTGGTTGCCAGGCTTCGTGATTCAAGGGCACAGCAAAGTGAAATCTTAATAACTCAGTGGAAGGACCTCCCGAAATGCGTGTCCTGCAGTTTCCACAAGTGTGTCCATTGCATTCAGCTTCAAATTTCTCCTCAAGGTGTGTCACACCACGTGCTGTCTCCACACTGGATCGTGTGCATCATAAATTAACGTGATTATGTAAATTCTGTCTCTCAGCTGGGACCTTCCTTTAAGCTGCAGTCACCTTTCATTAAGGTCCAGCCTGATAGAACATGGGTAATGCTCTTGATGGCCTCATTTGAGAGCTGGGAATGGTGGAGATATTATGAGCTCCATCTCCAGCATCAAATAAGCAGACAGACAGCACTGAATACGCTGAGAAATGCAGCAGAATGTTTAGACATTCACAGCCCTGAGCTCTCTTAAATCAACAGTGCTGAATAAGCAACAGGGGCATTAGCCTATTTAGATGCTAAAAAGGTTGGGATTTTAAAATTACCCGGCTCCTTATAGTATTTATAACTGATTTGGTTTGCATGCATTTTATTCTGACATAGGAAACTGCATTCTGATTATTTCCCCAAACCAACCTTGTATAGTGGATTTTGACTACACTCTGGAGGTGGCTTTGGGATTGATTTTTTTTTTTTTTAAATTGTCTTTCGTTTGACAAGCCAATTCTATTCAGAAATCACACATGAATTCTTAGGTAATCAATGCTAATTGTAAAAATCCTCAACAGCTTAATCTGCTGTAGATTTCTTGAGAATTTAATAAGCCTCTCTCATAATAAAATGTGTCAGAAGGGGCAAATATTTTGCTAGCACAGCTTGTAACTGATTGTTTGTACCATGGCAGCAAGTATTCACACAGCAGAAGTACTGTGCAGTCATTTTTAAAAAGAAACATTTGGTTTAGTGCCTTAAGGGCAAGAATTTTTACAATATTTTTTAAAATTCATTTACTTTCTCATCCCTACCAGCAATATGTCAATTTTTTGTGGTGTGGATTGCATGTTATTCGCCTCAAGAAAAAGCAAAAGCAACATAATGAAGCAGAACTCAGCTGAGCTGTCTAAGGATGCTTTGGGGGGAGGGTGTTGATTTTTTCCCCTGCAGTTGCAAAGTGACAATAAGATTTTCTGAACCTTTTTCCTCCAAAAAAGAAAACAACAAAACAAAACAAAAAAAAAACAACCAAACTCTCACTTTTTTGGGCAGTAGGGCATTTTGGAGTATAAAATTAAGGATTGTGTTGCCCATGACTGAACTGGGCCATTGCCAGAATAAATAAGGCTGGGTTATGAACTGTACTGAGGGACACAGAGCTGAGGAAGATCTCAGGGTGTGTTTTTCACCTATTTCAGCCCCTTCACTTGTCCCAGTGGTTTCATCCTACCAAACAGCTGAATGTTTGCAGAGACATGAGACAGTGGATGGTGTTAAACTTCACAGACCTCTCTCTGCATTTGGCCAAGAACGAGGATGGTTTGAAAGCTTCTCTGTCCTCAGCTTCTGGGAGAGTCGTGTTGGAACTTTACAGAGTTATTAAATGCTGCCAAGAAATCTGCCTTGATCTGTAGCCTCACTAAGTAACCTGCACCTTTGTGTCTGCACAGCTGAGGCCACCCAGGGTTCAACCCTGGAACTAGAAATATGAGCTGGAGCAGGGAAGTGGTGGGACAAGACTGCTCTGCCACCTTCAGTGAAAACAGTTTTGAAGCTGTCTAATTGCATGGGACAGGGCATAGTGAGGGAGGATCAGCTTTCCTCCCCAAACAAACCTGACAGCTCAGATTAATCTCACACACCATCAGCAATTCAGTTTCCTTGGAGACCTTGGCAAGCTCTGCCAGCAGAAGGAGGCAGACCTGATCAATACATTATTTTAATATCAAAATAAATAGATCCTGGGCAGAGAAAAGATACCTTTATCCTTTTAGAATGAATTCTTTTTTGGGAACAGGAAAAAAACCCCATAGGCTGTCAGAGAAGGGAAGAAAGGCCAGTACCCCAAAAAAAGTATTACATTTGCTGCACAACTCACCTTTAAGTGGTCAGTGCCAAGTTTCTGCATCTCAGCATGAGAAATCCAGGGCTCAAAAGTGGCTGCTGAAGATTCCTACAAAACCAAGGAGTGGGGAGGAAGATTTCAGCTTTAATTATGAACTTCCTGCTATCTCCCCTCCTCCTTTGAAATTCAAGGCACTTCATTTTATTTTTACATAGTTTAGTGTCTGAGATTCCTTTTTATGTTAGTAGAAAAATAATGATGAAAAGCAAAATAATTCTCTTATGAAAATTCATGAGAACAGGCAGAGTTTAGAAGCTGTGTTATTTATTCCAGAGAGCACAATGACTTTTAAGAACACTGGGATTTTATGTTTTTATGGATTTTTTGGTTTGGCTCTTTTCCTTTGTGCACCTTGCCTGTTTACACCCAGCTGTGCAGCTGTTGAGCATATGTATTAGGTCTGAAAGTTAAAAATCATCTAGAAATTAAATTAAAAAATAAATTGCCTCTAAGCACCATAATCTGTTAGCTAAGACTGTGAGGGGAACTTTCAAACTCTATTTTCATATATTGAAGTGCTCAAAGGCAGAAATCCATGTGCTTCTCTAATAGCCTTAATAAACAATCTTAGCATTTTCAGTCCAGGAATAAGTAAAGCCAGGAACTAACATCTCCGAAAGATAATTGTACTGAGAGACCCTGATATTGTGCAGAAGGAGTTGTCTTGGCAGTTTAAGAGTATTTATAATGACATTTATATCTGTTTAGACACAGACCTTGTTGTTTTTTGAGTAGCCTTGCTCAAGTAGTTGCAGTCAGGGGTTCTCTGACTCGGTGTTGCTGGATCTCAGAAATCATCTCAGTCAGTCTAACACACTGCACTTTTGGCCTTCTAAGTCCTCAGAATCTCTGTCAGCTTTTCCAAGTCCTCTGTTCCTTTAAAGCACACAAGAAAATAAAAAATAAAAGAGTCTTTTACCTTGCAGAACCAATAACCCTGAGCATCCTGAGCCCCAAGACTCTTTATTCTCTTTCAAGAGCTGGTTTCTGGCTGGGCCCAGTGGGATCCATGCAAGAATCTTCAAGGCATTTTCCCTGCAGGATGGGTCAGGGTTTTTCTTGCAGAACATGCTGCTATACCAAAACTTTCAGCCTTCCCTATATCTAGCTGAGAAATTGCTTCTGGTGTGTCGTATCCCCCATGCTTATTTTATATTGCCTTCTTACTGTTGGTAACAAATAAAGGCTTGACTCTTCCTCTTTCCTTGGAAGTACCTGGTTTTCATTTCACTGGAATGACACCTGAGACACTTTCACCTCAACAGTTGAGATTTTTCCTTTAACTCTTCCCTAAATTTGTCATCTCCAACTCTTATCTTCTGAGTATAAACCTGCTTTCTGGGAACGCTCCTGTGGCTGCTGGTGCTCTCCACAATGGACAGATTTAATTCCCAATATAATCTCATTGGTGTCATTGTTTGAAAGAACAGCAAGCGGAGTATTCAAGTAAGAAAGTCTTGAAGGAGCCTCGTTCTGCCAGAAGGGTCCCCAGTCACTGTCAAGCCCCATTAAGAACCTTTGCAAATATCCCAAGGTACAGTGAGGACTGGCCCTTTTATTTTTTTATGGCTCTTTTAAGCCAGATCTGTTGGGGAACAGATATGAAGGCAGCAAGAGGAAGTAATCAATAACCTCAGTACAATCAGATAGTTGAAATTATTTCTTTGAATGTTGAAATCAAAGGAAGTGGCAGTGTGTAAGTGCAGCAGGATGATGCTGCAATGCAAGGCAGCTCTGCATGTTATTATTCTTTGTATGTGAAGATGTAAAATCCAGGTAGAGAAATTGCTGTAATCATATGTCTGTTCTCATTTTACAGTGTTTGTATTAAATAAGGAGTCTATATCTGATTCAGTAGCATAGTACCTTTTTTTTTCAAGGTAACAAGTGTAGACTGTTTTCCTCACGTAGCTTGACTGCCAGAGGCTCAAGGTATATCCAACTCTTGTGAAAAATATGAAAGGTTGTAGAAACAAGGCCAAGCTCTTAATTCTAATAAACAGAATAACAAAATGATATGAAGAAAGAAGAGAGTATTGCCATTTCTACTGACATGTTTCAGCTTTGTCATTCTTTTCCTTAAGAACAAGAAAAACAACTTATGCAAAGGGAAGATAGAAACAGGCAGGTACTGCTGGGTTTTATCTTCAGTGTGATAAGCCTCCTCCAGAGAGACAAGAACAACCTGTGCATAAGGCATGGAGAAGGTACAGGCAGTACATTTTAAACTCTTCCCACAGTGAATTGTTCCAGCTTCAGGAAGTTTGCTCTGTCAGAGATCCTTCCAGCTTCTCAGGAAGCACAAATACTCTGGTGCACTGAAGTTTTCAATTTTATTTAATAAGGCTTGAAATACTCGTACGTGATTCAGGAATTTTGGGTTGATGTAAGGTCTAGAAAGAAAGAAAGATGGATGAAGTTAATCCTGATCCTGAGGAATGTCTCCGTGTGGGCTGTAATTGAAAACTAATGTACACAACAGACACCTGAAGACAAGTTTACCTGAAGAGCCCTTGCAGTAGGTGGGCCCACCCATGGGTGCCTAACTCAAACCTGGCTCCCAGGGAACTGCCAGCCCTGGGGATGGTGAGATGGCTTTTGCTTCATGGCAGTGATCTCTGGAAGAGACCTCTGGGAAGAGATGGTCTTTCATGCAACCAGCCCAGCGAGGACCAGAGCTCTGAGGGCTTTCAGGCTTCTGTGTTGAAAGTAGAGGAAATAGGATCAAGAGTTTCTGTCTCTGTAGCACTTTATGTGTCAAGGAATGTGCCAAGCCTTGGGTCCTCAAGACCACTCGCAGCCTGAGAGAAACTGGCACACCACCATTCGCAATGTAAAAGTTTAGCAACACCAGTTTATCTCCATAAAATAATTTGGTTTCATCAGGTCAATCTTTTGTTTCAAAGGCCTGTTTTATCAAAAAATTCCTGACCAGCTCAACACTGTTCAGACAGGACCTGAAGAAAGTAACTGTAAGATTTTAGGCACAGAAAAACCAACAGGGGAGCACTGGAAGTAATTTGCAACATGAATTGAACAGAATTCTGGGTTTGTGTAACATCACTGAACCAGTGAGTTAAAGAACAAGAAGAGACAGTACCAATCTCACTCTTTGTTTGCCTGATACCTTCTGTCAGTAGAAATGGTGTAAATTATTTCCTGGGGTTTTGAGAAACTTTCTGCTGTTATTTGCACCAGACCTTTGAAAACTCACCTAACAAAACCTCCTTTGGGTTTTCTTGTCCAATAAAATTACTGAATAAGTTCTAAAGCCTAAAGAGGAATTTCTACTTACTGTCTCCTTCCTCCCAAAACTTTGGCAGGACTTTCAAAGCAACAGCCTGCCAACTTGTATTCAAAGAAACCTGATTTGTGATTGCACTAAACCCATCAAGGCTTAATCTGACAATTTATTGTATGTGCATTTGGGAATAATTGGTCTTGAAGCAGAGTAACATACTCTTAAAGCTGTAAATTTTCTTTGGAATGAATGAGTCCTAGTGTATTTTGTGTCTTTACTAAAGTTCATTTACAGCTTCAATTGAATTTGCACTAGGATGGTCAAATATAACCACATAAAAGCACAGACTTCATCTTGCTTGTAAAAGCTGTTGATATTTTGGTTGTTTCTGGCTGGCAGGGTTAAGGCAAATATTAATTGGGAGAAAAAATTTGATGTAATTTGCCTTTTTAAATTATAATTTCTCAATTGTTTTTCTGAGCTTTAGTCATTATCTTATCAGAAATATAATGCAGCTTATTGAAATGTAATAAGGTTTATTAAAATATAATGTGCCCCTGTTTTCTGATAGGTCGTGTTCTCAAAAATAAACACTGATACTCTCCAGGTTTCACCTAAAAAGAGGAGTTATTCCCTTTCAAAAATCCCACTTTAAAATATTATAAAATGTCAGTTTTTCCCAGAGTATTGTAAGACAAATAAAAATGAAATTATTCGTAATTCTAGGACATGTGTAAAATTTAAAATTAAATGTAAATTAATCAAATTGTAAATGTCAAGAAACAAACATCGTTTTTTGGTGCAAAAAACTTTATTTTGGTCTCTGGCTTTGCCAGAGGTTATTTCCACATCTGCTCTTCTGTGCTGTCCCTGAGATAATTGTTATAAGAACTAATACAGAGATTCCCTGAACAGCTCAGCTCATGCCATCCAGTCAAAGGATTGGTCAAGAATTAAGGTTTTGGGGTTGGTTTGGGGTTTGTGGGGATTTTTTTTAAAATATGACTCAATGAGGGATGTTTTGTTTGAGGCATCGGGTTGATAAACTTTTGCTGCCTCAAAGGCCCGGTTCAAACTCCCCAGCAGGTTGTCTCAGTGCCCAGAACTGATGCTCCCAGCCTGGCTGGGTGATTCCCATGCCTGGGACTCACAGCTGTACCCACTTGGGGCTGATTTTTTGGCTGCCCAGGGCACACCTGGAAGCCGTAAAATCCTGGGTGGAGCCAAGTTTTCTGGAGCTTCTGAGCCCCTTTTTGCATAAAGCCCTGTGCTTGGCAGCCCTGGGTTGTGGTGTGGGTGTCTGTGGAACTCTGGTCAGAAATTCTATGTACAATCCTGGCCTCTGGCTGGCAGCATCTGGGAACCCTGGAGCATCATCCCTGCTCCTGTGCCAGCCAAACAGATGTCATCTCCCTGTATCCTCACAGTATGTGGTAAGTGATGTGTCTGTGTAGTGAGTAATGAGGCTGAGTCACTGCACATTCTCCCTGTGTGAAGTGTGTTTTAAATCACTAAAACTTCTTTATGTGTTCAAAGGTTAAGAGGCTCAGTTCTGCAAGACTTAAAAACTCCTTAAAACTTCTGCCTTTTGGTGCATCAGTTCACCAGCCTGAAAAGCAAAAGCAGGCAGGGTTTGCCTACAAGTCTTAATACTTGACCAAAACATTTGTTTCTGGAATATTGAAAATAGTAATGGATCCTTTCAACTCTGGGAACTGAAGCAGGATTAAAGTTGGTTGTCAGGGGGGAAAAAAAAAAAAAGAAAGAAAAAAGAACAGAGAGAAAGGGATAATTTGCTTTGGCCTGGCTTGCTCCTGACATATTTATTCTAAACCAACATGATTAGCATAGCAGAGCGTGTTCCCAGAGTATGTGAATGTGCACTTCCACTGAGAAGGGATTTGCTGGTTGGCTGCTTATGGCAGCCAATGCTCTTGTCTAGGTTTTAATTTGTTTGTTTGGATGTTTGATGTGTTGTTAGGAGTTATAGGATTGAAAAGCTTCCAGAAGTCTTATCCAGCCTCTCAAAATACCACTCCAGAGAAATACATGTTTGTTTTCCAAAAATAGATGTTCTTTTTACAAAATAGGTGCTTTCCTGGAGTTTTGGGTGGGGTGTGGAATCTGGGTATCCAGTTAAAACCTTCAGCTGTTGCTCACTTGGCCAAGCTGACAGAAATTACTTTTGACTTGCTTCAAATAGAGTGACACTTTGCACTATTGTTTCTGACAAAAATGTGTCTTGTAAAGAATATATTAATTTTTGAAAGCCAGACTGTTTCTTGCAACCAAAATGGCTGCTGTGCTACCAATTCCATGCACCTGTAGGAGCGAGGATGCTACAGGTTTCTTGCAGCATTCCCTCCTTCATTACACACATTATATGAAGTACTACTGAAATTGTTAAGGTGTTGCTTTAAATTAATGAAATGCCTTGATGTCTATTCCACCCTGGATTCTTCTTGTTATTAAATCTCACTTTCTTTGAGAGAATAAGTTTCCTCTTACTATCAAAAGAAGATGAAGGTTTGTTGGGGGCGGTAGGAAGAGAATAATGTTTCCTTCATTGTCTGCAGGCAAAACTGCAAATATGTTCAGGTGAAACTGTTCTAGTCCCCGGCTAAGGGGGCACATCTGGTTTGTTTGTTATCTTGGAGGCAGCTGCAGTGAGAACTGAACCTGGGCCTGAGGCTGTGCATGTTCTTTAGACTCAGTAAAGTGATAGAAAGGGCTCAATGAGCTGCTGGAATGGCTTGAAACAAACACATTTAATTACCTTTTTTTTTTTTAGTGTTGATGGGAGAGTGAAAAACATCATAAGCTCCAGAAGAATTTTCCAATAGGAACTGGCTTTGCAATGTGAATGTTGAATTAAGAGCAAGGATGTGTAAGGCCATGCAGCTCTGTCCTCAGTGGACTTTTCTTTTGACTTTATGATGTAAAATGCCTGATGTAGTTTGGTCCACAGATGCTGTGCAGGGTATTTTGTACTTGCCACTCAGATCCTGTGATTTGTGAGGCATCAGTGTAGCTCAGAACTGCAGTATACATCTAATTTGGCTGAGGTGCTTGTTAGCTCAGTCACTCATCCCCATCCTGCACGATTCACGGCTGATGGCTTTGATGACACTAAATCACACACCTCAGGTCTAGCATTTCTTCACTGATCTTTCTCTAGCGAATCCTAAGGTGTTCTTAACAATTTTACATATACACAAGGATCTGTCTTTTGAGATTATGGAAATTAAAGTCAGGGGAAAGGGGAAAAGTCTGCTTTGTCCTGTGACCCCTCCTTCTGCAGTGTCCAGAGGACCAGCACAGCTCCCTTCACCTTTGTCTCTAGACTCTGCTCATCACTGTCTACAGCAGGACATTCAAACACATTTTTGACTCTGAGTTTGTGCACTTGCAGAAATGCAGGGCTATAAGTAAAGTCAATGAGGAAATTTTCATGTCAGGCTGAAAAAAAACCCAAAAGACATACCAGTAGTTGAAAGAGCTCGAGAAAATAAGACAGTCATTACATTTTGATACCCAAGCATTGTTGGGGACTGTGGAGAAGTCAGTTATTGTGGATAACTGAAATTTTGTACAGCCTCAGAGATCATATCCACAGCTGGATTTGGGGGTTCAGAGCCAAGCAACCCCCCACCCACAGCATTTAACATCTGCTATGATGGTACCTCTGCGAGGCAGAATGTGTCTGACAGAGGGAGTGCTGCTCTCTACATTAAGACTTCTTCAAAATAACAAGAGAATTTAGTCTTAAATACTTGGCTTCTATTTTCATAGTTTTATTATATCATGATTGGATTCCTTCTGTGGGCACAATCTTCTTAATAGTAGTATTCAGCTCTGACAAAGGTTGGACTTGAAGAAAACTAGAACTGAGATGAAAGAATAGAACTTTTATTATTTAGCAGCTGAACGTGTCGTTACATCAGAGCTGGTATTGTGTAGCAAATTGCAAGCTGTAGCGAAATTGCTTTAAAAAAATATCTGTATATATTTTTCTAAAACTGTGATAAAGTCATTCAGCAGCACATTGAAATGTGTTTCTAGCTGAACTGTTATATCTTTTTTTTTTTCCTGTGGTACCAGAACAGATGGCAGTTATTTTTCTTACCAGTCTCCAGCAAAGCTGCTGCAATGCCTTGCTTTGCCTTCCCTTGTAAATGCTTTCAAGTGAAAGACAAGCACACATGACCAAAATGATTCTGCATTGTAGCACTGGCTTGTGGTTTCTAAAGCAAACTTTTAACCTAACTTGCAGCACTAGGCTGGTGATAATCACTTCATGGGCATTCTTAATGCAATAAGTGAGTATTCCATAACTTGAGGACAACTGCAGTCACTCCCATAGGATGAACATTGGTGGGTTTGGAGATGCTCTGTCCCTTTGTAGCATTCCTGGAGGGACCGTGGTTGAGCCTGGAATCTTGGCTGATCGTTCAGCAGCTGGTGTGTGGAGGGGAGTCCTGCACATACAGTGACAAAGGGGTTGGGTGATTTTATACATTTTTATAAGCATAATATATATTACAATGTTTTTCAAAGGATTTTGTTTTAAAATTGTTGCTGTCTTCCCAGTAATTTGGCAACTCTGAGGAGCCTGGTGAAAACGCCCCTAAATACAGCCTGATGTAACATGATTTGCCTGTGTGACAAGAAACACTGTGTAGTTCAGCAAAATGCTGTATTCTGGAGTGAAATCATTTGTAGTTATAAATCAAAATGAAGCTGCCAAGTACTGTAAATCTAGGGCTGCCTACCAATTTATGGCTTCTTAGATTGCCTGCTGTAATGTGCCATATTATAGAAGCATTGTTAGGAGCTGTATTTAATTTACTTGCTTTAAATTGTGGTTTAGTGGACTTGGCAGTGCTGGGTTAATGGTTGGCCTCGATGATCTTAAAGGTCTTTTCCAATCAAAATGATTCTAAATTAGTACTGTATTGCAAATTCAGCTTTGCCTTATTGAGAGAAACTCTAATTCTTCTGTTTCGGACAAATGTGTTCAAGAAGTGTGGTGTGTCTTCTTTTACAGCCTTCGACAAAAGAAAGGCAACTTGGCCCAGAAGCACTGGACTGGACCAGCCAACATAGTAAAATGCAAACCCTGTCCCATGACACATTCCAGCCCTGTCTGTGGTTCTGATGGACACACCTACACTACCAAGGTGAGTTCTGAGATCCCTGTCAGTTGTGCTCATCCAGGCTGTGGTAGGAAGATGAAACATCTTTCCTTGACAGGCAGTGTTAAATTACAGTCGTCTTTAGTTTAGGAAAGGGTTTTTTTGTGTGTGTAAAAAGTGCTGATAAATGTAGATTTTTTCCATATTTGACAAACAGCAAATCAGAGTGACAAATCAGGCTCCCATGACTTTCATGATTCATGTTTCTCTAAACAGCTCATTCTCCTGATGAAGTAGAACTCTTAATGTTGATGATGCAGCAGAGAAAAAAAAAAATCATTTGATCAGATGGGCTTGTTCAGACAAGAGGATTTTGGGATAGTTCTTGTTCTTAAGATTTGGTCTCCAAGTGGTAAAATAACTTAGCAGTATCATTCTTCAGCGATAGGTTTATTTTTTAAATTATTTTTTTTCCAGACTGCATGGTTAACAATTCATTTAGCCCATGGTTTTAATAGGCTTGTGTGCCAGATGCAGCATATATGGTACCATAAAAAAATTCCCATAACCCAGTGGGGATAAATTGGCTCATTGTTATACTGAAAAATATGATCACCTTAGGGCTTGAGTCAATAAAAGAAACTGGCTTCACAGCCATTCAGCATTCCAGATCTCCCATTAGCAAATAAAGCCTTCCTTGTCTCAGGTACATCTTCCACAAACAGCACTTCAGGCACTGGAAGGTGTGTTTAGGGAATACTCTTAAGGTTCTCTTATCTTTGTGCATGCAAGGGAAGGTTTGACAGTCAGTAACACTATCCTTCAAAATCCAAAAAACAGCCTTCACCCAAAAAAAAAAAAAAATCCAGGCAAATAAACCAATTGGGGGGAAAAATTCCCTGCTGTGATGTAACAGGGATGACACAACTCCATTATCTTCCCAGCTGGGCAGCTTGAATCCTTCACCATTAAAGGCCACAAATATTAAAATACTACCATGTTTCAACCTTTTAAGCCTCTCTCCTGTTCTGGCTGAAGGATTTGCATGGCCAAAGGAACAAATCAGAAAACTGTCATCTGTGCACCCACAAACTGCACAAAAATGGCTGCACATTGCCTGTTAAACAAGTTACTCTTTAATACTCTCTAGGAGTTTGTATTGCAGTAATTTAACATCTGTTTTTAGGATTAAAATTGGGCTCATTTTGAAAACAGCTTTATCTGTCTCAGCTCTTGAGAGTATGTAAGATATTCTGTAGTTAATAGATTTCATTGCATATTCTGTCACCCTATTAACTCATTTCTGTGCATTTTACCTGCATCTCAGTTAGCTCTGAGTGGCTTTTTTGGCTTCCTCTTGTTTCTCACCATGAAATCCAAATGGTTTTCATCAGAAGTTCTGCCAACGTAACAAATTTGCCAAACTATTGTGACTGTAAGCCTGACAGCTCTCATGAAGACATGAAACAATTCCCATTGCTGACATGCTTGACTGTCAAAGATACACCCCCAGCAGCTGAGCTGTTTGGTTTTTCTTTTTTTTTTTTTTTAATGAGATTTTAAAATATTTATTCTGAAACAAATTTGTCTCATCTTATTTTATTGTATGTTTAACTATCAGTTGTTCTTGTCCTAGCAAAATTCAGGCTTTGGTTTTTGGCTTTTTTCAGAAGACAAATTTTGGTAAATGAGATGCAAATACTTTAGGCAGAGCATTAAAATGAAATAGTAAATGTTAGTGTTCTAACAGTTGTTTTATGGTCAGGAGTGATCATGGGTTTCTGGTATCTTTTAAAAACAGAATATACTGCTTCCCTCAAACTCAGTGTTAGTTTTCAGCAGATAATGCAATCTCTCTTTCTTTAAGTGACTAAAATCAAACTTTTCTTTGGTAATTTTCTTTCTCATGCCAGTGCTGTTGTCAGGTATTATTCCTGGCCCTGTAGTGCTGACTGAAAATGCAGAAAGGTGGACACAGGAGTGTGGGCACTGCTTTATATCTGTACATGTTGGCACCTGGCTCTGCATCCACTGCTCTGTGAACGTGGAATGATATCCTGGGCACACGAACAGAGCCTTGCTAAGGTTGTAAACAAAAAATGGAGAGCAGCCACTGTGTTTTAGGGGGAAAAAAAGCCTTCAGAAATTGTGTATTGGCCTCCTGGTCACGTCACAGCACACACAGACACGGCAGGGGCTGAGCCCTCCTGCCTCAGTGTGGGTTTGGCCTCTGCCACAGGCACAGCAGGGGCTTGGGTGGGACATGAAGCTTGGGCTGGTGGTTCCTGGCCTGGCAGAGCAGCATCAAAGTGCTTCACTAATGACCTGGGGCTGCCATTCAACATCAGCAGTGATGTTTGGACCAGGGATTGCTCTTTCTGTGCTTTGAACTGTTACCTGAGGGGGGGAAAAAATGGATGAAAAGGAAAGAATACAAGGGAAGCGTGACTGGCTGATCAAGGGCAGGTGAAACTTGGGTGTCAATAAATGTGCAGTAATTCACATTAAGGAAATGCACACATCCCAAATATACACATCACAGGCTCTCATTTAGACACTTGATCCCAGAATAATTCTGGCTGTTTTTCTGAAGACATTGTAGATGTCTTCAGAACTAGAAGTCATCCTAGAGGCAGGAATTTCTTGATAAAATTGGGGAAAGTTATCCAAACCAGAGCACTCAATAATACAAAGGTCCTAGGGGAAAAAGAAATAATGAACATAGTGGTGTAGTTTACCTTTTAAGCTTCCTGGTTGATGTAGATAAAGGCTCAGGATATTTAACTCAGTCTCACCAAAGACACTGAAACCTTCAGCCCCTTGACTAATTTGTTGAGGGCTAGTCAAAGCAATCTCCCTCATCTTCTGTTGGAAAATATTCAATGGTGTTGATTTCCAACACATACCTAAATGGGGAAATGTTGAACACTATGAGAAATCCATGCCCAGATCCTGGGCTACAATGGATTCAAGTGTCACCTAAATATCCCAATAGGAGACACAAGGTGCTTTCATGGCTCTTGAGTTGATTTAACTCCCTGTGTGGGAGTTGGACTGATTGAAAAAAATCTCACTACTCTTTAGGCATTTAACCTTTCTGGTTCTCTCTCTGAAATCTTCAAAACTTGCCTTCACTGTTGATCTGGATTATTTCATTTGCAACACACAAGTGCTGAAGTGGGAAGGGATGAAGGTGTGTGGCTGTTGTGTGTGTGGGGGGGGTTTCTTGTTCTTGTCTTGTTTTCCAGAGACAAACTTATTCTTCCAAGCAATGGGATTCTCTAGTTACACAATAATTCAGTGTTTGTGCGTGCCAAAATTCAAACACAGACCTGGCCTACTCAGTCCTTGTACCCTGTTTCCAGCAATTGAAATATGAGCTGTTTTTTGGACTTCATGATTTTGTTGTACTTCTAAAAACTTTATAAACTCTCTATCATCCTTTCCTGTGAATTCTGAACTCTGTGGGCTTTAGGTTTATCAAAAATTTCATTGAGTCTCTAATTACTGCTTGAAATGCAGGTGTTTTAAAATGCAGACTGTCTCTCCCATAATAACTTTGTACAAAGGAATTGCTATTTCCTGGGTATAACAGCTCTGTTTAATACTGTGACAATACAAAGCACTTCCATAGGTTATTACAGTCAGAGTTTTCAAAGCTCTTTAAAGTACTAATGAATTAAGCTTATGAGGTACGTAAGCCCTGTAAAGAGCTTGATGTAATTAGTTAATGTTTTTGTGAGCAACACATTAAGAAGAATAACTTCGTAGCTGTCAGTTTTACGGAATGTTTAATTAAGCTTGTTAATAAAGCAATTACCTGAACATGACGAGGACTGCACTTAACTAGTCAGAAAATGAAAATTAAGATGATTTTAAATTACAAAACATACCACCTCAATGACTAATGGTCCCTTCAAAGATGGAAAGGTACATTGGTATAATTGTTATGTTTCTAATTAGGTACATTGTTGTTCTGCAAAGTTTCATTAAATCATTGTGCACTAATTAAGTCCATGATCATGTCTCTTTTTGTTTGAAAATGGAAAAATCACCTCCTGTTGTCATAACATGAGGTAACACATTTCATATTAAGGGATGTGCAAGAAAGAAAGTTTTCCACCAATCTTGAAACATGAGGAAAAAAAAAACCAGTGACCAAAATAATGAGACAACATTACTTAGAGGTGTGTAATGTGAGGACTGCTAAGTTTAATTAGGAGGGGTCTGTATTCAGAAGCACAATTAGCAAATACTTGTTAAAATGTCCAAGTGTTGAGTATTTAGTGCCCCATGGTTTGGTTTTCCCTAATCCAGCTGTCGTAGGGTGCTGTTATTCAGCTGTGCTTTTGCCCAGCTCTTCCTCTCTGTGGTTTGTCTAAGGGATGACTTGGCCTTTCCTGGTGGAAACCAAGATGCTTGGCAAGCTTTAAGATCAATTGTGTCCCCAGTTAGATGAAGAGTTAGATTAAACTCTGTATCAGCTTTGGTTTGGTTTTGTTAGGGAAAATTAAGGAACTAAGAGAGGGGTGGGGGAAAGACAGGAAGAGTAAGACAAGGTAGGATATGGTTAAAGAAATCCATGCAGATGAAAATTTAAGTCATCCTTTTGCTCCCCGTACAAATTTTACAGGTTGCTGGTGGGAGGTACAAGAATAAATTATTCTTTCCTCTCCCTCTCCTAATTTTCTTCATGTTCTTCTTTTAAATCATTGAACTTGAATCTTTCAAGTTCAGAGTCTAGGCCTGACGTAGTTTGTTGTGTCTTGAACCCATACATGGTAGATCTGGTACATTACCCAGTTCTTCCACTGACCTGTGCTGTGCTTGTGGGCAGTTCATGTTATCCTCATTCTTAGTTTGGAAAGATCTGGACTCAATAAAGTACTGGGAGAGCTACTTTGAGGTCTTGGTGACAAAGCTTGTGTAATTTAGGGTTGTGGGAGTGGGATGCTGTTGCTTGTGTTACATTAAATGTGTCTGTGTACAACATGACAGCACCATTGCTAAATTTCCTGGAGTTTTCTGATCCAACTGATCAGGGTTTTTAATGGAATATTCCAGTACCTTTTTGTGGAAATGAATAGATTCCATGGTATGTGACTGTTCTGATGGAGCTTCTATAAGAAGTCTATTTTACATCATCATTACTATGTCCTTGTTCCAGTAGCAGATTTTCAGCATCCATTCCTATTTCATTATTTGATTCCATGTGTTGCAGGGGGTTTCCTAATTGCAGCAATACATCTGGCACCAGGCTTTCAGCACTGCTGACTTTATTCTCCCAAATAACCACAGGGAAGCTCCAGAGGACTGGGAGAATTAGAATCTACCTGATGTTGAGTACCTTTGTACATCACCCTTTGGACTCGGGCACATCTCACTTCTGCATTCCCATAAGGAAGATGTTCCCTCAGCCTGTGCTCTGGGCCAGTGAGACTCCAGTTGTATAATCCAAAAGCCCTGTGAAGCTGTTTATTGCATAATCAAGCCCTAAATAATAAATTTTGTCTCTCAGAAGGAGGAACACGTGGAGCTCTGTGCTGTGCAACCACAGCTGCACAGCTTATTTGGCTTGAAGCATGAGGTGAGCAATGTTATTTGATCAAGTGCTGTGTATCCTAAAGACATCCTGTTGTTTATGTGGTGTTTTTCTCTGCATGGTCTCAAGGAATGAGCAGAGAATTGGGAATGAGGCAGATCTATATTCCTGTGTACTTTGTAATCCATGCCAGTGTCTTCAGATAGTTAATTGTAAAGGGCATTTTTTGCATATGCTTGGAAAATGGCATTTCTCTTTTGGTCAATTAATATGCTAAAAAAAAAAAAAATGGCTTTCTGCCTCCTATATTCTTTCCAGTGCTGCCTCATAGGGATGTCTTGGCCACAAATTAACAATCCAGGATAAAGATCTCTGCTTTCCCCTGGCGGAGGTAACCTTTGTTAAACTCTGGGGGAGCCGGGCAGCACAACTTTTGAACTCTGCTCACATAACCATGCAATTCTGCAAATTCCTGAGCTTCCTTTCAAATCCCATTTAGTTTTATGTTCAAGTGAAGAAGCTTTTGCTTTTCAGCAGTGTCAGATAGTAAATTCAAAAATCCCAAACAATGCTCTACTGATTTTTATATCCTAACTGGGGAGGGGGGGGGAAATAACCCTGCATAACCACTCATCTGTGCATTGTGGCTGCTGTGTGACAGCTTCCCAGCTAAACCCCATGAATATATACATGTTTGCAAGGATTCTTACCTGACACTATGAATTGCGAGAACAGCCAAAAGAGAGGCTTCTGCAGTGACACAACAGATAGAAGGGGGGAAAAACGAAGAGCTCTGGGCAATTTTTACAGAGTAAGGGCTGCTTTGTCATATTGCCAGGTTTGAGACTCTATGAATTAATGAGAAATTGCTGTGGCCCAAGACATTGTGTTCTTTCAGCAACTGCTTGTTGCTGTCCCCTTAGTCTTTGGAGAAAGACTCTTCAATGACACAGTTCTGCAAACACAGATGGGGAGGGGGAAACAACAGAATGATTAACAAAAAAAAAAAAAAAGAAAACCCACAAATAGCTAGGGGCTATTTCATTCCGTTAATAAACCTCTTACAAAGAAGATCCTGGTTTTATTGGAAACAGGCTACTTAAAACTCTGACAATGTCACTGGTCACTGTTGGATGGAGAAGGGAATTGCTTTGGTTCTTCTGGAGGTTGGTGATCTCTCAGATCCTGCATAAAAGCAGGGCAGAGAAACACTGGAGGTGTTCTGGGGACAGGTTTAGATGGATCACAACCTGGATTTATTTTTCCCATGTATAAGCTCATTTAAGAGAGATTCGTTAACTTCTACTGCTTTGATTTCTGTGAGCAAAAAGGCCCTGACAGAAAGCAAAATTTATCCCAAGTTGGGCCTCCAAGTTTTTTAGCAACTAGAGTCAAGCAAGCTGGTCTAATTGGGGTATGGTGATGTTTATCTCCGTTCTCTAACCTTGCCTAGCAGGGAGAGGATATTTTTAGTTTGTTTTTTTTTCCCCATATTCCAGCATTCCTCAGTCCAGAACAAACTGGCCTTGCACAGACTGGGTTCTTTGTGATTAACGTGTTGTGTCAGTTCTAAATCTGTATTTCCCCTTTAATTCCTGAATCCCTTATTTTACCATATTAGGGCCTATCAGAGTTGAATGTTTTAATTACCAAGTCAAGCCTACAGAATCTGGGGGAGATCACAATGAAATGTCTCTATTAGGTGGGTTGGTGCAAGTGGCAATTGATTCTTCATATTATTTTGGTAACTTGACTATGGAGAAAACACTGCTCTAAACTCCCTAAAAAATCCTTCTCAATATATACTCAAACTGCAGTTGTGATGTATAAATACCATGCTGGAGAATGCAGTATAAGAACCTGTGCAAAGGTTCTTATACTGCATATATTATATATATATATACTTATATATTCTTATAAAATAACCTTCAGGTTTCCATCTGATTTGCCCCATTGCTGAGTGATAGGGAGAGGTGAAGTTTCTGCTTCTCTCGCAGCCAACTCCCTTAAATTCTTTACATTTTCCCAAATGGCTCTGATAATACTCAGAGCTCTGTAAAGCAACTGAAAGTGCTCATCTTTTGGTGCTGCAGAAGTGGAGCATTTTGGGGTAGTTGTCTTGAGTTTCAGCAGTGCTCCCATGGGATATGAAACCCTAAATAAGTCCAAAAAAAGGTCTACTCTGATTGGGGGTTTATGCTTCTTTTTCTATTGCAGTCATTTAAATTGACTGGACTTCATTGATAGGATTCACTGAAATGTATTTTCCTTAAATTACATATATTCGTGTTTACCCAGTAAGAGTCTCTAGAACCTAATTAGACTTTCTGTATGATAATGAAGTTCCTCATTATTACATGTCAGTTTTTACCAGAATACCTCACGAAGGGAGTGAGAGGATGGTGTGTGTGGGGGGGTGAGTCGTGCACGACTAAAATACCTTGGAAAAAGTATCAACAAACAATATTTTGGGATCTTGTCACGGCAAATTTCTAGCACACTAAAATAATTTTAATATAGGTTCTGGTTTTGGTGTCTTGTGGCGTTTTTGTTTCTTTAAAAGGGGGGAAAGCAACATGCTGACTTCCTTTACACAGCAAGGGTTGATGCTGAGAAAGTGCAACTCAGTGCAGGGAATCTTTGGTCCTGATGGTTTTCTGATTTGCCCACACATGCTTTTTTTCAGAGAGAGAAAATAATGTTTAGAATGTCACTGATTTTTCTCCTTCCCAGTTACAAACTCCTCCAGTGTTTCAGGCAGTGTTTTCATAGAGGCACCCAGGTAAGTACTGCCAATAATTAGAAGTCTGAATATGTAACACGCCCTGCTGCTGGTGCTCAGTATTCCAAAAACTCAGAAAAACAATGTGGTTTTTTTTCTAGGGGATGTGTTTAAATATATGTGCTGAAGTCTTACTGAATTAAATGAGACTGCATCTTATTAGTGTCTTGAAAAATGAAGTTCTGTGCACATCTCTAGGCTGGAAGATGCAGCCTGTCAGCCCTGTTTTGCACAGTAAATGAACATCTTGTTTAGAACATCAGTTCTCTAGATCGTCCAGAAGTTTGTTTTTTTCCTGGTGTTGGTTGTCCTGTGGCTGAATTATTTTTTACTTTTCTGTTCTCTTGTATTTTTAATTCTCATTACCAAACTGTATTAGATTTATAAAAATTATTTGTTGATGAAACACATCACCAGCAATTACTTGCTGGGCATGTTACCCCCAAGGGACAGAACATAAGATGCTGCTAAAATAAAAGCATAACTTGAGGCTTTTTCTTTTCACCTGTGGGGAAGGAGCCAGCACTGAGTGACAGAAGCCAATGTTCTTGTTAATAAGCTTCTGCATTAAAATTACAGCAGGTGCACAGGGAGAAAGAAGCAGCAGTGTGACTGTGACTTGTGTACTTTGAATTACTGTGTCAGTAGTGATGGATGGGGCAAACAATAAAATTTGACCTGTCACGTTATGCTTCTGAGGCTATAAGCCTTAAGGCATTGGTAATTGGCTTCAGCCAACAATGTTAATGTAGGTGGATTGGAAAATGAGATTATTTGAATGATACAGGCTGCTTTACATTTTTAGTGCTCAAAAGAAAAGACTAGAAACTCAAAGGGGCTGAAGTTGTAAGGCTTGTTCTTTGTAAACTCTCTTGTCCCTGGATAATAGAGCAGGCAGAGGAGTAGTTCTTAGATAAGAGGTTCATAGGATGTAAAATATGAGTTATTTTAAATGATTTTGTGGGGCATGATTTTTAAACAGTGTGTGGGAGGTGCAATGCACACAGCTTCCATTACACACATAAATCCCATTATTACCTTCTTCACATTATGCCTCATGCTCAAATGTGCCCCTATAGTATTAATGGGACTGGAAAACACATCTTGGGGTTGCCATTACTCAGTGAGTTGTCAGTGTGGTTTGGAGTGCTCAGGTGAACACATTGCTCCCATTTGAGAAAATCTGTGCAGTTTAGATGCATAAGTGAAGTGGGTTTTAAGTAGTCACAAAGTGATTCTGTCATATTAATGTGTTTATTTGGCATTAGAAAGAAATCACACTGGTATTACACACGTAATATTGAGGAGATATTGTGGTAGTTGTTGCAGGTGGAACGATGTGCATATTTTCCAGTGAAAGCCTTTTATGCAATAATGTCAGTCTGAGCTTGTGGAGTTTTCATCAAAATCAGTGTTCTGAACTTTCACTGAATGTGAGGCAAAATTCAGAGAGGAATGTGTTTGGGTCCTCAAAATATCTGTACCCTGGGCTGGAAGTGAGCTGAGAGCCTGTTCAGTGATAACTCGCATGTTGATAGTTCTTCCTGAGGAGAAAAATAGTGGTGTGGGGTTTGGGTTTTTGCGTTTGTGTGTGGCTTTTTGTTTTGTTTTGGAAGTTTTTTGGTAATGTGAAGTGGTGGAGGTGGGACAGAGTGCTCCAAATCTTGAGAACATGGAGTCATCCAAGTCACCTTTGGATAGTATTATAAGGATTGGACCATTTCTAGGTGACTTCGTCTTTTCCTTTCAAGGCCTCTTCATGGTCTCTTCTCCATTTCCCCCTCCCTATACCTCCAGGTCCTCTGCTTTAACATCTTCCTCCAGGCAAAGGGAATGGCAGGAGGGAGTTTGGGTTGTGGAGAGGTCCTGGGAGCATTGCAGAGGGGGCAGGAGGTGGTTTGAAACTGGTGGCCTTAGGGGAGAGAATCTCTGGGAAGGAGAAAGAAGAATGCTGAGAATATTATAGTGGGATGGGAAGATGTAGGGAATGTGAACTCACAGAGAAATTGGACTTTGTTTCACTGTTTGCAGAAAACCTCAAACAAACTGGGCTTGTGCCAGTTAGGTGATACTGGCAGTTAGGTGATACAAGTGGAGTTTTTTGATTCACTGAGGGTTTTCTTGCCAGAGATAATGCTACAGAAAACAGAAACAGAGAGCTCACCTAGTTGCATTCCCTTCAGTTTTCATCACAAATAGAGGAGAGCAAAGAAGTTTAAAATACCTGTTAACTTTTGTTTCCATATGCTTTGGACTGTTTTCCAATGATGTATGCTCTTATTTTACCCATTTGAATGTGTTATGTACAGAAAGAAGTATGTAAGGCGAAAGAAGGATCACAGTCAAAACTACATGATTCTAGTCTGCTGCAATGTAATCCTAATAAAAGCAAATATACATTGACTTTTTTCCCCTAGGAGAAAAAGGTGTATGTTTTGTTCAATGTATATAACAGTGGCAGATATTTTCTTGTTAATGCAAGTTTTTCCTTCACTGTTGTCACCTTTTCAAATTGAGTAAAGAATGTGAAGTGGGTCACTTTGGGTCTAGCTGGCTGTATTCACTTCTTCTTGCAGCAGATCTTAATGAAAAGGTAGGGAAATAAAGGAGAAAGGGAGGTTTCCTAGTTTAGATTTCAGCAGTGCTGGTTGTGGGATCTCTGTATGAATTTCTGCAGATTGATAGAGCTGACATATCAAAAGACTCTTGGTAACTTGCATTGTCAGGTAAAAAAAAAAACCGAGTTTTTAAAAATGAGTGATGTGAGGGGGAGCGAGGACCAAAATGTCTTTTAAAGAAAAGTTTCTTCAGGTAACACAGGCAGGGTAAAGAGCCTTTAAAAACTTCAGTGGTTGAATGGGGATGGTGGTGGACTGTGTTCATTTGCATTGCGTGTTGAGAACGAGCTCAAAAATGTAAGAAATTATTAATAGAAAGGCAGTGGCTCTCAGAGGGGAGATGACACTGTTATTCAAGCTGTCTCTTCCAATTCCTGTGTAGGGGGGGAAAAAAAGGCAGGAAAATGTTGTAGGATGCAGCTCTAATGTGGGGTTCTGCTCAGCCTGGCAGAGTTCACCCTGCGGGACCTCTGCAAATAGTTCTCATGTCCTGGGGCAGAGCACGGCACAGCACAAATCCTCCCTGTTGGGTTCTGTCTCCTGTTGATTACATCCACCCCTCGAGCTCTTGGGGGTGAACTGAAGCTGCTGATGGGGCTCAATCAGCAGGGGAATATTCTCATCCTGTTCTGGCATGTCTGTCTGCAGCTGTGCACCACATGGCTCTTGGAAATTGGCCTGCAGTCTTAATATTTTGTGTAGAGACATCGAATTTCTCTTTGTGCAGACATGTAATCGCTTCATGTAATGCGTTTTGCTGCCACCATGTACTGCTTGGCTTCCAGTGAACCTTCTGTTTTTTTATTTTCTGTGCTCTAGCTGGGCTAACTGCAGTGTTAGATTAGTCCCAGCTAACTGGAGGGATGGAATCTGGCTTTTTTTAGTCAGTAGCTGTCCTTCTCCCACACATGATAAAGCATCTCTTTCTCACACCTCACTGGCTTAGGATGACACAGCACAATGTCTGTAAAAACCTGTTTCTGTTGAATTGGAGTCGGTGCAGGTGCCAAAGTGCTTTGGTGGGAGGGTATATCCAAGGATGGAGGTGATTTTTACATATTTATAGCCAATGGGAGTGAGATGAACCTCCAGTGAAATAAATAGAATATTGAAAGAAAATGTTAAAACTGTCTGTATCCCTGAATGTTTTAAACCTTAAGTAAGTGTATAATCACTTATTTTGCCTGTCAAACCAATGGAGTCCTCCAACCTCTAGTCATGTTTTGATGTGACATTAGGTATACTGTACTTCTACCCTTTGGGCAAGATTCAGTGCATAAACAGCAACTTGTAAGACTTCTTGAGCCAGGTTATAATCAACAGCAAGTTCTTGGCTTTTGTGGACAACTTTTTTGATTTTGACCTGACTCTGTCAGAGTTGCAAATGGAAGATCACAAATAAAAATGGCATAAATTGTTATTACTTCTTTTAGCTGCCTCTCTAAGAGCAACGAATCGAATTAATCAATGGGATTAATTATCCGTGGAAGTGACATCATTACCGGGCAAAAGCAACACCAGGACTATCTACACATTTCCAGCAGAATATCTAAAGATATAAAATTGAAATCTGCAGAAAGTACAAAATAATTAACTTCATTCACAGGGGTTCTTACTGAGGATTGTGGATGCACTGTTTGAAAAAACCTGTCTTATTAAACACCAATTAGATTCGATAAAACTCTAAAAGCCTCCTATAGATAAAGGCTTCCACTTGTTAATAGACTTTTTTTCCTCTCAACTTCAGAATTTCAAGTAATTTCAGGCTGCCCTTCCCTTTCACACAAAGGAAAAGTTACTTGCTAGAAATTCCAGTTTTAAAGTCTGTGTTTAACATTCTCAGGAGAGATTTGTCAGGGGCATGTGCCACCCAGGGAGCTAAATGCTGTAACATACAGTGTGAAGCTTGAAGATTGAGGCCATTTACAGATCAGATGTAGCCAATTTAAATTGCAGGGAGGCTGAAATGAAAGGCTGGCTCAGTTGATGTGCTGTGCTAGGCTGGAGTTTAGTCTGGTTTGAGCTGGGACCATTAGATGCACATTGTGACCAAATTCTGCTGAGGTTGGTAACAAAAGTCTTTCAGTTGAAAAAAAAATGAATAGACAGTAGAAATAACCAGCCAAAGCCCCTATAGGGAGATGGAAGAGGAGTGCCAGCCTGTATGGAGACCTCTATTTTCAAATCTGAGATCTGCCATCACAGAGTCTGCATAGGAGGGTTAGTGCCAGAAGCATGTTTTATTACTTAAATTATCTTGCACAAGCAACACTGAGCAAGGAAAACCCTTTTGAGTTATATAACTCTTTGATGGGAGGCCTTAAGGTCTTTCCTTTTAAGCCAGTAAATCCTAGAGCACTAATTTAAAGACTGCACTTTTCCTTAAACCTAAAAGCATGTTCTAAATCTTGTTGTATTTAGTTCGAACACTTATCTGATGTGTCTTATCCTGTAATTCCAGACTCAGTGACATCACCTGCAGGGCCTCTGACGTGCATTTTGAGATACATTTTGCTCACTCTAAAACAGCTCACCTGGAATTCCCATTTCATCTTGGCATCAGAGGTGGGGTGGGGCTCTTCACCCATCCGCAGGGAAAGGCACAACCAACATTTTGGGTCTTCACATGCAAGTTTTGTTCAGTTTTGAAAGGATATCAGTGCTTTTGCTGAAGCTATTGTGTGGATGCTGGTGTGTAACACAGGGGTTAGGTGGGGACACTTCAGTCTTCAGAGCTGTTTGTGTACTTTCTTTTCAGCTGTAATTTTACTTACAGGGGGTATTGAATCCAGTCTTGCAGCTCTAAGTGTCCCTACTGCTGCCAAAAGGTATGAGCTGCAGGCTGAGGGCAGTTAACTGTTATGTGTTCACTTTGCTGTTTCTTAGGACCATATAGAGTCTATAAAAAGAAAAAGGAGCTGTTCCTTGGGAAATGAAAACAGGAAATAAGGCAGCTAAAGATTAACTCCGAATACATTTGTGAAGCAAGAATGTTATGAGCCTCATGTGGCCATACACAGATAGCATTTGCTGTCAAAGGCAGTGAATTATTAGATAAATTATTAGATTAATAAAATGAATAATATATAAATTGATGGCTGTAACTGGAGTTTAGGATTAGGTAGAAGACATAGCTGAATATAATCTGCAGCAAACAGATCTCATCTGTGCTAGAGGCTCACAACATCTAAAAAACATAATAACCAGAGTTGTCCTCTTGCTGTTGATCAGTTAGCTCTGTGCAATTAGCAGGAAAGATGGTCAGGATTTTGGGGGCACAAAGGCCACTGGCTGGGGCCCAAAACTGAGACTCCAGAAGTACCCAATGCACTGCTATGAGAGTAGTGCTGTGATCCCAAGGGAATTTGCCACAGATTTGCTCAAAAATGGTGAAATACAGTTTGATAAGAAGTTTGTCAGGTTCTTTTAGTCAGCTTTGTTTGATTGCTACAATAATAAAATATGAATAATACATGGTTTTAGATAAGGTGATAGTTTTTCACCCTTCCTTCCTGAATTGCAGCTATTGTAGATTTACAGGGGAGCGTGAATCATATTTCTTCTGTGGTGATAAATTTGGCATTATTATCTAAATTTCGGCTCCTTTTCTTCCCTTTGTTGATTCCATACATTAGAACAGTTTTCAGACTTAAATCATAACTGCAAAGCAGCAGGAGGTCATTTTGAGCAACACCTCAGCTAATCTGTGACTAAAGAATTGTGATTGTGTTGGTTGGAAAAGTTGCGTGAGAAGAATTCTTCAAGTATCCCCTCGTGGAACAACCACACAGGCTGATGCAACACAATATTTGAATGATGGTCAGCAACAGTTTCCTGGTGTTTCAAGCTCAAATCTTCTCATTTGTTCTGTTTTTTTTAGTAGTTTAACTTACAGCATTTCTTTTCTGTAAGTAGATAGTTACTGTGAGATTGGTTTTTTTTCTTCTCCTTATCACTAAAATTGACTTTAAATCTAGTTTTTGTCATGATTTCCATTTTCTTTAATGGGAAGCCTTTTTAATTAGTGGTTTTTTGACGCAGTATCCTAAACTTTTCAATGTCATCTGTGGGAGAGTGAGCCCACACACAGCACAGAATGTGAAAGTTTGGGATAAGCTTGGTGATTTTCAAATAACTGCACTGAAGCTTGTAAACTTCTGTGAAAGGACTTAGGCAAAAGCTCTCTTCATTACCAGTGGTTATGTCCAGAGTGATGTGGTGAATGAAACCCAGCTCAGCACTATCTAAAGTGTTATTATCTAATTCTTCTTCAGAGAAGAAAGACACTTTGCAACTTGAGTACTATATCTTGCAGTTCACCAGCAAATTGAGTGACCCACACCTTTGGAAGAGATTCTGGGATGTAAGCTGACTCTGAAACTCCAGGATTTTCTTCCCTTGGGCAAAAATTCTCAAGCCTAAGCATACAGTGTGCTTTCAGGGTGGCAGATCCTCTGTGGGATTTATTGCTTTGTTAATAGGCTCAAGACATCATCTGTCACTGTGAGAGCTGGGAGCACTGTCTGGGTTTTCCTCTTCATTGTTCTCCTCTGGCTCCCTCATTTTACAACTCTGGCTTTGGGCTGTATCCTGGGTTTGGGAGAGAATCGTTGGCCACTTCCCAATACCTGATGCTCCAAGCCCTGTGTTTGCTTTGTATCAACAGTCATTTCCCTGCTGCTGCTCAGCTCCATGGTAAGAAATTTTAAAAACTGATCCTCTGACTTTGCAGGTACATCTGGATGCATGGTTTGTCTGTTTAGTGCTTTAGTTTCATCTCTGCATCTGTGATTTTGGGAAGATGACGAGAAAGGAAAGATCTTTTCCTATTCCTCCTTTCCTCTAATCATCTGGTCCCCTTGATTTTTTGGACTTTCTTTCCCCTCCTTATTTTCAATGGGGAGCTCTTCTGTCTCTGCAGATGAAGTCTCTGGCCAGGCACTGCCCCAGCCTCCTCAGAGCTGCACCAAGCAACCAGCCACCTTCCTCAGTGCTAAATTAACTTCAAAAAATCATCTCCACTTCTACCCCCACCTCCATTTCATCTCAGGGCACAAGGCACTTTGCTGTGCTGTCAGTACACTTCATAATACAAGTTTTGTATTTAATAGCCAAATGCCTCCTCCTTGCTGAGCATCATCTTGGTTTTGGGAGCAGGGAGGAGATGGTGGACCGAGCTGAGCAGTCATGGGCCATTACAAACAGGATATAAAAAGCAACAATGAATGCAGGGAAAGCATTTTCTAAGAGGCCAAGGAAGGAAAGGCAGTTTTATAATTCATGTTGGGTGCCCTTGCTGCTGATCATGAATTTAGTCTTGATCTTGGCAAATCAGTCACACGTAGAGAGTGACAAGGAAATGTAGTGCCAGTGACAACCTGTATTGGGAATGTTTTTAAGGTCTTGACTATAGCACAGTTCTAGCCCAAAACACAGGCTCAAGGCTTTGCTAGACAGGCACTCTTGTCACGGGCAATTGTGACAATCTAAACTTTCTTAAATTAAATGTTTTTCTACCTGGAGAGTTGTGCAAATCAGTCCCTCAGTTTGCAGCCATCATCCTGTGCGTTGCTCAGGGGGTGGATTTCCTTGGCCATCCCATGCACAGGGCTGTGGTTGCCTTCTGCACGCTGCTGTCATCCCTCAGCATCACTCTGACAGCACAGTTCACCCACTCTCATCTCATTTTTAAACCAAATGATCCTGATCATGTCTCCTTCTCAGCACCTTGATGAGGGGAACCTTCCCTGCTGAGCTGAGACAACCGAGACACCAGGAGAATGTGTCAGGGCAATGAGGCTTTATCCATCTGGCTGTTCAAGCTGTGATTGGAATGAAAAGGGACTGATGCCTTTCCTGAGGGATGGAGGCCAGTACTCACTTATTTTTAAATGCCTCCCCATACACAGAAGTGAGGGCTCAGACCCCTACCAGGCTCTCCAGAGAAAAGGAGTGGGTGCTACAAAGATGAACTCTACAGTCATTAAGTGTATATTGCTTTAAAGCAACACAGTAACTCCTTATTTCAGATAGTCTTCTCACAGCCACTTCAACCAGTGTACCAAATACTGGCAATTAAAGAGTTTACATTATTTTTTACATTTTAATACAGTTAATTTTTTATTGTGTGTATATATGCACCCCATTGATTGTGAACAGCTAAAATAGGTCAGTTTATGCTTCTGTCTTCAGCCATGTTCACCTATCAAAATACTCAATCTCCATAATGTTCAAGAGAAAAATATCACTTCAAATGCTGAAGTTGGCCCTTCTAGCACCAGCTCAAAGGAGAGACAAGGAGGGCTACAAGACCAGGAGGACAAGTCTGAAGTTTGGCAGTCGTGTAGATACCCAGCCCGACAGCTTAGTGTCTGTTAAAGGCACTAAATGCCTGCAGGTTGAGCAGATCAAACCTCATTTGTGCACTTGTTATCAGTCACTGTGGGCATCAAATGAACTGCAATAGTCACAGTTGGATTGTCCTCGCTTTTAGTGGTGCTTCAGGGAATTAGACCCCTTCCCAAAGGGGTGAGAAAGGCAAGGCTGTAGTGTCTGTCCACTGGCAGTACTCAGGCAGTGCTGCCTCTAGGACCCAATTTTCCAGCCTTCCTTTGAGCAGGGTCTGATTCTGTGCTGGGATTTTCAGTTGTAAAGGCAGGATTTGGGCAAACCTGCCTCAAGTTCTTACATTTCAGAGGTGGCATCCTCTGGACAGCTCAGGTGCTGAGGCAGAAGGCACACACAGATTTTCTTCTGTTGCAAGAAGTGGTTTGAAGGCTCGATATGGAGGTGTTCAAGAAACTGGCACCAAAAAAACAATTGTCTGACTTCAAATTTAGTGAAGCTTCGGTAGGAATTTACAGTACTATTACAGTCTGCAGGATGGGTGATGGATTGCCATTTAGAAATGTCATTTCTGAGTCCTTTTAAGGACAGGCAGGAATGTCCCAGACCTGTGAAGGGGGACAGGGAGGTTTTGTCTGGAGCATCACTGTGACCATCTTTGAGCTCAGGCATTTGGAACAAATGGAACATTCCTGTGGATGAGGGATAAGTGCATGTACTAATAAATAAAAGAGCTGGTCAACAAAATATACAGCACTAGACAGGAGAGCTTTGCTGTTTGTTATTCTAGGAAATAGCTTTTTCAAAGGGAATTTAAATAAATCTCTGATAAACCCCTGATTAAAGTGGTTCAAGTATCAGTGGTATACAACTGACTGATACAATGTGAAAAATACTGATTTATTATCTAGCTAAATCTTTTGGTTCTTGAGCTATTTATATTTTAGGAAAAAAATCTTGGCCTAATGGGCTGACTCCCCTTCAAAAGCAGAAATGCTTTCTCCAAACATTTTTCATGGACTTCTGAAGCATCTAAATATGACTTCAAACTGCAGTTTTCTTTAGCCTTCTATGGTAAACCAGCAGGAATGTCCTTGTATTCTGTTTTGCTCTGTTTTACTGTGTAATATTACACAGAAGCAGGAATAGATGGCATTTTCCAGTGACAGAGGGTCTACAAATATTTATGAGGTCATTGTACGTGTCATGGCAGGAAAAGATTTTTAATCTTCTGAAGTCTAAGAGTTCTTTGGGAGATAACATCTAAGTTTTGTTAATAAGCTTCACTCATTCTTGATGAGTTTATACTGACAAATAAGATTTATGCCACAAACTTCATCTGCTCAGTGAGCAGCTGGAGACTGGGAATATATTAGCCTCACTATTTAGCAATTTTGCTGATGTCCAGACCATATGACACACTCTGAAGTTCTGCTTTATGTTTTCTTACTGTAAACTTGTTGGATTTTAAGTTGGTGTGTTAAATGGAGAAAACCTGAGGAATTTTGACCAGTTGATGTGCCTCATTATGTGCGACTGCTGGCAGAAAGGAGTGAAAAAATTCTTTTACTTTTCTAATAATCCTGTAGCAATTCAGCTGTAAGGGTTGGGGGGCATTTTCACAGAATTTATGGCTCATGGGCTTTTCCAGCTTGAAATAATTTATTCCCTTTTGCTAAGAGACAACAGTTTTGTTACCAGTCCTGGTGCCACTCAATGCCATGGTCAGTCAATCGAGGTCCAAGTGTGAGACTTGCCAAGAACCAGTTTGGTGGCTTGAACCAATGAGTTTCTGGGGAAATGTTGCCATGTTTGTTGATTTATATTTTTAAGTGAGCAGTGGATTCTGACAGGAGTCTGTGGGCATCTGACATAGGGTCTGTGAACTGTTTTTCCTGGTCAAGGAAAGTGTGTAAGAAAAGCAAAGCTGTTTTCAAGGAGGCTTAAAGTCACTCTATAGAGGACTAAATTTTTAGGAGCTGGGAAACAGAAGTCTGAAAGAAAACCCTGTATTTGAGTGCAGGTTTTGTACTCTTATCTGGTTAATTGGGTGTTGTCATCTCTCTGGATTTAAATAACACTTCTCCCTTTGTGTTATATCGTGTGCTGGTGCAGAGCATTTGATATTTCCTGCTGCAGAACTGGCTGCTCTTGAGCAGTGGTTTGTATTTATACCTTTATAAATATGTAGGATTTTGACTCCTTTGTGGATGAAAGGAGCCACATAAATGGTAATTTCATTGCATGATTGTCTTACTGAATATTTTTAAAAAAATATTTAATAGGACAGATGTAGTACATCAGGCAGTTAATCATACTAGTCAATTAAACTGCTTTGGGATTTTTTTTAAGGATTAATATGTGTTTACAGAACATACAATATTCCTCTCCCAAAACCTACTGGAATACAAATGTTTATTCCTTACCTTGTGTTGCACCAACATTGCATCAACTTCTCATTAGAAATACCCAGAAAGTTATAAACTTTTTTGGAGAAATTTAGTGCCCTGGCCTATGGTAAGAGTAGTGTATGTTAATTGTAAAGGGTTCTTATTTAGGAGATGTGTATGCCATAGAATGTCATATTAGAATAACAAAAATGCTTTGACTTTGGAGGAGGTTCTTGAAGATTTCTTCAAAGTCCCTGACCTTTTCTTATGCTCCCTTAAGGAGAGATGCTGAAGCTATTCAGACGTTCTGAACTCACTGAAGTAGCAAAGCTGAAATAAAACCTGTGTTGCAAACTAGAATTTTGTGTTTCTTGTTATGCACTTCATTAAACTAGAGGGTTTTGGGTGTTTTTTTTTTTAGATAAGCATTTGTCATCTCCATGTCAGACTTCTCAAAGAACATGGTGAATTAACAGGGCATGTTTAATGCAATCTTGACAGAAAGGTTAATGAGAATTCAGAAGGCATCAAGAAGGGAAATAATGCAGAGATGAAAACAAGGAACCAGAGTACTTTGTAATTTGCCTTGTCTTAAACAGAGGGATTTGGTTGTTCTGCAGGGAATGAAACAGTGAGTATTCAGTACTCTGTCAGTTCACACTGCAGTACCATCTACAAGGTGGGTGCCCACTGGGCTGAATTATTTTGCCAAAATTGTTTGAGACAGGTCTTTCTTTGAAGGGAAAATTGTGCATCTGCCTGGTTGAGGTTCTGTAGGATCAAGGTCACGTGGCTGAGAGTGACAGAGGGAACAGTGGAACTGAAGGCAAATATTGTGACTACATCCTGAGGAGAGTGGGTGGTTTATGGCTGTGACTGTCTCCCATCACTACCCCTGTTTAGCCAGTCCAGTCCCTCAGAGGACTGAGAAGGGGCACGGGACAGTGGAACATTTGTCTCCCTTGCACTTAACCCTGACACCTGCAGGATCTGCATGTTTATGTGGCTTATGGAAAATGCCAAGTTCCCGTGCCTCCCTCTAAAGCTGCAACAATTTCCGTGGAAGGGGATGATCAAAGTATAAAGCAACAAAGTTTGAGTAGTTTTCTGTCCTTGAGCTGTGACTGGAGATCTGCCCTGTGCTGTGGATGCTTCTGAGAAAAAACACACCCTTTGAAGGGAAGTCAGCAATCAGTCAGGATTGCAAACACAGTATTGGTTCCTTTTGGGAAAGCTACCAATCTTGATGATGGTAATCACAGAGCTGCCTTTCTAACTTGATTAGAATCACAGTTGTGGCTGCCAAATCAAACAAATTGGCATGTGACGGTCGGAACTTAAAAACCCATCAATTACATCCACTCCTGCACTGAGGACAACCTGATCACTCTTGTTGGGAGTTCAGCTGGCCTGCTGTACATTTTGTATATAAAGCCAGTTTTATTTTTAAAGTCCTTCCTTCTGCAGCCAAGGTTAAAATAGGAGAAAACTCAGTTGTTTACATCATGAATTGTCTGATACAATTCAAGCGTTGAAAGTTGTATTCTTGATGGGAAGAGGAAACAAGAAAATTGTAGAGTTTATTATGCCAACTCACAGCTAATTATACAAGCCTTAATACAAATATCATTTGCAGTAATTTAGTTACCTTGTTCCAAGCTGCATGCCTGCATTCAGTTAAAATGTGAAATTCCTTATTCCAGTATCTCAGTGATGTGATGCAATGGTTGTAAAACAAGGGGATCAGCTGCTTTTGGGCAACTAACTTTGTAAGGGACTTGTATTTCAGGATCTTTTCCCTTAATGCATGGGCACAAGATGCACCAATTCTTGAGGTGCTTGACAGTTGTGACCTTAAATGCTCTGACCTTCCCGTGAGGTGCCAGCTCCTTGGCACAGAAGAAGGATTTGTTTTTTTCTTTTTTTTCAGAATTCGTATTTTGAGCTTTTTCTAACAAGCAGCTTGTTTGAGCCATTTAAAACATCAAAGGAGGTGTTTTTTGGCCTGGGTACATCTTTAATTTGAAGCAGATTTATTAAAGGCCAAAACAGGATAACACTGCAAAAGGATTAGCTGTGCTTACTTGATTTCTGAGCAAACAGACTAATTCTGCTTTCTTTGTATGGGTGTCTTTCACAGCCAGTCCATTCAGTGAGCACTGAACTAGGCCTGGGGTATGGGTTTTTCCTTTTTTTCTTTTTTTTTTTTAAATTTCTTGTTACTTCTATTGTCTTCTTTAGAAATCAGAGACTTCAAAGCTTTAGCCTGCTTACCCTCCCTTGGTTGCTATGCTCCAAAAGACATTCCTAAAGCTTCTTTGCTGGTAACTGTCAAATGTTTTGTTTCAAGCTTCTTAGCATCGAGGCTTCAGCTTGGCTTTTGTTTTGATTTATTCTTCACAAAATGGAAATTCTGAGAACTCAATTAAAAAAAAAAAATAAGCTGGCATTCTTAGCACTTCAGTCTTGTTGCTGTTCTGAAAGCAGCCAGAGCTGTGGCCCTGCAGGATGCTGTGTATTTTATAATTGTACTTACACTTCAGAGTTGCTCTGTCTGTAAACAACAGAGAAAAACTCTCCCTGAGATCTGAAAGTTTGCTTGATACTGTACATTTCATACATAATAATGAGGAATGAACACTGCTGGGACCACAACGTGGACAGTAAAATCTGAGCAAACCTATTGTGAACTAGTTAACAGATGTGATGAGAATGGCTGGGATAACTATTCTGGAAAAGAGGATTGGCCTCCTGATGTTTATTATCAGGGAAGTTGCTATTTGGGAACAGAAAAAATCAGGCTGACCTTCACCTCTCATGTGCAAAGACTGAGTTTGGTTAGAAAATGATGATACATTTGAAAACCAAGCACACATGCTGGAAAAACTCACGTTTCCAATTTTCTAGAGGGACTCCAGGACTTGTGTGTTTGGCCTATGACTGGTAGCACAATTGAACTAATGAGATTGCTGCTTACTACACCACCAAGTTGTCAAACAAGCCAGGGTGCTCTTTAACTGTATCTCTGTCCTTTTCCCCAGCACCATTTTTTATTGACCCTGGAAATAAAAATGCAGTGAGTTTTAAGAACATAGAATCATGAAATGGTTTAGGTTGGAAGGGAATTTAGAGAACATCTCATTCCAACCCCTCCTCCGTGGGCAGGGACACCTTTCACTGGACCAGGTTACTCAGAGCCCCATCCAACCTGGTCTTGAACAAGGATGGGGCAGCCACAGCTTCTCTGGCAACGTGACACTCCAGTTTTAATGTTGCTTCTTATTTGTGCCAGGGTTGCTAGAGGAAGAACAGGCAGCATAGAACAAATTCAACAGACTAGTTCACCAGTGTTTCAAGGGGTGAAAGGGGTGTAGTAGCAACTTTTCTTTGATTTGTAAACATACAAACCTCAGAGAGAGGGCTGAGCTGCTCTCAGCCCATACAGCCATAGTGGTCACAATCCCATCCCTGGTAAACTGTCAGAGGCATCAGACACCTCAGAGTAACTGCAGGTACAGTAGTAAGCACTTTGCAGTTACTGACTGATGGGGAGAGTTGGTTGAGAGATTTTTGGGCTGCCAGGATATTGCCATCATACCAATTGCCCTAAAAACCTACAGGGTACATGCCTACCCTTTATAGTGGTCACAAAAAGCTGGTGCTTTTTGTCCAGGTATGGGCAGATGGATGTGGGAATGACTGTGTAGATGGAGCATTGCCTCAGCTGAAATCCAGACTGGGATAGTCACATGCTCTGCTTAAAATTTTATTGACTGGGTGGAAACCCTGTGCTTGGGGATCTGAAAGTCTTGGGTTGTCTTCCCTCTGCCATATGTTGTTTAGCTGGTAAAGGGAGTATCTGTGTGTGCACAGAGCCTCAGATCGTTACCTCTTGATTATGTTCATGTTATCTGATGCGTTATCACCAAGAGAGAAATTAAATTGCCCTTAGTAATTTGAAGCAAATAAAAGTGACAAATCATCATTCTCATGTGATCAGTAGTAAATGGCTGCAGAATGAGAATGCATCTCAATTACATGGTAAATACATTTTAAGCAGCATCGATCGTTCCAAGTCTCCAATTGTTTTTCTGGGATTTTCTTTACTTCTCAACTAAGATGGCTTTGGTCTATAAAAAAGAAAAAACAACAAAAAACAGTAGCTTTGTTCCGCTTTGAATAGTGCTGTTAGCAATGAACTCTCAGCTCATAATTATGAAGATTTAGGGATAGGAAATGATTTCATAGAGACAAAAGCAATACAGTAGGAGTCTAGAAGTGAAAGGAAACAAATGCAGCAGGCAAGTGATTTTTAAAGTCCATGTCTTGAGGTGTGGTAGACTAGTGTACTGGAAAGCAAAAACTCCCATGTGCAGGTAGAAAATGGTCATCATGAGCTGTCATGCAAATCCTGCAGGCAAAGGAGTAAACATTTAGCAATAGGAAAAGCTTTTGAGCATGAATATAGAATATGGGTTATAAGGCACTATATATATATATATTTTTATTTTTTTTTAATAGGCCAGCATTACTTGCCTACATTTGTATTTGGATTCTGATCCTGCAAATATTCCCGACTAAAACTCGTTTTAATTTCCCGTTTAACTCATCTTGGTCTCGTCAGCCAGTGAAAGAAAAGTTGAAATCAGCATTGCACAAATGTTTCAACTTATGAATTGGCTCTTCTGCATCATGTTCTAGACCCATCAGGTTCAGTGAGGACCTGAATTTCTTACAAGATGATAAACCAGCCGAGCTGTCCCCACACACACCTGGGCCTGGGTGTTTCCAGAACTGGCATCGAAATGACTTGTAAACACAAATTCAATTTCTGTATGACACACTAGATTTTGGTGCCTGGAACTTTCTTCTTGTTTGCTCCTAGAATGGGAACCATTTGTTTTCATTGTCACATTGCATTAGTAAATGGTCCCTTGAATATCTTCCACCTCCCTACCCAGTGTAGTGTCCTTATATGCCATATCATCCAGCTCATGCAATTAAATGCATTTTTTTTAAAATTTCCTGCTTCACATTGAGCTGGTTGCCACTTGTTTCCCAGGGCAGTTTGGTTTGTATGAAAACAGAATTTTGTCCTTCGGTGGGGCTTTCCAGAAATCCCCAAATGAGCTGATTCTGCTCTGTCTGTGAGGGCAGTTTGGAGCAGCACAAGCACACAATAATTTGCTTGGTTTGCAGCCCTGCCACTCAAACCCTGAGATGGCTCAACGTGCCTACAAGCAGTCACCCTCCTAATTCTGCAGCTGTTGGGTAGTTTGGGAAACAGTTCTTGTTTATTTATTTATGAAGTCTTAAATATTTGTCTTATGAAGTATTTATTTGTTTATAAACTCATGGACTGTGCTTTGGGACAGAGTTGTCCCTCTACTGAGCAATCAGACTCTCTGTTTTCTAAAACAACTCTTTGTCTTTGCCTGATGAAAAGAAGGAGCCCCTTCTGTTCTGCTGAGAAGTTGAAGCCTAATTTTAAGGAGGTGTGCACAGTTCTAATTATAGTGCAGAGCCACTAAATATGCAATTAATGCCATCCTGAATTGCATGGTTGCTGCCTCTTGCAACTCAGCCTGTTGTTTTCTGAAGCCCAGGAATCGATTATTTCTTCTTGGAAGATGAACCTCCTGGTTTTCCAGTTGCTCTGGAGATGGTAGTTGGTTGTTTAAACTTATGCTGTAATAGTCAAAAACATTTAAATTACAGATTAGATATGGCTGGGATCTAACAAAAAAAGCAGCTGAAATTTTTTAAATTAAATTTAAAAAAAAAGTGGTGTTAAATTTTAAAGTCTTAAAATTGGCTATCCTCATTCTAAGCACCTGAGCTGTGTGCTTGGAGCACCTGCAGTTGGCAACCTTACTGAGGTGCTGACTTACCCTGATATTTAAAGATTTCCTGGGTCTCACATTTCCCTTCTGTTCTGGGGTGATTTTACCCTGAGGGCAAAGTCTTCCAGCTCTCCCTCATTAGAGCTGCAGGACTGCAGAGGGCAGAGCTGGGGAGTGTGGAGCCATTTCTGGTCCTTGGAGCTTTGCTGTGTGAGACGTTTTGGTGTTACTGCATAAATCTGTTCAGCCTATTTAATATCAGTGCCTTGCAACCTGGCTCTCTCTCCTCCTGCCCCTCCACCTGGAAGCTGCTCTTTTTTTCTAGATTATGAACCACCAGCCTGTCAGCTCGGTTTGCAATGAGACCTTCTCAAATATTTGTTGTTTACCTGAGACATGACAAGGTCCTTCATGTCATTCCTTGCAGAAAGGGGAATTTCTGAGCCCATCAGCTATAACATCTGCTTCAAAGCTAGAGATAGCACACATTTTAAAAAGGCCTCAATCTGTATTTACACAATAGATTGGTTGTGTTAATTAGAGTTTATTCCACCACTGGTATGCATGCATAACTCCTATTAATATCAGCAGCAGCTCTGTATTCTCAGAAGGAGAACAAAACTCCTAATTAGAGCTCAAGGATTTTAAGTTATCTATGTACAGCTTTTATTGCAAAGATTAAGTGCTGTGTGCTCTCCTTGTAGCTGTTCTAATAGAAAACAAATGATATTTCTTTAATTATTTTTTTTTTACATGCATACCAGTGGTGGAATAAACTGTTTTCAGGACTTCAGGTTTTAAGAGCCTGAAAAGTTTGGAGAATCCCCATTAAAGCTTTGTGTGTGTGTCCAGCAGGGTGCAATGGGAGTGCACCATATGACATTTCTTTTGGGATTTGGAGAAAAGATACTGAACTTTTCCTTTTATTGTGACAATTTAAAAAAAAAAATACATTTGGTCTGAGTGTGTTCCAGATATGGTGGTTGTTGTTTGTTGGGGTTTTTTTCCATCTGATGAAAACTGGAAGAAGCAGCTTATAAAGAAAATAGTGATAAGAATCCTTGCTATGGAAGCAGTGGCAAGCACTGCTCTAAAGCTTGTAAACAAACAGCCCCTCTCAAAGGGGTGTCTGAATTCCAATGGATTCTAATTATCTGCTAGGACAGATAGGTACAAAAAAGCTTCTGATATCAAGAAACTCTGGACTAAAAATATATACATGCTGTAATTTCAGGAAGTTTGAGCTTCTGCCTGTGGCAGGTACTGGGTAAAAGATAAGGTGGAAAATAATGAGCTTTTGTTATTTGTATGTGTAGTTTGGAAGAGACATATTGTGAGTGAACAAAAGATGCACCATAAAACAAACACTGTCCTGAAATCTTTCTTGGTGAAAACATAAAAAGCTGTAGGGTGCTAAAAATGCTGTGTCCTCCAGGCAAGAGCACTGTTCAACAACAGAGGTTTAGAGCCACTGCTATTAATATGATATAATATTTCAGGGCTTTAACATACATTTTAATTAGTATACTATAAAATTTAACCTCCCCTTTAAAATTTCATTCTTTCTCAGAAGAGACTTCATGTTTATCTTTGCCAAGTGTATTGTCTGCTAATTCCCACGTCCTCCCCTGTTTAATTCACTTTTAGTTAATGACAGAAGCCCAAGAAGTTTGGAACCTAACACTTTCTCCTCTCTTGGTGAGACTGCAAGAAATTTTCAATTGTAGAATTTTGAATCATGACTCAATCAGGAGCTGGGCTTTAATGATCCTCTTGAGTCACTTCCAGCTCAGGGTATCCTGCTGTCAGTGAAAGGTGCTGTCAGGGCCAGGACATGCTGCTGTACTTGGCTGCATTTTAGGCAAACACATGAGTTCCCTGTGTCAGGATGCAAAGCTCTTCAAGGCATTAATGTACTGGGCTGAACAAACCTGTCCACAAAAACATTCAGCAGCCAAATAGACACCCTTACATGAAAGATCACAGCACCTTATTCAACAATATTACCTGCAGGTTAGATCTAAACCTGGCTGCCAAATGTTGAAAGCCAGTATAAAGGCAGAGATTCACTGTTTTATTACATCATTAAAAAAATATCTAGATTCTCCTCTAGCAGGGACTGCAGGCTGGAGACTAACAGACAAGAATAAAATAGCTGGGAATAAATTTTATGTAGCTATTTCCTTTCTCCCTCAAATGTGAATGCTTATGCAAAACACATTGCTGTAGATTCACTGACAATAAAGAGGGAATCATTATACGAGTAGTGGATTCTCAGGGGAACACTTTAACCAAAACACACTCTGCAGTAATTTCCCCCCATCTTAGTTGAATAAATTAATTTATGAATTTTCCATGAATATGTTCAACCATTTCTCCCCTCATATATTTTATTGATCTCCATATACATTTAGCAACAAATAACAGAGCTGCTTTTCCATTTGCAGTAAAATAGTTTGGAGATGTTTATGTGGGCCTTGGGGTTCAGAGTAAACAAATGCAGTTCACACACTGGGGAGGCAGCAGATAAATACAAAGCTTGCAAGACCCAGGGATCTCTACTAGAGCAGCTCAGCACAAGGCACATCCAATCCTACCAGCAATCCCTGAAATCAGAGGGACCAGCCCCAAACTGTGGGCAGCTCCCAGTGAGTCCTGTGTGCAATCACTGCAAGAGGCTTTGTGACTCGTGTCTGTGAAATATGTAATGTCCCTTTGGTGGGAAAGACTGATAGTTTGGATCATACTCTGTCCATGGTCTGGAGAAAGCCTGCAGGCTCCTTATAGAGTGTAGATCCAGTGGCAGAATACTTCAAAAAATGTCTTTATTGCTCCACAAGACATCTCTGTGGCCTCTCTGCCTCTGAACATCACTTAGGCAATGTCATTAAATCCAAAGTTGAGCTACTCGTTACAGTGAGTAAGCACACCATCCCATGGAAAGTATCTCCATGTTTTTAATAAGGGAAGAAATAAACAGTTATATACAGTCATTGGGTGTTGAAAAATAATCAGTGTTATCCTAATTTAATATTTAAAATTATCTTTGTGTTTAAAATTAATCTTCAACCCCCAACATCAAACATCTCAAACAAGTGTGGTGGGGATGTGATGTGGTTAATCACCTGTGTACACTTACTCACTTGTGATTGTACCATTGCAGTCTTCAAATTTAGCTCTTCTCCTTGCCCTCAGTTAATAGAGCCCTTTTAAGCAGTTCCTTTTTTTGGTTTATTTTTACCTTTTTGGTTGTTATTTTTATCAATCATGTGGAAAGCTGAGGAAAAACTTGCCTTGCTGTTTCTAAGTATAAAACTCTTTCTTTCCTAACCACACATAATAATGGGCTTGAAACAGGCTGTGCCATCTTAAAGGTGGTATTTGAAGTATAATTTCCAATGCTTAGATACATAATTTACATTTATTATGCATAATAAAATATGTAAGTAATTGATGTTCTGTAAGGGATTAAATGATCAACTCCAGCTGCAGGAAGAAGATTTATGCCCGTGCTCTCATTGACTATCAGAATATGCTGCAAAGTTGTTGCCTTCAGGACTGCACTCGGAGTGCTCTCCCTTCTGATGTGCTTTCTCTTGCTTTTGTGCTCTGTCCAAAGAGTATTTGTGGAGCAAACAGATGACAAATAAGTAAATATGTTCCCTTCAGCCTTGCAAGAACTTAGTGTAAGATGCAGGTTAAGCTTGCACACGTCTGTGTGTGGCCGTGCATTTCCTAAATCAGAAGGGCAGAACATCAGAGAGAGCACACAATCACCTCAGTGCATTGAAGTTGAGAATGGCTGGGAGATAATGTCAACAGGATGGGATGTAGGCACAGGATAATGGTCTCCTGCTGCCAGATTAAAGCTTGGGCACAGATGAGCCCTTCTAACAAAAAACAAACAGAGGCAAAGCCGAGATATTTGCAGTCCTTTCAAAGCAGGAGGTGTTTATCTTGTCACAACGTCCTACTCTGTTCTCTTGGCCTCCACTTTACTGGAATAACAGAGGGTGATGCTGTGGTTTTCAGCAGTGGCTGCTGCTCAGTGAGCTCTGGTTGCCCCCTGCCTCCTCCATGATCATGCCATGGTCTCAGGATGTGTGTCCTTCAGGCTCCAGAAGAGCTGCACGAGTCAAAACTCACCGTGTCACACTGTGTGGATGCATTGGCCTGCTTTTAGATGAATCATAGAATTAAACCATAATAGAACTCAGACTCAAAGGGATTTTACAGCCCAGCATTCCCATTTTCCCTGATGAGAGGCAATCCCTGTGGGAAGGAACACCAGCCTGGGAGCCACAGGAACACTCCCCTGTGCATGAAAAGCCCTTAGATTCTGACCTGGTAAAAGCAGTGCTGGAAGAAGGTGAAAAATGGAACTGAATTCAGGAGTAATGATTCTAAGCAACAATATGCAGATACAAAGAATTACACTGTACTACTCATGGTTTAATCTTCACTCTTCAGTTTTACAATTTTGGTGTATTTCTGGGGTTGGTTGCACAATGGATGGCTATTTTTAGGAAGGGTCCTGATAACTCTTGAAGGTAGTTTGTAGCCATTTGTAGGAGTAATTTAAAATTTCCTCCTTGTTCAGAGAAGCTGACACCCTGAAGGACCAGTCTCATCAGCTGATGAGCTGTTTTCCTTCAGTTCTCTCTATTTTGAGGGCTGGGATCTCTTTGTGGGTGTTATTCAAACCAAGTCCATTGCTTGCAGTGGAAGTTGAGAGCTCCCAGCTCCTCAAAAGACCAAAGGAATAAATCAGTGGTGGTAGCAGAGGGCATGATTTCACACCATGATGCAGCATAGGAAACACTTGGGTTTCTGGAGGTTTGTATTTTCTCCCCAGCTTTGCCACCCATCTCTTAGGGGATCTGGAAGAAATTGTTTCAGCTTTCTATGCTACAGATGCCAGGGAATGATAACAACCCCTTATGAGACACCTGTAGAAGTGCTGTGCAAAACTCTGTATAGGGAGGTAGCTGTTGTTGTTACCTGTAATAATAAAAACAATTGCATTTGCAAAAGAAACTGAAGTTTTGCAATCAATCTCGTGCCATTACTGATAATGCAATTTCTCATTTAATCCACAGCTGCTGCTGCTTTTATATCTTGTCCTAATTCAAAAAGTATTCTTTTTTTTTTTTTTAATGATTCTAGTGCAAGTTGGAGTTTCATGCCTGTACTTCTGGCAAAACCATCACAGCTCGATGTGAAGGGCCCTGCCCCTGTCTTCCAGGACCTGAAAACTCAAAACACAGGGTGGAGAAGACTGGTAAGTTGAGCTGTTAATGAAATTATGGCAGATTAATTGGTTCCTGCTATGTTCTTAGAAAAATGTAAGAAAGACTTTTTTTAACTAGTTTTCTTTTTTTTTTTACATGTGTAACACTTTCTGAGAAAAAGGTAAGGTACAACTAATCATTTTCTAAACAGTGCTTTCAAACACATTAACTGCTGCAAAACTAACACCCACTTGATAGAGTCTCATAGGAAAACTGAGTTCTGGCTAATGAGTCTCATTTTTTAGTGAAAATACTTTTGAAGGAAAACATTGAAGAATCACAAAATAAGATAGAAAATAATACTACTTGATGGTACATTATTTTGTGAGGTAAAAGAAAATCAGTAGCCTGTGTGTTAACCAACAAGCCATTTAAAGTCACACATTTAAAGTATGTATTACATGGGATCTGAATTATCGTTTTAACCTTTATTTTATTAATGTTATGATTAGAAGGCAAATGTATATTAGAGAGATCTGTGTCTGTGCTTATGTATGAGATTGTTACTGAAACAAAGTCATATTAACTGATGCTCTATGAAGGTGAAGGTTGGAGCCTCAGCACAAATGGCCATTTTCTCTCTGCTGAGTTCCCTGTGCAGGTCTGAAAGCCTGGGGAGATAATTCACTCCCATGGGTCTTTTCCAAGGAAGCAGGTACAACCTGTCTCAGAGTGATCTCATCCAAAGGGAATTAGCTCTTGCAGAAGAGACTGACTAAAAGCAGAAGTCCAGCAGCAGGAGGGGAAGTGTCATGGCCAGGTTCTGTCTGAGAGTTTCCTCCCTGCTATGAGGAAAAGCCAATAAGAAGGAAAAAGTTGTTACCTGTAGCTGTGGTTTTCTGGTGTGAGTGCAGATGTTCTGGTGAGAGCATCTGTAACAAAGTGAATATCAACCTGCTTTTAAGCCTGGTTATAAGTCCAGTGTTGTCTCCACTCTCTCAGGAGAGCTGAGAGGGTTAACTCACTGGCAGCTGCTGGGCTCCTGTATCAGCAGCTCCCAAAGCCAAAGTGGTGACTTAGCCAGGGTTTGCTCTGTCATGTTAAGCAGTGAAATGTGTTTGTCTTGTACATCACAGGGAGTATAAAACACACAAAGCTTTAACAACGGTCTGTTTGACACCAGATATCCAGGAACCTCTCTTCACTTTTTCTCCTGCCCACTGTGGACACGTTCTGACAGCAGCAGGCACAGAAACAGGGGGAGAAGTTTAAACAACATTTCTGCTGATTGGTTCAGGCCCTGTCACTTCAGCTGAAAACATCGATGCTCCTGCTGGTGGTTCTCCCTCCACACACCATATCCTCTAGAACAGCACCAGTTTTCACATTAGGCCTCCATCTGCTTTCTAGAACAAGTGATTCTCCAGCCTGTATTTTAAAAATCCAGGTTTATTTAATTTTTTGAAAACTGCAGGCGTTTTTCTGCCCAGCTTTCAAACTTCAACAAGGTATTGTAGATGGCAATGTTCTGAAATCAATATAGAACTGGAGTAGTGCTTTATGTGGCTTGAATCTTCTGGTTACAGTGTGCCCACTGATAAATTGCCTTATTCATATTTTCTATTTCTTGTAGCCTTTATCAGGCTACAAGAAATATTTCTTTTTCTTTGCCCTTTCTATTCCTTTGCCCTTATCAGAAAGAGTATCAGATTAATAAATCTTCAGTGACATTTTAAGCTTACAATTTCATTCACACAAGAGAAAAAAGATTCTAATAACCCTTATCTTGATAAATGCAATTTGACAGGGTATATGTATTCTGAAACCCGGGCTTTTGTTTTGCTTGACTCAAAACTTTAACTCCAGCCAACAAAGCATTAATTTAATGAATTGAGTGATCTGCAGAGCAACTTTCCTGAAGGCTTTTTCAAGAGGCCAAACTTGAGCCAGCAGTGCTCCTGACATTACCCTGGTGACAAAGATATTATTATTATTTTTAGGCGCTGAAGTGTCCACAAAAGGTTTTGGTCTTGAAAATCAAATAATCAATAGCAAAAGGGCTTTATAACTTGCTTTTCTTCTTGTTCTTTGAATGTGCCAATGATGCTCTAGTTAAAGACTTCCTTTAACTTCCTCAGTTTCCTTTCTTCAGACATTGTCTCTTCAGTTGACCCACTGAGTGTAAATGGAGTCTCAAACTGAATTATTCAGTTTGTTACCTGTTACCTTAGTGTTATCTCTAGTCTTCACACAAAATCATTTTGTTTTCCTTATCTAGTACAATAATATAATTAATATGGCTGACTTAACCTAAAAATCAGTAGTTTGATTTCTTATGTAAAAATTCCTATGAAAGAACTGTGCACACTCTTGGACTTGCTTTCTGCTCCTTATTTAGTTGCCAGGCTTGTGAAGTGTAATGTTAAGTAAAAAAAGATAGAGAGCTAAACCTCATGCCTTATACAGACATGACAGTGGAAAAATACTAAAGAGAATAACAGTGTAAATGCTTCCAGCAAAAGGGAAATCTTATAGCTCACACATCAACTTCTTTTATGCCTATTATACAACAAGTTTAAACATATGTGGTTGTGAATGTCCAATTCAAAGACAGTTTGCATTAATCTTTACACATTCCTTCAATCATATTCAAATATTATTCCCTGATAAATTCCTTCCAGAAATTAAAAATTTAAAGGAACATTTAATTCCCAGAGTGCTGCAATTCTAAATGTCGTGACCTTTTTTTTTTTTATACGCTTGTGAATAAAATTGGCGGCAGCATCAAAGAGAAGCAACCCAAGTGTATGTATCAGGGACAACAACTGACTGCAGTGTCTGAGTCGTATTCCTTCCTCCTCCCTGGGCTCCCTGGAAAACATCCCTGCTTTGAGGATGAAAATCATGTTAAAAATTGGAATTCCTTTGACAGTGCCAACTGTGACTGTGGAGACATTATTAGAATAACGCAAATGCTAGCAAAAGAAAACTACACCAGAATTATTACCTTTAATGGCAAATAACAACAATAAAATCTTTCTACCATAAAGTTAAATCTTTGAAGAGATGGCAGGATCATGTTCTTCATTTTCTTAAATGGAATTTTGAAATGGAGTCTCAGAGGAAGAAAACAGGTCTCTGTGAGGGTACTAATGGAAGATTTTGGAAAAGAAGATGAGCTCTAATACTTTTACTCTTTCCTTTTTTAGGCCATTTAGATTCCTTTGATTTATCAAAACATTTGATATGCTTCATAACTCACAGCAGTACCCCAGCTCTACAGTATGCTTCCATGAGAGCTGCAGATTTTCAAGTCTGCTACCCAAAGGTTGAGCTGCAACCTGCCCTGAGGTTACCTGCCCTTCCAGAGTGTTTGTGACCTATTATTTAATACTAAAAAATTAATAAGGCTGTAGTTTCAACAACAAAAAAAGAAAGAAAAAAGGACTAGAAACTGAGTCTGTGTGGAATGTAAGTGACAGAAATCATTTAAGACACAGAATCTTGTCTGCTGGTGTCTTCAGGTACCTCTGCAATATTAACTAGAGTCCTCATCAAGCATGACTTAATTTTGAGACGAGACAAATCTTCTAAAACTCCACCATAAATAAAGGACTTCAGATGAGAAACACCTAGTTTCAGTTCTTCAGAACCTACTGGCAAAGGGAGAGATTTTTTCCCCTGAATGTGCTGTTCACTCTATCAAAAAGCCAACACTCTGCACTGGCTGGGTCCTCATGGCAAATGTGAATTTGTGGTTGCAGTAACATGGTTCTGCCAACTTCCCCCCCAGCTCTGTGAGTCCTGTCTGTTGTGTGTTAGTGGTGCAGGCGCTCAGGTAGGGTGGTAAATGTTTAACAGCATTTCAGGGCTCCTTCTGACCATACCCTCCTGTGCTTTCAAAGTTAAGTGCTGTGCTCCCAGTACAGACTCCGTTTGTTGCTATCAGGGTTGCAGAGCCACTGGAGTATGAGTGGATGCAGTAATTCAAAGTAGGTTTATCCCTGTCTGTGCACTGTGTGCTTTTGACCTTGCAGAAATGCCCAAGGCAACTTCTAAGGAAGTTCTATTATCTTGATAAGGGGAATGTAAGATCAATAGGCAGAAGCAAATGTATTCAAATATACCGAGTGTTGTTTAAATTTTGAAAGGGAACCAAGGGACACGTTTTTAAGTTACAGGGATAGGTCTTGGCAAGCTTGACCAAGAATCTACCTTGTTTAGGGTATAAATTGTAGCATTTAAGTACCAGCTCTATTGGGTGTGATGGATGAGAAGGTCTAATGTTCCATTCCTTTATAAAAAGAGCACTCGGTGCATGAAGTTCATTCGAAGAAATCATGGTCTTATTTCCCAAATGAATTGTATTGCTTCTTGTGTCTGAATGACTGACAACTAAAAGAATTTAAAGTCCTGAAATCCACTTTCAGCAAATATTTCTGTTTCAAATTGCTGCTCATGGGTTTTCATGACTGCAGAGTGCATCACTTAAAAGTTTATGAAGATGAAGGATGAGTCATGAACACGGTTGAGTTGAAATTGGTTCAGATTTGCCAGGAAATTTTCCCTTTTGGGGCTGTACCTTTGAAAAAAAAGACTCTTCCTCACGCTGAATTTCCACATAGGTTTTCAAATTACTTACTTGAATCTCAAACTGTGGGAATGATAAGACAAAAGCATTCTAAAATTAAAGTTACGAAGAGTTTCACAGCTTTAGTATATCTCATGAAAACTAGGAGGGAGTTTTTCTTCTGGACTTCATCAGTAAATAGTAGGTTTATTAGCTATGCAGGATCTGATATTTTTGCTCCAAAATTTTCTGTATGAATACCGTGATTCAGTTTTATGAATTTGTTACATGCTGAAATGACCTTACTCAAGCAAACCTGAGTTATGTAGTTTCTCTAAATAATAATTGTTGCTATTATCAATGCTATTATTTTGCCTGCAAGCTTTCACTCAAGCAAATCAGACTTTATTCCTTTCCTGAAAACACGAAAGATTAATTTTTTTGCATTTCTGCAAGACATTATTTGTGAGCTATGAAGTGTCTGCACCTAGTTAATATTTATTTAAAGAAAGGGAGAAAGCAGGAAAGAACAGATCCCCCTCTATGGGTGGCTGTTGCTGTCACCCAATCCTGTTGGAAGCAAAAGCAAACAAAAGCTTCAGGACTGAGGCAGCAAAATCAAGTTCTTGTCAGGGTCAGAAGAAAGAGCAAAGCAGTGGTGGCTGGGGGGTGTTTTGTTCTGCTGCTTGACCTCACGTGCACCTTTGTGCACCAGACAAAAGCAGGAGCTTATGAGGGAAAGGCTGATTATAAATTTCACGTGGTGTTTTTCCTCTCCCCAAATACAGCTGGCTGACACTGTATAATTAGCCAACATATAATGGGAACTGTAAACTTTGTAATTGAATAAATAAGTTTAAATTTCACTTTCACCAGTACATGATGGAGGATTTAGGTGTGAACAGCTACAATGGTACAGTTGAAAGGCTCAAACCTTTGTAAAGAAAGAATACAAAGAGATTTAAAAGCGATTTTTGATGTTTGCAATTTGAGCAAATTCTGCAGGATTCTTCAGTACCATTCAACCTGCACATACTGAGATTTTGAAATATATGTGTAAAGTATTTATACAATAGAAATGAAATGCATGTTTTCAGGCTGCTGTATTTTCCATCATAGCTGTGTTGTACAGGAGAATCTCCTGCCCCAAAAGCTTGGTCAGGCTTGAGAGTAAATTCAGGTTTGGACCTGTGATGGCTCAAGGCTTTTCTACCAGAGTATAAATTAAATTTTTTTTTAACTTTGAGTAATTATACACAGAAAGCTCTCAGGGCTATATATGAAGCCTGCTTTGACATGAACTTGTAAAGGAGGCAGAACTGTCCCCTGCAGAAGTTTTGTGTTTTGATCTGGCTCTGAGGTTTTGGAGCTGGGCAGGGCAGCATTGATTACAGCAGACCCCAGACAGATAACAAGTTTGGGACCACACCATCCATTGACTAGCTGTCACTTTTTTGGCATGATTTTCCTTGGGTTTAATCAAATTACAGCAGGCTCCAAAATATAGCAGAGAACTTCTGCTTTAGAGGCAGAACTGAGAGGAAGGAGGGCGAGGCAGCCCTGGGAGCAGCGTGCTGTTCACTTTGGTGCTGGCTGAAAGGATGCTGACTGTGAGACCAACACAGCACCTGCACTTTTGGTAAATGCAGCTCTTTAACAAGGTAACATGCCGATAGAATAACATCCAGCCCCAATTCCTGTCGTAATTTTTGAGGTTGAACAAGGACATGAGACAATTGTTCATCACTGCTAAGCAAAAACTAATCCCAGACAGCAGCGGGAGACAGGAACTGCACAAAAATAATTGTGTCACGGTGTAATTATATTAAAAACAGTAGGGTATTTTTTTTTTAATCCTTTTGAAATCTTATTAAAGAGAACTTTTTAAGGTTGCATTACATCCCTGGCAGCTCTTTGTGGCTGAGGCAAGTCCTTGTGTTGTCAGAAGCATTTATAGCTAGAGATTTACCCCGGGCTGAGTGGTGGATACAGGTTTCAGCCCTTGCCCAGGAGTGGTAATACATATAAAATACAATAATATTATGTAAATGTATATAGATATATTAATTATTAATTGTATGCTATATATATTAATTTGTATAAATAATCTCAAAATTGATTTGATGGGTCTCTATCCATGTAAGCAGTAGCTGTGGATTGCTGACTTCTATGTTAAATTCAACACAGAACCCAAATCTGAACAGGGCACAGATTCCATGGGCAGTGTGGGCATCACCTGGATCACTGACCCTGCAGGCAACTTCCCACTTGGGCACACAAAAGATACAGGATCACCCCAGGGTGCATAAACTCCCCAAAACAATCACTCAGACACCACAATGGTCATTGATTTCACAAACACTATTAAACAAAATATTGAAACGACTACTGATTTATTTTTTATTTTTTTTTTTGCCATAAAGAAAAGGTTAGAAAATTATAGACATAGTAAACACTTTGTGTCAGCAAGTAACAATAATTTTCAGACAAGAAGTAATTTGATTTTGGATTGCCAACAGAAAACTACTGGAGTGGCACACTGTGTTAATAGAAACACCGGCGAGTAACAGCAGGTGTTTGTGTGCTGATAATGATAATTAGAGCTCTAAAATCTCTCTCATCATAAACAAAATCAAATAAATAAGACTGGTTCCAAATAGTTGTGTTTTTTTTCTCGTGGGTATTGATTTCTGCATTTTTGGGAATATTTCCCTAATAGAAGAAAAGGTTTGTAAAATCTCCGGACACCTGACAGTGAAATAAATTATAGTGCTTATCACTGTGGTGTTAAGGTGTTAAATATCCCAGTGTGTGTGTGTGGGGGGGGAAAACTCCAAACCTTTTCAGTAAAATACAAGAGAAAATAAGACTTTTGAAGTTTCAAATACATATTTTTCTTGGTTGGTTGGTTGGTTTGTTCCTTTGGTATCTTAAGGACTAAGTTCCATCTTTAGTTACTCCAGTATAAATCTGGAATAGTTCCATCAGCAATGTAAAGTTACTCTGAGTCTGTAGCAGTATAAATGAGTATAGACTAGAAACTAATTGATCATTTGTAACTTTTTATGCAACATTGTGTCAAATAAGTTCTGATTTTTTTCTCAGTTTCCATTTCCTTATAAGTGTAGAAGAAGGGAGATGTTATTTGCAATATAACCACCTCATTCAAAATATATATGTTTCCCTATTTTACAGCTTTCACTGACCCAACAGGGACATTTCTACATTAATTTTCCTCTGAAGGATTGCCCTTTTTTTTTGTAATTCAGTTTAAAGGACTGCATGTAAATAAAAAAAATAATGTTATCTGCTTTCTGTAAAGCAGCTGTCTTAGAGATGGACTACAATGAGAATCAAGATCTGCTCTCATAAATTACTAAAACCTGAATGATTTGGCTCAACTCCATCTCTGTCAGATGAGATCCCATCCCATCATCCACACAAAACCACTAAAATATCCTGCAAGACAAAAAATAAAAGTCAATATTAGAGAAGCTTCAAGGCAACCAACATGAGATCTTTATGTCCCAATGTTAAAACATCCATGTATCTGTTCAGTAATTGTTTCAGATACAGGCTCACACTCTGAAGGCTGGGCTGGTCACTCCAAATTGCAGTTTACCCTTCCCTGCAGCTGTCCAGACTCTCTGAGATCTCCTTGGGACTAACTTGGACATTCAGATCTTTACTTGGAGCTGAATTACAAAGCCTTAGACCCTACAAACATTCAGATATGCCTTTATAATATTTCAAATTAATAGTAACATAGAGAGTGGCTAAGCTTATGTCCAACCAATCTGTTTACTCTGTGATGATTTTCTAAATAAGTCTCAACTACCATTTAATAATATTCTGTTCCATTAAGTGAGAGAGAATTTCATTACTAATTGTTTAGAAGGGTTTATGGGATAATTGTTCTATTTCCCTTATGAGAATATACTTTATACAATGATATCACTGTATTTTTGGATTTAATAGTTTATGGCCTTGGCTCCCTCTTGCTTGTCTGAAGGTGATTTTCCTATCATCATGTCCTATTTTGCAATTTGTTTACAAAGATAGTTGGGGCCCAGGAGTTATCAGGCACAGACAACAGGCAGGTTCTCTTATTGCCCAAATTGTAAGCGTGGTGTGTAACAGCAAGGACTCACTTATCAGGCAACCCCTGTCAACAGGAAAAATGAAAACTGGGTAAAATAAAATCATGTCCCTGTCATTTCAGACAGCAAGTTGCGTGTTACAAACACCTCATTGATCATTTATGACTGAAATTCAGGTTTAGGCTCCTGAAAAGTTTGCAAATGTTCTTGGAGACTCTAAGATGTGAAAAAAAAAAAAAAAAAAAAAAAAAAGGAAGCAAAAGGGATATGATCTTTTGAAAAATTTAGTTCCCTGAGCATTTGGGTTGAGATCACCACAATTAGGCTTCATTTGGGACTGTAAAGTGACAATAAAACTACCTGTCTCTGTTTTTATCCTGATTTTCCAAACAATTCTGGTAGATGGTTGTTTATCTCTGTAATAACTCGCTGTGAGAAAGGAATGCCCAAGTGTTTCTCAAGTGTGTTGCATCCTCTGTTAATATTATAATACAACATTCAGGTGTGGTTAAGAAAATACTTATATCTAGAAGTTGCCTCGTTGTTTTGTGGTGTTCACAAAGGGATTAATTACCTCCTGCTTGAGCTGCTTTTGGTTGAAATGAAACCTAGGAAAACTCCAGAAACCCCTTTGTGAGCAGCTCAGTGCTGAGGGACCAGCACAGCACATTCCCTGGGAAGAGCTTAAGGGTGTGAAAAATCCTGAAGTCACAGGGAAGGTTTGCAGACCTTGAGTTTTCCAGGCAGGAAACCCAGTGTTTGTTTGTAGCTGATCCCATCCACGGGGAAAGTGAGATCCTGCTGTTCCAAAGTGCAGGGAGAACATTGCAAAACCTTCCTTCATTTGCAGTCCTTCCCCCTGAACCTGATGAGCAGAAGGGGCATTGGAAGCATCTCATAGATGAAGCACCTTATCTCTAAATTAGATTGCTGGTGGGCAGCAGAGACTTAGTTTGAGGGCAGTTGCCAAAAGCACAAAATTAGGCAGTGCTATAAACTATATATCCTGCTTCCCTTTCATTTTAAATATTAACACTAGCAGTCTGGGCACTTTAAACAAAAAAACCTTCATAGCAATCATCACGTTGTACATTTAAGATTGTTAAATGAAGCTTGTATACTAATGCTTTCCTCATTTTAGTAAAATCCCATGAGCAAATAAAAAATTCTGAACCAAAAAAAAAGAAAAGGATCAAAAATTTTAAAGCATGGATAGTTTTTATTAGCAAATAGGTTATTATAGTTTTATCAGCAAAAGTTGTGCTTTGATTTTTTTTTTTTGGATTGTATGAGAAGGAAAGACATATGGTGACTGCTATAGAGTGTACTCAGTAAGTGCATTTGAAAATGCTGTTACCCTGAAGGCAATGAATGATTAAAATAGATTTTTCAATAAACAAGCGAGTGGAAGGAATTGTTCTCTCTTCAGTTTACATTTTGGTGTGTCAGGAAGTTGAGTTGGTTGCAAAACCACTGGACAGTATTTCAGGTTTCTTTAAAAAAGTTCCTTTTTGTGTTTTCAATTGAATGTCCTTGAGAGCTGGAGCAATAGAAACGGGAAGAAGCTCATTAGCAAGAAGTGCATAATTATACACTTGGGGTCTAATAATATGAACATCTGCTTTAATCTAAGTGCTCTTTGGTTAGAAATGTCTGAGGGAGGAAAGACCTCAGTGTGCTGGCTGGTCACAGAATAACTTGTGAGCCCCTGTGAGCTGTGAAACAGACTTTATAATCCTCAGGGATGGCAGGAAAGACATTTCCAGAAATATTGGTAATACTTTACAGGGCATTGGTAAGACCTTGTCTGGAGTTTTTTGTGTATTTGGATCAGCAACTTTCATCAGAGATAATTGCAAGATGAAATAGGAGAGAGAGGGTTTTTCACTGCTTTAGTCTAGAGCTCAGCCATTCCTGTCACAGATTTCTTTGTGCTTGGTACAAAAAAACAAGTAAAAAGTTCTGTCCCCTAAAAGTTCCCACTACAGCACTATTGAAAAAATATGGAATGGCTACTTTGGAGAAGCTGAAGGGAGAAGAGAAGCCTGGTATACGTATTTAAATTATAGTATAAATACAGCTTTAAAGCAATTCTTTCAGTATGCGTTTATTGAAAAAGAAAGTATTTTTGCACATAATTTTATAGCTTTTGGGGTGGTTGTTTAATCACATAGTTTAGGGTGCAAAATGAATGAGGAATTCAAGGAGGGGGGACAGACACCTGCTACTTGAAAGGGATTTTGGAAAAGCAGAGCTCACGGCAGCACTTCGCACTGACAAGGTTCTTCTGCTGCAAAGGCAACCTTGCAAACATCTCACACCCAGCCTGGTTTGCTTTCTATTTCTGTCTTTTTTTCAAGACATGTCTGTTAAACTTCACTAGATTCTAGTTTCTCTTTCCCAGCCCTACCACAGTAAAGGTGATTGAGGGGTTCCTATTCTTTCCACACATTTTTTTGCAAGGCTGTGCATAGGTGATGTGTTACTGCCGAGTCCTGGGGACACGAGGCATGTGGCTACATTCTTGTGACAAGGAATTCATAAAGCAGAATTTATGTGGTGCTTTATGGGAGCAGCTGATTAACTGCAGCCCTCAACAAAGGAAAGATGCTGCGTGCAATTGGAGTACAGGTATAAAAGAGCTACAATAAAGAAGATGCAAGTGCAAACGATATATTAAGCTGCTGAGAAGCAGATTCATTGGCAGGCCTTTGCATTTCAAAAGGAATTCAGGACCAGCTGATATGTAGTGGTTGTTATTTCATGTTGTGTGACAGCACCGTTAAGAACAAGGGTTTGGAAATAAACTCCTCCTTTCTGACCTTGGGAAACTGAATTACATGAATGCAGCTTGTGTTTTAAACAAGCCTGGACTTGAGTGTCACACTCTAAGAATTAGTGAAGAATTAATAAATTAGTATACAGAGAGATTATTTTCTTAGTTTAGAGCAAAAAGCCACCAGGTTTCAAACATGTTTCTGTTTGCTTGGAGATAACTTTTATCAGATTATATCACAGGGAGTGATTATATTTGCAGATACTTACACTTTAAGTTTGTAAATAATTCCCAATAATATTTCAGTTATTGTTGGAGTTCCAATTTCCATAAATGATAATTTTGCAGAAATACACAAGTTTGAGGTCCTTTGTGGTAAAGTGCGTATATAAAAGTATTATAAGGCCAATTCTTTTGCTAATTCTAAAGGTAGTGCTTCTCTGACAACTTTGGTAGTGAAAAATACTGAGGTTTATTTTTCCTGGTGCTTCAAATACGTGAATATGGATTTAATGTGTTGTATTTTCCACTGGTGGAATCCCTAAGAAAGGTGTTACATGAACTTAGTCTGAAAAGTGGTTATTTTTCAAGTAGAAGAGGGAAGCTCAGAACCTTATTTCACTGTGATGGCAAGAGACTGAGAGTAGCAAGAAAGTTTTTAGTGTGAAATAATGGAATTATTGTTATCAGTGCAAACTGAATATATTATGTCCTTACCCAATGTCTGTCCTGATGGAGAGTTAACAAATTGGTGCAATATTTCTTAAAAAGCAGTCATAATGCAAGTGTTACATATACTATTCTATTACACCTTAATATTCTCAATGACAGCAAGACAAATCCCAGCTTGCTCAGTGGCAGAGCATTTTCCTTGGCAACATTTTGACCAGTGTATTTTCTTGCCCTAATTCAGATGCAAGAGAAAACCAGTCTCCAAGCTCTTCACAGGCTTTGAGTAATTGCCATTTGTTTTTATCCTTCACCTCTTTGCTCTTCTGAAAACAGATTGTATTCCACAGCAGGGTTTCAGTGATGAGAGGTAAAGTAAACCCTCCTCTAGCAATTGGATGCTTTGACTTTACTAAAGTCACTGCTGCTTGGAAAAGAAATTGGTTTCCCTTGAGAACATGTGAGCAATAAAATAAAAAAAAAAAACCCAACTGTAGATGAGTTTGTATAAGGGCACATAAAATCCAAATTCCATTCCAAATGTAGACATTTTTGTGAGAAGCAGAAAACTGATTCACTTATTTCTAGTGGGGCCATTGTATTTGTTTAAGTCATTTTTGAAGTCAAAAGACTCCTTAAAAGTGTTTATTTCCCTGGGGAGACAAATGCAGGGTTCTGTACAGCAAGTCAAGTATGCCAGCCCTTAACAAGATTATGAGAATCTTTTCCATGGGTCTACAGTGTGAAAAACATCCTTAGCTGGAGGTCACAATGAATAAGAGGAGAAGAAAGTAGCCAGAAGAGATCCAGCCAGCCTGGTTTTATGGGTAGATTGTTAGTCTGGCTGTAAAGGACTGGTTTCAGATTTAGGCTGGTGCTTACAAAGCAGCTGGGTGCACACATTCTATTGGAAATACTTGTATTAATGCTCTGGGGCAAAGCAGTTACAGTATTGGATACTTTCAGGAAATTTATTTTAATAGAACAGAATGCCCTGGGCTTCTGCAAATGACTTATCAGCCTCCTTCAGAATACCCAGATGCAAAGCTAAACTTAACTTGCTTTATTTCACAGATGACTGTTTTGAGTACTTAATCCAGGCATTGTATCAAGGCTGGAGAGTGGCATTGATGTCAAATGCCAGCAAAGAGAGAGAAGGCACGAGGACAGTCACTCACGAGCTAACTCAGGAAAATAAATTAAATGGAAGTGAGATGTAATTGATTGTTAATAAATTCCTTCTCGTGTTAGTAATGTGCAAACCCATGCAAAATTATTTGTTTTGCATAAAGGAACTGGATTGGAAAGATGCCACGTGGCTTAGCTACAGGAAGTCCTAAACAAATTGCATTTATTGTGCTGTGCTTGCTCCTTCACTTTACTCTCCTCAGATAACCTGTATAATCTTAATATAAGTAAACACAGTCTAGGTGTTTGGATAGGTTCTGAATTCAGTTCTTGCAACTGTTAAATGCCAGCATTCCTGTTGTGAGCATTTTAAAACTTTGTGCCATTGAAACCCTTTATTTGAGTTCTTTGGGCCCCTCCCTGAGGTTCACGGATCAACCTCACGTTTCCTTGGGGATTCACTTTTCTGCCCAGGTAAACAATGCAGACACAGTCTCTATGACCCCCATAACACACATCAGGAAACCTCTAGGAGAGGTTTAAAGCTGCTGCTTTAATTGCTGGACTCATCTTCCTTCCAAAACAAGATTTACTCTCCTCCGCAGAAAGAGTTTCAGTGGGATTGCCAGAGGGCTCTTTTCCAATTTTTTTTATGTGTAGACACTTACCTTGCTCCAGGGGCTGTTGTGTCATGCACGTGCTTTTGGTTTCTTCTCAGGTTTTGAGGACCAACTTCTCCCTTATTTTTTTTTTTAATGGTTGCCTTCTGCTGAGAAGTGTTAAAATAGTTTGCAGAGACCATCTGCCCTCTTGCCAAGTTGGAGTACTTGGGTTCTGTATGTGGTTGTGACTCTTGCCAACTTTTCCACTTACAGCAAAGTTTCTTCTCCTGTCTTTCCCCATACATTTCTAAATATAAATTAGGAATAGCAAACAGTTTTTTGTAAGGCTCTGTCAGCCCTATGGAAAAATTCCATGTTTATTCTCTCTCACTCTCCATTTGATTCCTCCCTGAATTTTGTATGTGCTTGCCTTATCTTCTGGCCTTCTTCCCCAAAACCAGAACTGTGCAAATAATTGATTTTTCAGTTTACTGACTGGACTGGCGAGTCAGGATTTGAGGGGGTAATTGCTCATGGTAAAGTAAAAAGCCTTTTAAAAAACTCTTTAAAAAATGAAATCTGACAGTTTTGGAAGCAGAGACATTGCTTTGAAATGAATGAGCTAAATTTCAACATTTCAATGATTCAGCTTGTCAATCCCAATTTGTAAATTATTTTGATTGTCTCAAAACTCCATTTTCTGTAGCACAGAAACTGTATTCATGATAATAATGATAATAATAGATATCCTTTTCTCTCCAGGAGTGCAGTAACTTCCCATGATATTAGTTATTTTCTTTTAGTGATGATTTTGCTTGTAACTCCACTTGCTTATGTAAACTTTTGAGTTCCTGGCATCCTTCAAAGACACTTTGTCTTTGCATTGGTATTTTAGCCTCCTGTTCACCTTTTTGATCTATCTTGGCTATAAATAGTGGAAAAAAAAATCACAGAAATTTGAAAGAACTTTCTGGAGAGTTACAACAGAACACTCTCCTAAAGGGCCCTGGGCATTGGCCATCATCACAGAGCATGGGGCTAAATGAACCTGGTGTGACCACCCCATAGTCTTTTATTCTTTAAAATCCTGTGCCTCAGGCATTTGTCTCCCTCCCTGGGTCTCAGAAGATGCCCACTAATCCTCTCTGGTTCTGCTCAGTGTGAATGTGCTCAGATGGTGTTCAGATGTCCGTGTCCCTCGGCCAAAAAGGACACAAAAACAAGCTTCCTTTTCTCTTCTGCACTGGAGTAACCTAAGGATGGTTCATAGTTGATCTGTGCATTGTCAGTGCTGTGGCAGCTTATCCTTCCACATCAAGGAGGCATAACCAGCTCCTGCATCATCACTACAGTGATTCAAATGGCTCCAGAAATAGCACTTGCTGCTCTCTGTTGAATTACTTGGTAATCACTTCCACAAAGCTGCAGTGATGATTCTCACTTCTGTGTGCCAGAAATTACACTTGACCATATTATGAAAGGAAATGAATGTGTTTTTTTACTGAAGTGGTTTGAGTACTTAACATATATAGTACACAGTAAGTGGTGTAATTGTTACAGAAAACTCTTTTTTTCCCCTGTCTTTTCATGGTTTTCTTACTTCAACTAGACTTTAAATCTCTCAGTATTAGTGACCTGTACCACTTGCACACATAGGTCTTTTAGTGGAGTCTCCATGTGGTAGAGTTGTCAGTTGGACAATCAGCCAGCCAGGATCTCTGCCTGCTGCAAATCCGCATGGTTCCATTAAAGTCAGTGCTGATTTGTGTCAGTGGAGGACCCATCCTGGAGCTTTAATGTCCTCCTCCTTTCAACAGAAATAAAGCCAGCTCTGAAAGAGCAAGTGTTAGAGCAGTTCAGTTCATACCAATTCATAGGGAGTGTGACCCTTTGCATTGCTATTCCCATATATTCAGGCTACTGTGAATGGTCTCCTTAGAAAATTAGTTACGTATAATTTGGTGGTATGTTCCTGTAGCTGCCCTAAAGATGTTAACCATTGTTAGAATGGAAAGTAAGAGCAAAAGTGCTATTAACAAATGCAGGATTTGTGCATGAATTCAAAGGTCTATTAGTGTGTTTCTCTTCTTATCTCACCCTTGAATGTCACCAGCCTGGGAATTATGCAAGAGCACGTTTTCACTTTCTTTTGAGAGAAGTGTCTTTCGAAGCTTCCTGAATGTGTTCTAAAATGCCTTTTCAAATTCATTGTCAAATAATTGTTTAGTTTTCAAAGTACACCTGAAATTGGGAAAGGTTACCAAAGCCATCTATTAGGTAGGATTAATTCAACTCCTTTTCTGTGTGCAATATGATATGGTTTTTATTACATGTTTGTCTACCACTTAGTTCATGGCATCATTTCCTCACTCAGTACAGAGTGTTCCTGCTTTGGCATATGTCAGGTTGTAGAGTAGAGGAGACAACAGTTCCATCATATTTCTCCAGAGCTGCAGAGCACAAGAGGTAGCAAAAAAAGGGTGAAGAACAGAGGGGAAAAAAAATAAAGTCACACAGGCAGAGCAGTTGATGTGTGCTGTCCTGGAGAAATTAATTCTGATGCAACTCCTGGCACTGATTTCCTTTGCAATGCTGCCCATCTTGCTAAAGCAGATTTTTCACAAAGGGCCACAGGCTGTGCCTTCTCATTGTCCAGGTTCCTGGTTTGGAACTCTGAGGGCTGATTTGCAGGAGTGCTGAGCACCCACAGCTGAAGGGAATGGTCACTGTGAACTTGTTAGCAGTTTTCATATACTGTGAAAAAGCAAGTCCTTGATATCTGGAACGAGAGATCCAAACACTGACAGGCAATACCCTTCTTATATTACAACTGGTTTGCTTTGTAATTCAAATTGCTATATAATAATCTCTATGAATGGTGTGGTGGCAGCCAACAGCACTGGTGATTGATTAAACACTTCAGCCTCCCTTCAGACTTTAATTAATCCTAGCAGCTCTTTATTGCTTTGTAGGCTACAAAGCAATAGAGATTATTGCCACTTTAGTAGGGAATAGAGAGGAGCTTCTCTGAGTGTTGATTGTGGCTTTTTCCCCTTTCTGAAAGTCTTCCCAGACACGTGAGCAGAGAGTTAACTTGCTTACGAGTTTCAAATGCTTGAAAAACCCTATCCCTCCTTTCTTAGGATAACTAGGACATAGAGTTAGAGCTTCATAGAAGCTTTGAAGCCAAACTCAGCAGTGCCTCATGAGGTGACCTCTCCCCTGCCCTCCCAAAGACCCCTTCCAGCCAGAGCTGTACTTCTCTCTTCTTCTGTATAATAGGATTCTTTCTAAAATCCCGTTAAAGAAGTTTTCTCCCTTTTAGTTTGGGGGGGGTTTTTGTTGTTCTTGTTGTTATTGTTCATTTCTAAGCATTTTCCTGTAAGGAAAGCATACCATATAAACTTTTATATATTTGTGATATAGTGGCCTTCATATCTTTTTATAAATTCATTTGACACCTACACTGCCACTCCCTTCCTCCTGTACACCCAGGAGTGTATTGTGGGGACACATTATCACTCCATGTGATGTTTTGTACCCTTTGTCCAGCCCTTAAATTATTTTTTTTTTGCTGCTGACACAGAATTATTCCAGGAGCTGACCTACTATGTCAGCCTGTTCCCCCATTCCCTTTTCCTGGGAGAATTCTTGTGCTTGGCTATGGGAAGGTAAATCAGGGCAGGATCAAGGAGTCAAAAGGAGATGCTCTAGTTTAGTGCAATACACTCAGATGATGGGTCACATCATCCATATTTGGGTGGATATATTGGCTTCTCCCCATTTTCTTTTAGCTCTTGCAATCCCCTCATTTCTTGTACAACCTTGGGTCCCTTTGCAGTAAATGCCACAATTTAAAACAGTAACAAGAGAAGAGGATTACCTGCCACTTATTTTACTCAGTGCTAGGTTCACTTTTGATTACTTTTGAAGTTTCATACAAAAAGCAAACAAACAAAACCCAAAACCACAATAGCAGGAAGAGGATTAGCATCGGGTCATATAAACTATTTGAGACTCTCAGACCTTTTAAGGGTGAAGGGTGACTAGAGCTCCTACCTCTCCATGAAGAGTAGATTATTTCACACAGTATAAACACATGTGAACTATTGGCAGACTAAAATTTTTAGCTATCACACACCAATCTTACTCTTTTCCTAAATACTTTTTGTCATTGTCATAAGAACAGTCATTGTCTGCCATTTCGTTTTCCTCCTAGATTTTTTCTGGGTTGCACAATAGGAGTACAAAGTATATATAACCTGTAAGTCACTTGCAGTATGGAGTTAACCTCTTAAAGGTTTAGTATTTTGATTATTTACCATTCCACCTGTTCCTCTCAGATTCCCGAGGCAGCCCAGGAACAGGAGTGACCAGGCAGTCAAACTGCAGGACCGTGAAAAGGTCATATACTGTATAATGCACTTAGTGCATATTATTCTGCTGTCTCTTAAAGACTTGATGGGGGAATTAAAAACCTCCCTCTTGTGACAGAGATCATAATGACAACTGAAAATGTCACAACATAAATTGGTTTTATGTTAATGATTGTAGCAAGGAGGAGAAATTATCCAAATACAACTTTTTACACTAAACCTGCAGCTGCAGCACTGCAGTGTTGTGCTGCTTCGTGTGTTCAGCATTCAGGGCATGTTCAGGCTCAGACTGAGGACTGAACCCTCCCCATGCAGGAGCTGGCACTCAGCTCACCTTGTGCTTGGCACACCTGCAGTTACAGGGAGGAACAAAGAGCCTCCTGAATGTCTAAGTTTAAGGAAGCCAAATCAGCAGCTTCCTCACTGTGAGCCTGACCATCATCGCCAGCACAGCTCCTCCTAATTGGACTTGGAGGTTAAAAACAAGCAAATCAAGCCCAAATTGGGTTCCCTGGGTGACTTCAATGTTTGCTTCCATTTCTTCTGTTGATAAGCTCTCTGTGTTGGTGTCCATCCAGTCTTACAGCTGGAGAAAACACAACTTTGAGTTTAGCTTAGGCCATACCTTAGAATCAAATGGGAATGTGTGCAGTTTGGGTGCAGACCTGCATTATTTGTGTGCTCTTATTACCTGCTTTGCTTATTCTGTACTCTCTTCACTTCTGGGAGAAGGGGGAACTGAGTGCTGGCCTTCTCCTTCCATTTTCCTGGGGATGAGAATAGAATGTACAGGAGCTGAAAGGACCTCACTGTCCCAGGAGAATTGGATGAGTTTCAAGTGGACAAGTCAGGCAGGTAGTGCAGTGATAGAACTGTGTTTTCATCTGGCTCTAGAAGGTATTAACTTCAGCAGAATAAGCACAAGACCACTTTCACAGGTGGCCTTATGGTACCTGTGTGATACTTTAGTGGTCAACAGTTTTGAAAAACAGATTGGTAGAGTAAGGTGGAGTTCAAAGCAACTAATTCCTGACTTAAAACTGCTAATGATCTGGATTTTATCCCTTCCATATCCTTCTCAAATTAATATTAAAACATCTTTTCCAGAAATGGCTCACTAGTGTTTCAGATGTCTCACAGGTACCTCGATAAGAAGGAAAAGATTAATATCACTGTAGTCTAATTCTAGACAAGATATCAAGATGCTTTTCCCTAAAGCACTTTCTAACCACTTATTCTGATAACTTTCTGTGAATTCCTTGAAAAAATAGTATTGAGTTTATCTGAACGTGGAATCATTCTTGAAGGAAGCAGATGTGTTGTTTCCTGTCCATGAATAACTTCATACATAAATAAGCCTTCCTGACACTCTACAAGTATTCTGAGAATATGTAGTAAAATAAAAACCCAGATTTGCAGAAAAGATTTCTAAAAGCCCCAGTGACAAATGACATACTTAAGGAACTGACAGATATCTGCTACAGGACAAATAAATGGCAACAGCTAACAGTGAATAGAAGCTTCCTCTGAGATTTGCTGCCTGTATGAAAAACTCACAGTATGAAAAAGGACAAGGCAGGCATTCAGATTTCAGCAGTAAGTACTTATTTAGGTGTGAAAGGAAGAAAATGTTGCCAGAGTCACTTTTGGAAGTGAAAAATGTAATTCCTTGATATACCCAAATCAAGTGTCTCATCTTTTGATTTTTTTTTTCCCTCTCTAAGCTACTGAAACTTTGGGAGCCTAAATTAAAGAGGAAATAGAGGACTTCAGTTAACTCTGTCAAGAACTATTGACATTTTACATAAAGATGCAACTGATTATTTTAGTTGGAAAATCAATGAGAAAATGGGAAGAGTTGAGGCAATGTGTGGCATGGCAAGGAGACAGCAACAGAAGGAGAGTCTGTGTCCCCTCATCCCTCTTATTCCATCCGCCTTCCCAAGCTGTGTTCCTGTCTTCCAACGCAGATCAGCCTCTTTCTTTTCCCTCTCTCTCACTCCTTGGCTGGCTCAGAGATGCTCTGTGTGTCAGCATCCTGCTCTGTCCTCTTTCCCAGCTCATAGGCTGCTATCCCAGCTCCAGAGCCACCTGGCAAAAATTCATTTCTTCGATCCTCTCTTCTCATGAGCGCAAGAATTTTGAAAAGAATTCTCTACAGAAAATGTCCATCTGTTTCTCTTCTACGTATGAGCTACTCCAGCTCTTCAGCCCTGATCTTTCATCCTGTTTATATGATCTTCATTGTACATTGTCTTCATCTTGACTGCATAAATAACTTGAGCAAAAGAACACATAATAAATATTATTCACTTTATTATAAACATTCCCAGGTAAACCTGCAAAGGATACTCTCCAGTATGAGCTAATGTTCTTTTCAGAACAAAGGCATGCCCCTTGACTAAAAAACCTAATGCATGGCTTCAGGTTCAAACCTGCTGCAATTTTATCTGCCTTTCACTTGATTTTAATTTAAGAATTTGCTTGCATGTGTAAAGTCATTTCCATTAGTTTCTTCCTATTATCTCTACAGCCCTGTGAGTAACTGCTTCTGTCTCTGAGAGAGTACACATTAATATTTTGTTAAACAAGATTGTAACAGGTGACTTTTTACTCTGATTTTTGCAGGCTGATAAACGTGAAAAAGAATAACTTTTCCAAAAAGGCCAATCTCTTTGAACTTGCAGGTCCATGTAACGAGTAAACAGGGTTCCTGATTTATGATATTCCACATAGAACATGCTGTGATTAGACTCATAACAATGATGAAATATTGCTATTAATACACAAGGAAAACAGCCAGAAATTTTATTTCAACTCAGAGCAAACAGAAGATCTGCCCACATTGTGACATTTGATGCCAGGCTGATTTTCACCTAATCATATTTGTGTCAATGAATGGCACATAAAAACATTATAAATAGAACGCTTTGATTTAAACCTGTGACCTTTGTTCCCAGAAAAATCTCTGTATTTTCCATTAAGGAGTTTATACTGTGGATGGAGAAAATAGATTAATATGCCACCAGTCAGCAATCTGTGCATGTAGATCCCTTTGGCTTGTAATTGTTATTAAATTGGTTCACTGCACTCTCCATAAAGCATCAAGTCTCTTGGTAAGGGAGTACACAGACCTCTGTTTATTCTGAGAAACTTGTGAACTGCTGTAATTCATTTCAGATTTATAGTTTCACCATCTTTAAATTGATGTTGTTTTTTACAAGGAAAGCAACAGCCAAATTTTTTTTAACAAACCAATGCAATTTAATGCTTATAGAATTTATCTGCCTGTGGATCAGCAGCATAACACAATTTTAATTACACCTACCACACTTCACTGAATTCTCTCATTCTGTAGCAAAGCCTTATCGGAGTAAAGGTCCATGAGATGTGTTGAGCTCTGCTGAGCCCGAAGTCACAAGCTTTGCATTCTCATCATTACAAAAAAAAAAAAGTAAAAGAGCCAGTCATTTACGCTTCTCTCTCAGGGGGAAGCAATAGTTACTATTATATAGAGAATTAATGGAAAATACAAACTACTAAGTGCCTCTGTGGTTAAGTGCAAAACTATCTAAAAAATATGATTAGACAAAAAGGAAGGAAGTGTTAAAGCAGGTCAGGAGCACTCTACTGAAATAATTATTGTCAGTTGTTCATTATGTATTAATTCACGGCTAAGTAGGTTTTACTGCTTTCTTTGCAGCACAGTTATAGTTCTCTGCTAGTAAGGCTTTGTGCCAGCCCACTCACACTTAACTGCAGTGTTTTCTGACTACAGAGATATGAATTCATTGCAGCTGCCTTTGTTGTATTTAAGAGGCAAGGAAACTACAGAGAGAAAGGAGATCACATCCAATGGCAGAGACCTGTGAGGGCTTCTGCACGTGCTGTCCCTGTGACCCTGTCCAGTACAGCAGCGCTGCTTCCTCACAGCAGTCACTGAGCAGGGAAGAGGCTTCAACACTGATTCTTTAATGGCTTCAATGTGATTTTTCCCAATTTTAAAATAAACCCACAGACAGGAATGATCTTTGTCGAGAACCATTTCCCTTTATTGCATTGAAATATGTGTGAGGTGTTTTTAACAAAGGCTGTTTGCTGAATTCCCCTTCACACCTGTTGAACCTGTAAATGAGCTCGAGCAGAGTAATAGAGGTCACAATTCCTCTCTGGTCTGGGACAAAACTGAGAGATGGGCTGGAAAGAGAGTCCCAGGGGGGAGGTTCAGCAGTTCCTGGGCTGCACAGTCTGCCAGCAGTCATGCAGATACCAGGGAAATCCCCACAGCTGCTCCTTGGACACTGAGTTTTGTGGGAAGGGAAATATTTTAATATATTTGGGGTTTGGGGATGGCTTTGGCACGTGTGGCTTTGGAGAGTTCTATGGCCTTAAAACTGTTGGGACACAGGAAACAAACCTGAAGCAAAGCAGGTTTTGTTAGTTCTGCTGCTTAGTGCACTGTTTATTTTATTTATATGTATAACCATTAACTGATAGTGGTAGTTTGTCTTTCCATTGGAAGAGTAGAAATAGCTGTAAAATATAGGAAAGAGAAACTAATTTCAAGGAGTTCTTGGGAAGACTTAAGTGATTTTGATTTGAAGTGCATCTGTAAGTGACTAGAGAGAAGACGATTTGAGGCAGAGATCTTAATCCATGTGCTGTCATCTCCCATTCCTGCTCCTTGGCATATCTTGTAACATCTCCAAAGTCTGACAGCAGAAGTGGTGCAATACAGTCCTACAGTATTTTCAAAGTACAGATGGGCCAAGCACAGATGGCTGTATTGCATCCTGTACAGCCTCTCGCTTAAACAAATATAGAATAATTTCCCTGGCACTGCTGGGTTGGGTTTTTTTCAGATTTACATTCAACTAAATCAGGCCATGAATTTTTGATTTCCTCTTTGTCATCATCCATCCCAATTAGTGGGTCTTCTTTCTGACACGGTGCCAAATTGTCACATTCATCTTCTTATCCTTTGCAAAATACCTGGAAGAGGTTATACAGTTCTCCTTTTTTAAGACACCTTTCTTTTAACAATTTACTGGCTTAGCTAATAAGGGAGTCAGATATTTTTTATGCCCATTTCATGTAAATGGCGAAAAAAAAGATGGTTTCTAAGCAAAAGGTTTACAACCTAAATAAAGTAAAGGGAAGAAACAACACTGGTATTGCCAGTTAAAAATGTGACAGCACAGGTCAGCAGCATGTGCAGTCTTACAGTCAGTGCCTCAGAGATGAATTATCGTGCATTTGTCTGGCTTTGTGTAGGCATCATGTTAGAGCTGAGTTTTAGAAGTATCTGAACATGACTCTGCAAGTGTTTACAGAGAGTCTCTGACAGGTGTGACAAGAAGAGCTGAAGGTACTTGTTTTAAAGTTTAGCAACTGGGTAATAAAGGCTGTCATCGTTAACACGGAGGAGTCGGTGATGGCTCAGTACAGGGGTGATTGGAAGTGAAACAGAACCTGGAAAGGGTCTGGAAACAGTCTTGCAGCTGATGTGTTCTGCAGTAGGGACTGGGAGGCCAGTGGGAAAACGCAGGCAGCAGAGGATGGAATGGTCAGCCCCAGGAGCTGGGCTGTGTTATCTTTGCAAAATTGTCTTTACAGAAGATTTTTGGAAGGATACAAAGAGATGATGGTGGAACTCAGTAAGGCCAGAGGAAAGGGCATAAGAATAGGCAGGAGGAGAACTGATAAAAGATGCCTAAGTGGGAGAATGGGTTGTAAATGCCATGTTTTAAAGCACCATTTACTGACTTTGCACAAAATTTAAGCAGTGTTAATTTGGAGATAGTCCCAGGAAAGGCTACAGCCCCACTGAAAGGTGACAGAAGATCTCCAGCAAAGGGGTTTGAACGCTAGAGAGGAAAAATGAGATCAGTTCTGCCTGTGGGGTTCTTAAGCAGACAAGTTGGCATTTGTGAGGTGTCTGAAATATAGACAAAAATTTCAATGTGACGGGCAGAACTCAATCCATCAGTCCTTCACACACGTCTTGGAAACTGAACTGAGTTTGTGTTCATGGAGGGCAAAAAGAGGGTGAGGACAGAGCACCCCTCCGATTCTTCTACAGAGAGCACGAACGGGACATGTAGAAGACAGGCACAAAAACATGGGAGTACAGGATTCTTGGGAAAACTGCATTGAAAGTAGCTTAGAGTTGAGGAAATGAAGTTGGCACCAACGTTAGCTGGACAGGGTCCATTTGAAATGAATGAATCTGCCTTTACTGATGTGCAGAAAGTGGATGCTGAGCTGGAAAAGAAATCCTGGTTGGTGCTTTGGGACCCCAAGGCACAAGACAGGGAGCTGAGGGAGTTTCCAAACAATGGGGAGGTCACTGGGATTTATGGTGGAATTGTAGTAAGTAATGAGGAATGATTCCACATTCTTAAAGCAAGAAGCCACAGTTATTACTGTGCTAGAGAGCATTTATTCCACAGAGTTTTACAAATGCATTCTGATGGCAGGGACAATGCCATAATTGGGAACATCTGTAGCATTTGCCCAGGCAACACCAGTTAACAAAAGATACTTTTCTTTTTAATTTAGTAAAATATACCAAACTGTTTGAAAGTGAACTGATGGTGGGAGCGAGAGGAGAGAAAAGTTGGTGTCATTTTCATTTTCTAAACAAGTAGAATGAATGATCTTTAGAATTCAGCACAGCAGCTATTGAATTTTTCATCCTGAGATCCCCTAAAAGATGTAGATGTACAACAAACACACCTCCCACAAAAGCAACCAGGTGAGAAAGGCCCCGTGAGACGTGGATAACTGAATTTCCTCCGACAGAAGAAGTGATTGGCAGATCAATAGCCAAAAAAATCCAGCTCTTGAGAAATCTGTGAATATTCAGTTACAGCTCTGCTGCAGATGGCAGTTCCTCTCTGTGAGTGCTTCTACCCTTTACAGGAGCTAAAGAGTGAATTTATTCATCTTTATTTACCTATTGACCCTTATGTTTATGTCCTAGAATACAGATTTACTTTTGAAAATTCCAAGTTACTGTGCATGCACACAACATCCCACCGTACTATATACACAATGTAACATGTAGAGAATGGATACATATACTTTTTCCTTTTAAAAAGTGCATATAGAGGGTACTGAAAGGAGAAAACAATAATTTCTTGTTCGAAAGCAGGTCGGCTCAGGAGCTGAGCAGCCAATTTGTGAGCTGTGAGGCACCACCAGATGTCAAGTTTCCCTCTGTGACCCCGCCAGACCTTCTGCCCTCCCTGGCCTCACTGTGCCCTGATGTCAGGTCACGTAACACATCTCTCATGTCTCCAGCAAATCCAAAAAAGGGCTGTTCTTTTACTGGGCTTTTCCTGGCTGGCTCACAGAGCTTGGCACAGGCCACCCCAGCACTGAACTTACTCCCCACTAAGCACTTAATTGCAGGGAGTTGTGTTGCCTCCACACTCGGAGCAGTGTCCTGATGACACATCACCTCCACCTCGGGAGGATCTTTAAGAAATCCTTTAGACCGACGCTTTGTGCTGCTACCTTGTGACTGTTGGCTGTAAATACACCCGTGGAGAGTTCCTGTCTGCTGGGTTTCACACTCACAGCTCCTCTGACACAGGAAAATATATAGACTTGTTTTCGTGAAATGTTGGTGCTTGGGATTCTTTTTAATTACTTCTGAATTCTGTTACACAGTAAAAAGGCCTTTTAGGTTCAGTTAACATTTTCACTTTATAATTCTGACAGTGCAATATAGTACAATTGAATTAATCGGGTTTTTCTGTGTTTCTGTTACAGAGATTTTGAGGGTCTCAGTTAAATCATCCTATTTGCAGACTGATTACTAGGGAGGGAATGTATCACTCTGGGTTTAAATTATCTTGCTGGGAACAGATTTTAATCTTTCCTTCTTTTTTCTATGGAGTCCTGTGGATATATTATATCTTATTCAACTCTGTTTTCAAAATGTTTTCTATTTTTGCCTGTTTAATGAGGCATGTCAAATGTTCTTCACTTTTTACACTTCAGAAATCTGTAGAAATAATTTCCTTTCCTGGTATTTGTCAGCGGGAAGGATGAAGGATTTGTTTTACTTTTTCCAAAAGAAAACCTAAGCGTGCAATCTTTCATACATGAGCAATTTTTTTTCCCTATGTTTGTCTAGCATTTAGCACGATGGGGTAGTTGGAGATACCAGCTTCTCAGCTATGCAGTGCTGGGATGTAGAAATTTGGCAAAGTCTCAGATCTCCAGGGGACCAGACTGGTGGGACAGGCTGTGCTCAGAACTGTTCGCTGTCGAACTCAGCCCAGCGATGTTTCGCTGCTGCTTTCTGGTAGTTAAATGGTCTCTTTGCTGAGCTCCCCGTGAGGTTTCTGGACATCAGATCTGGGGCACAGAGGGCATTTCCCTGCCAGCTCAGCCCCAGCTCCTCATTCCTCAGGAATGAGCAGGATTTCAAGCCCATCTCTGTGCCTGGGAACGGGAGTTCTCTGCCCTGGGTGTGTGCGGGTGCTTCGGCTCAGCAGCGTGAGCACCTGACATCAGGGCTTGGACTCTTTTCCAAGAGCCATTGAACTAAAATTTGGATGATTTAACACCTGACTTGGGGACACCAAAGTAGTTATCATGCTGAAGGTCACACTCGATCACTCTGGTCATGATGAATATGAGAGGATGAGGCAGCTCAGGGGAAATCTTCTTTATTTTTATGAGACACTCCAGGATCCCACCATTCTTGTGGAATATATGGGTAAATGGGTGCTGCAGGGAGGTAGTTCTTTTCTCCATGTCTTGTTTAGTAGAAAATAAAATTAAGGATATGAAGAAATCCAAGGCCTATTCAGCCTGGAGGGCTGCAAAACCCCTTTCTTTGTCACTGTGTGAAAAAAGGACAGGAAGGAAAGAGAGAAGGAAGAGAAGTGTTTAATCCTCCTGTGTGACACTACTTAGATAAATACTTCCCAGATTAGCTGTCAAACCATTAACTACTACACTCAGTTGTGGTCTGCTCCTACACATGCAGTTTGGTTGAACTTTCACATTTTCTCTGAAGAGCTGCTTTATGTCTGGACACCAATCAAAATTACATATTCTGTAACAGGACGCTTGTTTTCTTATCTCTCTTTCTACAAGCTATTGTTTTTCAATGAAACCAACAACAGCAAAGGTCAGGATTTATGCAATATCATGAACTGGGAGTACAAAGAGGGAGCTGGAATAGGAGCTGGAAGCAAGCCATGAACCAGGGCAAGCTCTTTTTCTTCTTGCAATGTATCATTTATCCACGAAGGAACATTTTCCTCCTCTGTACATACCATCTCTATATACACCACTGGGGATGTGTAATGTTGCTCTTAGTATGAACATTCTCTTTATTTTCTATCTCGCTGCTGTCAATAAATCATCTGTTAAATGAATCAGGCCTTGTGAACTTGTACTGCCAAGATTGATTTTTGCGTGACGTTTCTTCGGGAAATGAATTAAATCTTAGAAAGAAAAATGTGTGCACAGTGGCAAAGTGTGCTTTCACAGGGAGAGTATTTATGATGAATAGAAGGAAGATAGAGTACACATGCTTCACAGAACACATTCTTGTAATGATGCACGGTACTAATATGATCTGAAGTAAAGATGCTAAGATCAGAAGCTTTCAATGCAGAAAGATTACCATTTCCTTTGAAAGCATTATTTACTGTAAATTCCTCAGATAGTTTTCAAAATACATTGAGTTCTTTCATTGTAATTTACATAAGTCCTTATTTTTTTGGCTCTCCTCAGTATCCATCAAAATAATTGGGCTTTCAGCAGTGCTTTGTACAGACAGGTGGGTATGAATTCAAGGGCGATTTTTTCTCTTTACTGGCTGCCTTTATGACAACCAAAGGAGGCTCCTCTTGCATTATTACTTTATGGGGATAAAGTAAAAGACCCTGTGAGTCTGCCTGCTATGCAAGAGAGTGAATGTGTGTGTCCTTCACCTGTTGTTACAGATACTTAAATCCAGTCTCCTTTTGCTGTCAGTGAAGGTTTTGGGCAGAGGAAAAGAAAAAAATTCCAAGTGAACTTCTTCTCCAAGATTTTCTCAACATTAGAAGTGCATTTCTGTGATCAGTCATAGCAAATGTAGTAGGAAATGATTTTTAATCCTTTTGCAATGAGACACACGTAAAACAGCCTGTGGTCATTAGCTCACAATAAAATAATGGGACTTTGTTCCTTTAGTGGGAACTGCTTTTCCTGACAGTGACAGGGATGGTAAATATTGTACTAAATGCCTGTACTAAATGCCTGTACAGGAACTTGTGTCAGAATGGGAAAAGTACATTCCAGTTCTATAGTGAATTAAAAATCAAAACATTAAAAGGGCCAGAGTGTGAAATGGTATCCCTGCCTCCTTAAGGAGCGTCAAAGGAATAAAGAAATGTAAAAGGCACAAGGCAAACTTTTGGAGGGAGGCTCTGGTGTACAAATGGTTCCAGTAAAATCCTATTCCAGCCATAAATTCACTCAAATTTGATTCTTAATATTTGAGAGCATTGTGTTCCCTTACCAAGATTACTCCACCCCTTGGTTGTTCCCTGTTACCCTGATTGCTGTGTTGCTGTGCTGTATTTCCTCCTGGTATTTGTGCATTTCTGGATTTGGAAGGTGCAGTAGTGCAGAAATAGTTCTGATTTCTTGTCAGGGGATCTTTGCAATCCACAGGGGAGCTATGTTGTCTCATTTGCACTTTCTTATTGAATTTCAATCAGTTTTCCCAACAATTTGCTGGAGGAATTCCCGTGGGACTTCTTCAAATGCTCCCAGCCCCATGCTGTCCGACAGCTCCTCATTTTCTCTTCTAGGGTTGCCTGTGTTTTCTCATTTAAGAATAATTCACCACATGACAACATTTTACATTAATGAAGCCCTGGTGGTATCAGTTGTGATGACATCCAGTAGGGAACACAGAAAATAAGCAAAAGGATATACACAGTATAAAATAAAAATCAACCGATGTGCAAAAAAGTTAATGAGGGGGAAAAACAGTTTCTGCTGGCATATGCTGACTCACGAGTATCTCCCTCTCCATCCTGCTCAAGCGTGGGCAAATTGGATTTATCTGTCACTTTTCAAGGGTCCCTGAGGCCGAGAATAAAGATGGTGGGCTCTGCTAAAAATTAAGTGAATCTACTCAGTTGTTTCCCCCTTTTTTCTGTTTCATAGAGTACCAGTTCCTGGAAGAAGGAGTCTTTCTAATAAATTCCTGGGTGCCTTTTACTGCTTTTAGGCAGCATCTGAAATCCCAGCAGGGACTGTGAGAAGAATGTGGGGTGATTTTTTTTCTGTGGGAGAGCAGATCAGTCCTAGTGTTCAGTGTCCCTCTGGGAGTGCCCTGTGCTAGACCCACACAGGCTGCACAGTGAGAGTCCTGTTTTTCACTTCTGTACAATGTTCTGTGCTGAGTTTCCTCAGGTAGCAGCTGTGATCATCTATCATGAGGGTGGACAGCCTAGACCTCACCTCCAGAATAGGCATCCTGAGCACACACTGGCATTTGGATCTTGCTACCCATAAAAATAATACCTTTTCTCATTAAAACAGACAAAAAAACCCCAATAACCAACTGGGAGCTCATTAATTTTAGATGTCAGCAAACTTAAAGAGCTGGAGTAGTGTCAGAAGAACAGAATTGTGTAAAAGTAGCAGTTTTATCCTATGACCCTTCAAAACTTCGTGTATTTTAAAAGAATATTATCAAATAATAATAAATATCTCTGTTTACTATGACACTTTACAAAAATTATCTACTGCCAGTGCATTTTTTTCTTAATTCAGTTTGGATCCATCTGTGATTCCACAAAGAACTGTAAAAACTAGAGGCCTCTTACAGCTCATTTCATATATAACCATATTTTCAACTTCTTTTGGAGAAGTGTTGCATGTGCTTATGCTTCTCCATAGGCATTCTGTGAAATCATCTTGTGCTTTTATTTTTCCCTGTATGTAATCTTTTCATTTATACTCTTGGCTGTTACTTTCCTGCTCCAATTGAACATAAATAGATCTGCCCATTTCTTCTCAAATGCTGTCAAATTACTAATTTTACTTCCTGAATTTTGCTCCTTCCAGCTCAGGGCCATTTCCATTATGGAAGGTAGCAGCTGCCCTTAGCATCAACAGCTTAAGTTATTTCCAACTACTGTAATTCAGAACATTTTTACTGAATATCAGAATCTAAAATTTCTCTCTGTTCAGCAAGTGGAGCAAAACAACCTCTTGGATGTGGAGAAGTTCAGCAGGTTGTCTTAACATTTTCAGCTATGGCTTTGGAAGGTCTGTAGGAAACAATTCCATTTAATACTCAAATATAGACACTGTGATACTGCTTGTCTAAAAATAACTGTCCCTCAGTTCCCTCATTTTAACCTCAGTGAGTTTTGTTTGTACTCTTAATTATTCTTCCACCTTTGCTTACTTATTACTCCCAATGCCTTAGAGTGCAATATCTGCTGAGCTGTTGGCAGCAAAGTCAGGTATCTGTGGAAACCTCCCATGGGCTGTGAGCTGCTTTTTTAGCGCTGCTTTAAACTCAAAGCAGGGTTCATTTTTTTCAAGAAATCATCCCTCTTGCAAAGCCCAGCCAATGCTCGACAAGCCAAGGCTAAAGCCAACAGGAATGTCTTCTCTGAGGCTGGTGCAGAAGACACTGGATGCCAAGTCAAGGACATCTGTTCAGAGTGTAAAAACAGAGAGGGAGGAAGGAAGGAAGGCAAGAGGGGACGTGATGACTCCATAAAGCCTTTTTTCATCCAGAGAACTGCATGAACTGCTGGAAAAGTCCATTCAGTCAGACGTTTTTATTTGCTCTGCTTTAGTTTTCAGTTGATGTAACTCCCTCTATTCCACCCTTCAGGTGATATGATAGAATTTGAATGAGAAAATCAGCTGGCAAGTGAATTTTGGAAGGCTAAGAATCATACAGGAGATAACATTTTAATTAGTACCTGGCACAAGGGATGTTGCTCCCACAAGTTTCCTGCTCAGTTTGACAGTCCTCCACCATCTTATAGTTGGGATGTATTTAAAATAAAACTCCAGGCTTCTTAATCACCTGGCAAAGACGAACTTTGCAGGGTTTTCCCAATTAATGTGAGCACAAAAGGAACCAGAGTTAAGCACCATGAAAGCAGATGTACACTTTGCCTGCAGCATTAACAGGGAGCTTTGCAGCTCTCAATCTTTGTTTGCACAGGTCTGGCTGAGCTTTGTGTTTTATATGTCCCATTTTAAAGAAGCTTCAGATCAAAGCCTGTTTCGTCTTCCCAATAGCTCAGCTGCTCCTGCAATCATCTGAAAGTCTGAACTGCAGGATCTTGGCATCTGCTGCTGTATTTATAAGACAAGGCAAAAACAAGTGACAGAAGGATCAGAGGTGGTTATAGGCATAGGTGTCAACCCTGGGGAAGAATAGCCAGGGAATGCCAAAAATGCAGCAAGACAGATATATCCACGCAGAATTTTGTCATGGAATGTTGGTGACACTACAGGAGGGATTTGAGATGGAAACCATGCAGTGATCAAACCAGCAAGGCGTGTTTGGAATGCAGAACCTTTCCTTCTAGTAATAGTAAACAATCCATTCCTTTCTACTTCGTGAAATTACTGGCATAATACCTCACTTCTTATTGTTAGAAGAAGTTGCCTGAGGCCTCAATGAGAAGAGCAAATGAGAGCATCACTCCTTCCAGCCACGAGCGGTGCAATAATTGTGAAGGTAATTATCCTCAGAGTTGCATCACCAAAATGTCACCTATAAAACACCAGGGAGTCATGTACAAGTCACATGGAGGTGTGTGTGTTTAGCTGCATCTGCGTGTGGTCAAATTGCAAGTGGAGGGTTAGCACAGCACTGAGTTCATCTTGGTGCTTAGTTTCAAATCAGCTCCTGCAGCAGAGGTGTTTTGAACATTATTTTCCATGACTGGGAGCAGACCCACCCTCCCTTTAGCCTGAAAGATGCTACAGTTTTTTTAACTTTATCCTTAAAGCCTGTTTAGATAATCAACACACATGTGGACACAATCATAGCAGGGCAAAAGGAGTTGTTGACTTACCTACAAGAGAGAAAATGAATGTAGTGATGTTTGTCAGAGAAAGAGTGGTTGAAATTGCTGCATTTTCTTTTTATAAAGTATATAGAATGTAAAGAATAACATAAAATACAGTACAAAGGATGAGCGTTATCTCCTCTCAACCTCCATGCTATCAGCCATTTCTGTCAAACTTTTTAGTGTTATTATGTTGTTCTTAAGTACGTGTTTTACCACATAGTTTTGTTGTCTTAGTCTTCAAAAATACAAAAATGAGAGGGTTTTTTTTTCCTTTTTGAATTGCTGAAATAATTTCTGTCCTATTTCTAGCTGGAGGAATTAGGCAATGTCATGGAAGTTCGTGCTATATCACATTTAAATCAAAACTGAATGGACTTGTCCTCCAGACTCACAGGACAAATGCCTGGCCTCTTTGTTACCACTGACACGTGTTACCAATACAAGGTAACATCATAATAATAAGAGCTGGTATAATAATACCAACAGCTGGTTTCTGCTTGTGAACCAAGCAGCAAACAGGGACAGATTCCACTAGTGCACCCACTCCCTCTTGTTACTCAGGGAATACCAAGGCTGAAATTTCAGAGATGGGCTCTCTTGCAAAGTTTTCCATTTCTTATTTTCATTATGTGGCTGGTCACCTCAACCCCTTGGTTCTGCTCCATGGCAGGACATTTGCATCTTTAAGCAGGTGATTCAAAAACTAGTGGCGTGTTCCTAAGATGAATTCTGTCACGGCAGATTTAATTTGGGTGGAATTAGCTGAGTAACTAAATATGTATTTTTTTAAAGCTTCTACTTTTTACTTTTTTTTTTTTAATTATTATTATTATTTGCATTCTTATATATGCATTTGCAGCTTCCTTTCCTCTACAGTACAGAAAAGTTGAAGCTATCCCAGCTCTGAGGGAATGTACACATGCTCCACTTTGGCATTCAGGGAATAGGGAATCTGTTCCTCAGTCTCTACCTAAGACACTATTTAGCCTATTTATATCACAATAATATCAATCAAAAAAACCAGTCTCTGGTAATGTGATTGGCAGTAATTTAGCACTATTTGTAAAAATCATTATTAGAATAATGACAATAGCAGGAAGAAGGCAAGAGACAGATGACAGAGAGATGACAGGGAAGTCAAATGATACAAAAGCTGTTACACACATACTGTGACTCTGTTTGCATGGTTTGCTTATTGGGAAACAGTGTAATGTATCACTGTAACTTTTTTCTGGACAACACAGGCTTCTTGCTTGCCACATAGTGCCAGAACATTCTGGCAGCAAGTGAGACACTGATACAGTACTGCAGCAATGTACTTCCTAAGTTTTGTTCAGAGTTCACTGCAGTAGGAGTTACAAGGCTTGTTTGGTTATTTTGTTAGTGGATGAATATTTTACAATACTGCTTTGCTAGGCTGGAATAAAAATGGGATGTGACTCAGTATTGATTTAATCTTATACATCTACAGGTAAATTCAGTTTTAGTGTTGATTTCTATCAACAAGTGCTATTGCAAGTCCCTATCTGAAAGAGTGAAATTAAATATTATCCTGCTAATTTTCACCACCTATGTAAATAGTGTCTGTAGAGCTGAAAAAGTCCAAGGCCTATGAAAACCTGAGCCTTTAGAGCATGCTAATGGCTTTCCATTAGGTCAGATTAATGTTTTCTGCTTAGTGAAAATAGGTATTTAGCAAAAGTGCTTTCAAATTGTTAGGAATAAATAACTGCTGGACCAATTCCCTCACCCTTGGGAATAAATCTGCACTTTCAGTGCTTGCTAATAAATCAGTTCTGCAGGATAATTCCTCACATCTGCAGATTCAGATCTGAGGGTGTGGGTTGGGTCCAGCAGCACACAGATCCTCCATGGCTCAGAGAAGGGACAGGTTCTGCCACTGTTCCTGGCCCCACTGCCATGGCAGGTGCAGGGCACTGGCTCTGGGATCAGGTAGGAGAGCTGGGTGTTTATATCCTGCCTCTCCATCCCCAGCTGGAGCAGCAGCCATCCCAACCTGCTGCACGCCGGGAAGTCGTGGGTGTCGTGGAAGAGCATCAGCAGTGAGGGGTCCAGGAATTAATGTTCCACGGGGATCTGATGTCCCGTGGTTGCTCAGGCAGAACTTTTGGTTACATGGATAAAATAGCAAGTACAAAGCCTTGTGGGTTGTTCTCTTTTTAAAAGGTGTAGGAAATGACCTGAAGGCAGAGTCTCTTATCTTGAAGAAGACACACACCAGAGTGAAAATGCCTCTTTGCATGTGTTTGCACTTGGGTCTGTGTCACAGCACCAGAGCTTTAAATGGCTGCTGACAGTTGACAGGACAGATTTTGGTTGTTAGAGAGGGACTATACAGAGGTTCCTCCCTTGGTGATTCTCTTCATCCCATATTTTTTTAATCAGTGCTTCGAGCCATGTCAACATCCATATTGTTTGCAGCCCCAGTGTTCTCTTCTTATAAATCTCCAAATAGCAAGAGACCCATTATCACATCCACTCCTCCTACAGCCCTGTTCTTGTCGTCTGAGGAATGGGACTTGAAACTTCTATTAATAGTAAAGAGGTACATTTGCACTGCATTTTTTATGAAGAGGGTTCTTAAAAATGCTTTAAAACTTATACTGATGGAAATTTATATATGAGGATCTTAGATCTGAGGGTCCTCAGAGCTATGCTTTCTAATTGTTTGATATGTAACATAATGGGTCCTACCATCAGAAATAAAACATGAAGTGCTCTGGTTCCTGGAACCCAGCCTGACTTTGTATGAAACTTGTGCCCTCTGAATGTCAATCCACTTTGAAGTGTCCCAAAACAAACAAATTCAGAATGATTATATACTGCTGATAATGTTCAAATAAATGAAATAGAATGCAGTTCAGTCAGGTAGAGAGGCAGGATATTTTTAACCAGGCACAGTGGCATTAAAATAAAATTTAACACAAGAAAATGTAAAATAATGCTTCCTCTATTTTAATGTGCAGGAGAAAGTAAGATTGAGGGTGTTAAATACTTGAACAGAAATTTAGCTGAACTTTGCATAAAATTTTTGAAGTCTCGTCCAGGAATTTATTATTCACTCCATATTAACAGCAAAGTTGGTTCCTGTTTGACTCATGAAACAGCATTTATCCTTGTGAAGAAAGACTGCAGTCCTAAGAGAGAACCTCAACATCTTACCCACTGTGGAATCATCTTTAAGCAGCATACTTAAGGAGTATCTCAGTTATTCACAAAAGAACTATCCAGAATGCAAAAAACTCCAGCTCTGGTCTTCCTGTCAAGTCGTGCCTCAGACTGAATTCCAAGGGAAATCTGCAGGGTTTGGGGTCAGTGAAAACAAGAGAAATAAATCATCCAGGGTCCACCCTCAAAGACCGTCCTCACAGGGAGTGAGGGGGGCAGTCCTGGAGAAAGATGCAGCACAGAGGAGGCTCCAAGTCTGTTCTGGCTCCATCAAAATCAAGGGAATGTCAGGGAATGACAGGAGGATACAGGGTTCCTCTGTCTGAGCAGCTGTAGGGTATAACCCAGCTGATGTAGCTCAGGGATTGCAGCTGTTGGGTAAAGGCACAGGACTGGTGTAAGTAGGAATGTCCATGGGCATGGCAAATCTAAACATGGTTAGTTACAGACATGGAAAAACATGTAACAATTGATTACAAATGGCATTTTACAGATCCTGTTGTGTTTGTGTGCTTTGACTGTACGGAGGAATTGTTTCAAGTCTGATTTGCCACTAATTAATTACTTCTGTTTACCATTAATTAATTGCTTCTGTCCCACCTACACTGTGCATTCAGTCCTGGCCTCAGCTGCAATTTAAAAGCACGGATTCCAATTACCTCAGTCAATGCAGTTTACAGTAAATGCCCACTTTGTGGGATTTGTTTTAGAGCCCTCAGTCTGGCCCTGGGAATGCCTGGGAATCCTGCAGGGTGCTGAGGCTGGGAGAGGTGGAGCAGGAGCTTCTCCTACACTGTGAGTTTGGGAGCAAATGCCAGATCCCTCAAAGCTGTGAGTTGCTGTGGTCTCTAGGGTTGGCTTTGTATTTGGAAGTACACAGTTCTGAATAAGGAAAATCACTCTAGAGGGTGTTTTATTTGTTATTTTCTTTTTTTCTGGGCCTTGATTGCCTGTGAAGCTCAGTGTACCTGTGCCCAAGGCATGGTAAGGGGTCAGGAAGGCACAGGAATGGATTTTTGTGGTCCAGAGTTCCAGCCTTGGCTTCCTAAAGGTGACACGTGCCAAAGTAAAAGTATCAGACCTGCACAATAAAATTACATTACTCATTTCTTGGACAAATGAATCCTCTTTTTTTTTTTTTTTTCACCCACCTGACATAATCAGGAGTCAAAGCTGTGTTTGTGTGTGCAGTTTGACTGGAGATACACTTGTGAAATACTCTGAACATATGGATAACCTGTCACGTGGATGAGGGATTGGCTAAACAACACTTGTGCACTGTATTTCTCTTTTTTTTCCTTTGCAAAGCTGATTTTTGAAGGACAAGGCAGAAGGAAAGAAAAGGCACTGCCTTCTTTTAATTGGGAAAGATGAATTATTATCAGTACAGTCCTCAGGAAACATTTGTGAGACAGGTTATTGAAAAGAAGGGGTTTAGGGTCTCTCGTGGTGCCATAGTGGCCTCATAATATTTTGACAAAAATTATGTCTGATGAGAACCAGTTGCTGACAGTTCATTAGGGAATGCAGGAACAGCATCATAAAAGAAGCTTCTGCATCACTACTAACATGTATTTAAGTGCTCAACTCCTGTTGAAATTACCAGTGGTGGAAATTTCTCTTATCTTTTTGGATCTAAACTCATAAAATAAGAAATCATTTGTGCCTGTCTAGACCTAGTTCATAGCTGAATAATTATTAATGATAACATTAGTTTTCTTCCTACCTTCCCCCCTTCTCTACACCTCCTAATGGGGCCTCATTACAGGCAGGATGATGGAATTTGTTCTGCTATTGCTTCTGTTGTGATTTTTCTCTGACAAAAGACTTTGTGAGTAATAGCCAAGGAAGAAAGAGCAACATGAAGTGTTCCTTATAGAAGAGATGGCATGGTGGGCTCAAAAATCCTATCTTGGCTTTGGTTTTAGCTTTCAAAGATAAGATAGTTTACAATGAGTAAAATATGATGTCAATTTAAGTGAGAAAATAAAGTGGTAAGGTTTTGCATTAAGTTAAGCCACTTTAGAGTTAGTATTGCATTGTCTTTCATTTATTTTACATTAATTGTTGGGGTTTTCTTTTCTAAGACCTGATATTTCCACACCTCTACTCAATAAGAAGGCATAGTGATCTTCATATTTTTATCTTCGGTAGGAAAATTCATCAAATTCTTCCAGCATTACAGGAAAAAAACGGGAAAATCTTTCTTCTTCTCCCCTCTCAAATGCTAAAATAGTTCCCACTTAGAAAAGGCTCTAATTTCTATTTTTAACTTAAGAGTTATTCCTGTCCCAGAATAAAGTGGGAGAACAAACTCAGCACAGCCATGAGATCTCTGCAAGTTCCCTGCAGTCACTGGAGCAGTGAGTTTAACTTGGGAGAGCTGTGGGGCTCAATTGTTCTTCAACAAGGTGGAAGGAGGAGCACTATAATGTGCAGTGAGATGGAGAAGCCATATTGTGCCTGTGAAGGATGCCTGCCTCTACAGCATAAAATCCTCCTCTGTATTCCAAGAAATGTCATTTAAAATGTAGAACGAGTGCACAGCAGGAATAATAAAATTGCCTGAGCATGTGAATTTTAAGCACTAAACATGATACAGAAACAAGAATATTTTTTCTGACAGAAACTGGTGACTAATGCAGCTTTCTTCCTTAAAAATATTTGCTTCAGCTGGATGTTAATCTCTTGGCAGAAATTTCTGAAAAAAAAAAGAAAATTAGATATTTCTCAGTAAAAATTTATAAGAAAATAAATGTTTTACCTCACTAACAAAATGGAATTGACAACCTTCAGAGGTGGCAGAGCCTTACTTGCAGTAGAACTAGAGAAACATGACAATTTTTTTCTGTATATAAATAAGTATATATATTTCCTATTACTGTGATAATAGCCTTACACTAAGCCAAATGTGGCTATAAATTATTCCCAGCATCTTGTTCGAGTAGCATGTCTAGGCAAGTATGTCCCTCCTCCCCATCTGTCTGACTGATATTTTTCTCTGAAATCCTAAAAGGTGAAAACATTTAAGTTAAACAGTCACACAGCTCTAATTTCAAACCAGTGGGTAGCTCTGCATGGCACTTCTTCCATCACAAATCATGTCACCTTTGGAGGAAATACTTGAGTCCAACTTATAATTCATGATGACTTACATTTTCTTTTTAACTTGCATCCTTTTCTTTTCCTTCAGAGCTCTTAATGAGGAGAACTTCACAACCATGGACTCTCTGGGGGAAAGTTGGTTTTTTTTCCCTGGTGCTCCTGACTCAGTCTGGTGCTTTGTTCTTTTTCCAGCTTGCACAGACAAGGAGCTGAGGAGCCTGGCTTCGAGGCTAAAGGACTGGTTTGGTGCTCTCCACGAGGATGCCAATCGTGTCATCAAACCCACGAGCTCGGAGACGGCGCAAGGCAGTAAGAAAACCCCTTTCCTTGGTGAACATTGAACATTCCTTGGTGTCAGGCAGGTGCCAGGGAGTCAGCAGGCACACAGGAGACCTGATCCTGCAAATAAATTCCATTTTCTGAAGGAGCTGCAGCCCTTCTGTTCCCCCTCTGGCTCAAACTGCTCTAAAAACAGGCAGTTAGAGACAGAATGGCCTTCACAAGTTAATCAGGCAAATCCCTTTGAAGGCCATGGAGGTGACCTCTATACTAGTAAAGGAAACTGCTCAGGGACTTTTCTTAGGTGAACTAACATGGCATAGTTTGTGCTGTACAGTTAAATTCCATGACCCTCCATGTCAGCGTGGCTGCATCCAAATCACCCCTTGGGATTGGACTGTGGTGTATCCTTACCCACCAGGTTTATGGCCAAGCATTTTCTGACCCGAGGTCAGTGGGATAAGCCAAAAGTGTGGCATGCAAGTGCAGTAAATTATTTCAATGTTGGGGAAAAACTCAGATTTTACTTTGCAATTTCCTGCTAACAGCTTATATATAAGAGAAAAAAAAATAATTAAAACATCCACACCTGAGCCATGGAGCTGGAAGAGTTAAATGGTCTGAAAAGCCATAAATCTGTTGTGTCCTAGGTATTTAATAATACCATCATTACTTCCTTTGATGCTTTTTTTCTTTTTCCAAGAAAGGAAGAAAGTGAACAGTTTGGAGGACATTTACTCTCTGTGGGTTAAGCCAACATGACTGATTTTGATGTCATTTACCCACCAGGGAGGGTAAAGATTCACATAACAGCATCAAAAGAGGTCATGTTCATCAGAGAGCAGATGCAAGTTTATTTTCTGTAAGGACTCATTAATTCTTTTAAATAGTGCGTCCCAAAACACGCTGTGTGTTGCAAAGTAGGATGCACAAGTTTTATCTGGGTTTGTAACTCACCTTCACTGATTTTCCATAGTATTTACAACAAAGTCAGTATCTTTAACATCATATGTCCTACTTATTTCTCAAACAGTACTCCAAAAAAGGATATTCTCATGCAGAGGAAGCTGAAACATAGTGCAAAAAGCAACTGGGTGTACAGCTAATAATGGCTTCCAGATGTGAATTCGTTTCAGACCCCACGACAGAAAGCTTCAGAGACTTTAAACTTCGTTTGAAGTCCTGTAGGCCCAGAGTCACATGAAATCTCATTTTATCAGATTCCCAAAAGGATGTTTTTCATGCAAAACCTGTGAGATCCTCACGAGGACCTTGCCAGAGGCCAAAGTCTCAATACAATCCTAAAGGTGTTGAGTCTTTTTTTTTTTTTTTTCTTTCTGAAGACATTTCAGTGAGAAAAACATCCCTGGTAATTCTGCAGTGTTTGCTCTGATTCACAGAGGAGCTGTTATCTCTTTTTAGTTTAGTTTGATTTCTGGCAGCTTTTATTTGAAAGGCTGCCTTGATGATCTTAAACACTTGATCTCAACAATGTTCATTTTTAGACTGTTGACTTAGTTTGGCACATTTTCTTATTTTCTTATATATCAGTTAAAAAAGAAAAAAGAAAGAAACTTTATGAGTTTAGATGCTTAAATCATTTTTGAATGCCACAAAACTTGGTCTTATTTTTCTTTCTGAGGGTTTGCAGCAGTATTCATGAATTAATCTGCATGTGCCAAATTCTGCAGCTCCAGTTCTCTCTGGTAGCACTGAAAATACTCACAGAGTGAGGACAGCAGCATTTGGCTCCCTCTAACTTCAGACATTTGTAAAAATGAAAGACATCTTAAACAGGGCTCAGAATTCAAAGCAAAGTTCACAAAGCCAAGCTGTAGAAAAGAATTTCTGTGAATCCTGGCAAACAGGACACACACAGCTCTGGAATCACGCTCTGATGTACGTATTGCCCTCTTTTTGATTGCTCTGCATGTGTTGCCCTCCTCACCAGACAGATCACTTCATTAACCTGGTTTGGTTATGCCTGTAGAGTCTTAAAAGGCATGAACATCCTCAAAGTAATCCATTCTGGATGTGCCCCTGTGGCAGCAAAAGGAACAGGCGGTGGGATGCGATGCCTGTGATGCCTCGGACACATGGGCTGTCTAGAGAAGGTGTTCCAGCAGAGATTTCTCTGGGCTACATTAATTTTTTAAGATGCTAGTGTGAGTGTAAATAAGCATTTTGAGTGTATTAAGTTCACCCCCAGGTGAAGGAAAGATGTACACTCCTTTTTGTTTTCTTTTTAACTCTCTCAAAAGGAAAAAAAGGGATGAGGGTGCTCGTTGTGTTTAAATGTCAAACCTTCACTCTGATCCCAGCAAAGCACCATGGGCCAGGAACCTTGTCTTTGCAGGTTTTGTACAATTAAAATATCCTCAAGAAATAATGTTAGAAACTCAGGGACATGCTTTGACGTCAGGAAATAATAAAACTAATTAGATAGCAAGATCAGATTCAAATTGCTCCTGAGCCTAATGATAATTCATAACATCCCCTCATAACATCCCCCTATTGTATCTAGATGGTCTCCTTGGCTGGAGTGGGAGTTGTTTTTCTTTTACTAGAGATCTATGCAATATAAAGGATTTTTCTGGGGAACATTTCTTCTCCTCCTTCCTTTATTTTAAGTGATAGGGGAAATTAGGTTAATTATTCCCCCGTTAATTTAATTGTAGTATAGTTTAATAAAATAAAACTGGCTCATGTGAGTCAACTCTTGAAGGGGAAAAATAATTTTTTTTCATGCCAGAAGGTGTGTTTATTTTTAATTAGGATTTTCACTTACAGACGTTTTTAAATTTAATTCCATTTTAATTCAGAGGAGGTGGAGCATTTTAGTGTGTCAGTGGGATGTGAGACTTTTACATGTAGGTCACCAGTTTGATTTCCTGCCAGCTCTGTAGTGAGTGAGAGTTATTAGGATGCTGAGCAGCTGTCAGTCAGGAGGAGAAACATGATGCTCTCAATCCAGGTCCCTGTGAGCAGGTGTCCAAATGAGAGCAGCCACCACCTCAACTGACATTAATTGGCATCTGTGTTGGCAGCCTCTGCCAAGGAGCCAAGAGCAAGAGGGATGTGGAGCCTGCACCGTTCTCCTGCTTCTCACCAAAGGCACTGCAGCACTAAGCTGATGGACAGAAAGATGCAGAAAAGTTCTCACTGAGGTTACTCTTGTTCTGGGTCTGTTGTGCCTCTTAACCAAGCACTGAATTCGTTACAGAATTACAGTATATGGTTTATTTCATCCAGCAAATTGCATCATTATTTTAAGTAAGTATATCCAAAGACTCTACTAAGGAGCTAATTCATTCACCATCACTTGGCCTCACCAAGGTGATGGGAGCACAGTGACCTCCCAGTGAAGGTAAGTAAGTGAGCTCCAAAAGCCATTTTCCATCACCTGCCCTGGTTATGCAGGGGGTCAGAGCCTGTGCTGGACGTGCAGGACACACTTGGCTTTCATTCCTGTTGCTGGGAGCATCCAGGATGGTTGGATTTGGGCTGCAGATGCAACGTTGCAAAAGGTGATCTGTGGGCAGTACTTTTTAGCAGGAGACAGTATGGAGTGGAGGGAGATGCTACTATTCACCTTCAACTACATGTTGAGGGACAATTAAAGAATTAACTTTTCCACTGATAATAACCATCAGGACTTTCCATCACACCTACCATCTCAGTAGTTAAAGACTTCCAGACCACATTGTCTAATAATCCAGCGCTGTTTGATAATCCAGCCTCTTAATAAACCTGATCTGGAACTGTTGTCACAACAGTGGAAGCTCCCTTGTTTATAGGAAATTACAGTCAAAACCTCTGTAATTAACTGTGTTCATGAGTGATCTTCCATGACTGTATCTCACATCCAAGCCCTGCTGGGATGTCACAGAGGTCTTTGCACTCCCAACAGTCACTGTCTCGTGATCTGCTCAGACAGGTCAGTGCTGAGGGCACACTGGGGTTGTATCCCTGTTGGACACACAGGTAGAGACTTCCCAGCAGGGAGCAAAACAAGACTCAGAAATAATCTACAGACACTGTCAGGAGCAAGTTCATGGCAGGATCTCCTCCTCCCTGTGTTGATCCTTGGCAGTTAAGAGATGACCTTTAGAGAGCCACCAGGGCTGAGCAACACACACCACTGATTATACAACAGACCTTGCAGTTACTCATCTTTGCAGCAGCAAGTGCCACAACAGGGTGTAAAGGCCATTACCAGGGAGGGCATCTGTGCAGAAAAAGAGCAGACAACAGAACCCAGCTCTTTTTCCCATGAAAACTGTTAAACTGGGACAGCTGAAATGTGTACTGATCCCACCTGTACCCCACCCTGCAGCTGAATCACCCACCCCTACCTGTGTGACTGCTTTTAACCTGCCCCATGGTGGGAAATTTGGCACAGCATACACCCACACAAGGCAGGACTGCATGTCCTGCTTCTCTTGCTTTATAAAGGCAAAGTCAAGGAATCTTAAATCCTTTCACTCAACAAGAGATTGCAAGGTGACCAAATCATCCTTGCCTTCTTCAGATGACTAAAATAATTGAAGTCAATATTCCTAATTGCTTCAGCAAGGCAAGCAGGCTTCCCCCTACATCTATTCACACTGCCTTTTTCTTTTTCAGTGTGCTCAAATGTGATTAGATAATGCTATAGGAGATAACAGCACAAAAATGTGATGAAATGTTCAGCATGATTTCTCTCTTCCCTGCCTGAGCTGCCTGGAGCCCTGAGGAAATGGCGTTACCTTCTTCCTCCCTCAGAGAAACATGTATTATGAATGACACAAACCTTCCCATTAGTTAACCCTTCTGATTGTCCCTCTGTGGCACTGACAACCTTCAGCCACAGCTGCATAGAAAAAAAAAAAGCACAGCTTCCAGCATAAAGCCCTGCTCTCCTTTGGATTAATGCTTAAAATAGCAGGTAGGCTGCAGAGCTTGGACAAACTGACAGCGTGAGTCCAGCCATGGCTCAGGCTTCACTTTAACAAAGCAGGGCCCTGAAAGGGACACGTACAGCACATAAAGCTAAGCTTGACCTCCTTCAGTGAAAGGTGCAGGCAAAGGAAAAAGCTCATCAGGCTTCTCCACGTGGCCCAAAGAATGAGCAGAGCACAGGCAGGTTATCACTCACAGCTGGGGCACTGGGAGCATGAGGTGCCCAGGGGGTCAGGAACGCTCTGTCCCTGCACATCTCCAGCCAGTGTATTCATGTTCCTGGTTCAAACCAATATCCTCATTGTCAGATTTGTTATCTCTGTATTATAAATATACTTCCTTACATTGTAGATAACTCAGAATTTATTTCCAAGCATTGAAAAAATACCATGACAGTGTAGATTTATAATGGATGCCCTGTCTTGTTTGTGAAAGAGGCATTGCCACTGTTCTTGTGGGGCCTGCAGAACACTGGAATATGTATCTCATGGACACTGTGGGTATCATGTGTGCATGGTTTGGGCTTTCTGTGATGACCACTGCTGCTGTTGCAGTCTTTGAAGAATCTGGGCTATTAAAATGAATTATGATGATGGTTTCCAAAGCACTGGAGGAGCAGACTCCTGTATTGCTGCAGAATCCTGGAGGCTGCAGGAAGGAGTGGGGCTGGTACAGCGTGGGAGAGCATGGGCAGCCCTGTGGAGCTCCCAGCTGAAGCAGTGCCCTTCCTCAGAGAGGTGGAAGAAACAGAGACACTTCGCCCCTTCTCTCCCCCTGCCTCCCCCAGGCAGCTCACAGTCCAGATCAAAGCATTTTGTTGTCTGCCACACAGACAGGGCTTTGAAGAGTGAAAAGGAAGGATGAGAGGTAGAAGGTGAGAGCACAGCAGGAAAGAATTTGCTCAGGCAACTAGAAATGAGTATGGGAAACAGGATTTAAATTGCATTCAAACTCAATCTAGTTTGAAAATATGGTGGATGCAGCCTCTTCTCATAACATTTCAGTTTCCTGGACCCAGGCCAGCCCAGTTGGACTGAGGATGGAAAAAAAATAAGCAAGAATTTTTTGAGTAGAAATAACTTTGAATTACAGAAATCAGCTCTGAATCTCAGCCCTCCCCACCCCACAGCTCCTACAGAGCGTGAGTAGTGCTCTAGTTTGTAGCTGTGCTTGGGTTTTAAGCTTTACACAGTCAGATCAGCCTTAGAATTTTGTTCTGCTTTGGGCAAGTCAGTCTAATGTTCAGAGTCCAGCCAAACAAAATCAGAAAGGTTTCACCTCAGCAGGGGCTCCTGTGCCAGGGCTCCTGTGCTGGGGTTCAGAGGGGGAATGTCTGCCTGTCTTCTTACAGGGTTTGACACCAGCATACTACCAATCTGTAAGGATTCCTTAGGCTGGATGTTCAACAAACTTGACATGAACTATGACCTGCTGCTGGATCCCTCAGAGATCAGTGCCATTTACCTGGACAAGTACGAGCCCTGTGTCAAACCACTCTTCAACTCCTGTGACTCCTTCAAGGATGGAAAGCTTTCCAACAACGAGTGGTGCTACTGCTTCCAGAAGCCAGGAGGTGAGTTGTGCAGTGCACAGCACAGAGAGGAGGTGTTTGGGTCTCCCTGTGTTTCACAGAGATTGGACACTGCCAGGCAGGTGTGGTAAAAAGCTCTTTTCCCCATCACTGGTGTGAAAGGGCATTGAGGGACCACGTTTAATGTCATAGATGAACTGTATGAACATCCCTTGACCATTGAAACAAAGCAGTAAATGCCAGTGCACACAATCTAGAAATGAGCTCTATTGCTGATAGAGAGCTCAAAAACTTGCCCTTTTATTAATGCAGAAATTAGTCAATTAGCAAGTCATAAATCAGAGAGCTGGCATGATGTCAGTTTGGTGAAAAGAGAGGTAGAATGGTTTAACAATTAAAATGGCCCCCAAACACTGCTCGCAACTACAGTGTGTTGCTTTTTTTTTTTTTTTTTTAATTAGTGGAGCTAATGACATAAATCTGTTTTGTGGTACAGTACCAGCATATGGGCTGCTCTCATTCCCAGGTGTACAGTACTCTACATTTCATGTCAGCAGTGAAGCCAGTCATTACAGAGCCTGTCCCGGACCATCTGGAAACTGATTCTTATACGTTATATTTTAGGTCTTCCTTGCCAGAATGAAATGAATAGAATTCAAAAGCTAAGTAGAGGGAAGAGTCTGTTGGGTAAGTTCGATTACTTGCTATTCATTTACTCAACTAATTAAAGCTTCTGTGATTATTGTAACTTTATATGCAGTAATGGTTTTTCAATTAGAGACTAATGTTTTGAGTCGGGAATATGCAGCACTGAGTGTAGGCCTGACACTATGAAATTAAACAAATAATGAGATAGCAACACACAGAACAGGTGTCAGCATGGCAACGGGGTCAGAACTAATTTACAGCTCTCCAGAAATGCAAAGCCTTGTCTGCACAGAGCTTAATCCTGCCTCCATCACCTCACAGGGCAGAGTAAGCACAGAGGCTGCTTGATACTCAAGCCTCCCATTTTTGAAGGGTGACTGAAGGTGCATAGCCAATGAGTTCTTGTCTCCTTCCAGTCGTGGTGCAATGCAGGCATTCCTTGGGGTTCAGTTTTGCCTAATCACTCTCTAAAATATTTCAGTAGATTCTGTGTAAATGAAAACAGGAATTCATGTCATCTCATTGTAGGCGGCCCTGCAGGATGCTCCGTGCTGTAAGATGGGATTGTGCCTGTCCCTCTCTCTAGTGACTATTGCAAGCCTGACTCGATTCATAACTTACACTGCTCTGATGGATACCTGAAATTAGGTTAAATAAATCCCCATCTGGCATTTTCCCATTTAATTGCTGAAAAATCAGGTTGTTGAACTGAGTAAATTTAAGGTGACTAATTCCCTACCCTAAAATCACCCAGTGGTGGGTAGGCTGATGTTTATGTGCTGGTATCTTATTGAAACTTCTGTGTGTTTGTGTGCACAGAGCCAAATCCCTGAGGTGTACAGGACAGATCACACTTACAGCAAGCCCTGCATTTCACCCTGAGGAGCCTGGCTGACCTCAGACCAGGCTGTCAGGCCCTTCCTCAAGAATATGTGCCAGGTTCTCAGAGCATCCTCAGCTGCAGCACAGAACGTGCACGTCAGCTCTGCTGCTCAGGTGGCTCTCAGAGTCCAGCCTGATGTTTCCAGATACCCTGCAAACAGAGCTGCTGCAAAGCTCATCTTTGCCAAATCCTGCCATTCCCAGGTGCCACTGCCATTTGGACTCAAGTTTCAGGTACCTTATGAGCAACCACAACCTGGATTCATTGGTTTAAATGAAGAATAAACATTCCCAAAGGCTACAGGGGCTGTGGTTTAGATCCATCATCCTTTCATGGCAAGTTTAAAAAATTAAGATGTTTCAGAGTTGCAGCTCCTGCTGTTTGTAGCTGGGGGAGCAAAGAGAGGATTGATAACTCAGGGTATGTGTGCTCCACTCAGTAAATATTTTGCATTTGTGTTCAAGTGGATGTTGTGTCAGAGGAAGTCACGGTGATCTGTGTCTCATGGGTGTCATGATTTCCAAAGCCACCTAAAAGAACAAGAAGCCCAGTTCTTAATAGATAGCTTTGACTATCCCATATTTATTTTATGCTTTGCTGTTATTTACTGTGTGCAGTAAATGTCATCTGAGTTGAAACATAAGTGGTTTGTTGTGGTGTGTGGGAAGAATGATGCCTGTGTTGCAGGTAGTGGAAGGTGCAGGTAGTTGTAGCACATGTCACTGGGATCTGATCACAATGGCAGGAGCAAAATGACAAAGTAAAAGCAGTAAGAATGGTCCCTTAGCACAGATAACTTCTAGTCAAGTGTATTAAAAAAAAAAAAAAAAAGAAGGATGAAAGTGGCTAAGCTCAACAAATCAAGGTGTCAGGCACAGGTTGTTCCACAAGCTAGAAAATTATAATATAGAGAGGAACTCTTTGCTTCACCTACCTTGAAAGTCTGCCTGCATAATGACACCTGTCTGGGAGCTTTTAATCTGATATCAGAGCTATTTATACAGCAGAAAACATTGTCTTTTCGCTGACTGGAAAATCATGCAAATGGAAACCAAATGTAGCAGCAGTAAAGATGGAAAAGAGAGATGAATATTTTCAGAGAAACTAATCTTTAATTATTCTCTTTCCTCCTCTGACCCTGACACAGAGAGCACAGCACTTACAGTCTGGGCAGGAGCATGGAGATGGTTTCTGTTAACTTGTATCCATTGATAAAAATGATGACTTTGATATTGTGTTCTCTCTATATATTTTTCAAAACACATGACACTTGCAACAAAGAACTTCAAAGCCATTGCCATTAGATGTGTTGAATTTGGAGGCTTTCAAATAGAGTCTAGCATCCCAGGAGACTGAATTAAAAAGTAAACAGCACTATTCATCTTTTCCTACCCGATTTATCTAGAGTACAATTAACTGCAGAGACTGTACTTTTAGAGCATACAACTGTGCAGCCTGATAATGCTTCTCCCACATCACTAAAGTAATAAATTTCTGCTCCTGTCACTATTTTCTCCTGTATTAGCCCTGTGGATTCAGCAAATATAATAGCTAATACAAGGAGCTGTGTGCTGGGTAGCACTTATTTCTGTCAGGCTTTTACCTGTGTGCTTCACTATCTTTAGCATATAATTATTCTCTCCATGTTCTCTGAGGAAGGGGAGTATTATATAGATAAGGAAATGATGCAAAAAAAAAAAAAAGATATATATTTCTGGGTCCATAAAGAGGATACAGATGCAATAGTGCTGTTTGAGTTTGTGTGGAATATAATTAAATACATTATAGGACAAAGAGAGATGGGGAGGGAGGATTCACCAGCCTGAGGAGGTTGGTGGGGAGTACTTAGCACAGCTGGTCCACCAGCCCTCCCCACACTGGTGTGGATGCACTGCCTGTGTAAGAACCTCTGGAGAGGAAAACTCCTTTCTCCTTCCAGAGTCTGCAGATGTTCTCTGACGCCAAACCAAACTAGGGGGTGAAATATTCCCAGAAAATGGTCTGGCTGAGTGCCCTGCTCCAGGATAGCAGAGCTTATTTCCAATGAGCATGGGGTGATTTGTGCCCAGTTTACAGGACAAATCATCACTTGCTCCCAGTGACTCTGTCCTCTCCAAATTATCACCTGCACCTGACATGCTGGAGAGGACAGGTTGTATCTCCCCTGTGATGGTTGGCAAATACTGTGACATTGGTTTGCACAGCTAAATATTTAAATCTCTGGTGTTACATAGGAATTGGCACAAACTTCCCACGCAGAAGGAAAAGTACCTTCTACTCCTCGCTGTGACCCAAAGTGTGAATCTATTCCACATACAGTTATGCTGGCACTGAGCCTGGGCCATAATTTATTTTTGAATCTGAGGCTTTTATAGGCAGTGTGGAACATTTTCATACCTTACAAGAAACACTGAAACTATGCAAGGAGGGCTGTTTTGGAGAAGGGAAAGGTTGCATTGCCCGAGGAAAAGAGAAAGTGTGAGACAGTTTGAAATGCAGGAGCTGTTCTCTGCTCACCCCCTAATGCCACTGAGGTTCCCCCTCTGATCCTTCCCTGGAGCCAGATGTTCATCAGATATAACAGGGGAGCTCTAGTGACATGGGCACAGCTATGCTGGTTTCCACCAGCTCAAAGTCAGCACCTGAGCACTTTTCCCAAGGTTGTGTACAGTCTGAAAAACACCTGGAATGCTTAGGAGAGAGAGGACGTGAGCATAAAGGTGAAAAAATATCTTTCCTAATCAATATTGAAATAAAGGTTTGAACATTGAGTATTATCTTACAAAAACCTGCAAAGGCAAATACATGTATGTGATTATTAGAACTATTCTCTTATAAATAGTGAAAATGAGCCTTTGATAAACTCTAGTATGCTTATATTTGTACATGAACAAAATTGTGGTACCTATAAGCAAACCTTCTATAAGATCATGCTCTGAAGTTATTTAAAATACTCTCACTAATGGATGTGAAGTGCTCTCCAAAACTGATCTGACATACAGAGATTTCTGCAGGTGTTCAAAGGTTTCTGTTCTCACCTTCCAGACCCACATTAGCAGCACTCAAACATTACAGAGCAATGAGTCTGGAAATTCAGACATTCACTTCATATATACACTCTCTGTATGAGACTGACTGACCTCCACTTTTGTGTCTTTTATATAGGAAGTCTCATGACATTTGGGCAGCATCTTCTCATTCATTTTTTTCTCTGAGAAATGTAGTGGAAGTGGCTCCTCTAACACCTGAACTGACTGAATAGATGCTATACCCATGGAACTAGTTAAAAAACTTACTGCATCACCACTAAATCACTGGTTTCTCTGACAAAGAAGAAAAATCCTTTCTCAAAAATCACTTGCAACAAGAAATTTGGGGGCAAGGGTGTGTTTATGCCATGTTTCAAATTGAAGCAATTGACAAAGAAGGGGAAAATGAATGTGGTGACCTCCCGTGGGAATAAAGCTAATTCATCTTGAAGGACAAGAGGGCTCTTCATATTGAAGTACATTTGCTGTATCTGCCAAAAATGGTGGGAACAATAACACAGGTTTCTCCTGAGAGTTTTCCTGTCTGCAGAAGCCAGAATGAACCACACAAGGCTGAACTATATTGGTTTTATTGTGAAACAAATCTTGGGCTTCAAATCCAAAGACTTACTGACTCAAATCCTGTTGTCCTTCTCTGTAAAGCTTGTGTATTATTTCTCCTTTTATACATGGGAACTCTCAGTAAGTCAGAGGATGTGCCTGAGATTAGTATGAATAGCAAGCAGATGGCAGATACCTTCCAGGGATAATTACAGTGTTGTGGAAGGACTTATATGATAAACACTGAAGGAGTACAAATGGAAGGGAAATGCAGAATTAATGAAGTTGGGGTAATAATCCAGTTGGGAAGAAAAGTTTAAAACCAGGAGTTAGATCTGAAAAGGGTCTGTGGGAATATTAATCATTCAGGGACAGACTGAACCTCTCTCTAGTGCTGTGTTGCCACCTCCCTTTGTGCTGTATGTGCACAAACATTTACACCCTGTGCCGTGACCAGGGTGTCTGAAAAGAGTTAACCATATGTAATTTCTTCCCCCCTTTTAGGCAGTAGATAATCACATGTATTTTCTTGTCAACATTGCAAAGATCTCCCTGTAAATAAGTGATAAGTTCATGATACTCTCCGTAGCTGTTTGTTCCTGCAGAGACTTGCATTACTGAGCACACCTTATATTTTATTCAGGTACTTTCATCCCCCGGTGCAATGAAGAAGGTTATTACAAAGCCACTCAGTGCCATGGCAGCACAGGGCAGTGCTGGTGTGTTGATAAGTATGGGAATGAGATAGCTGGCTCCAGGAAGCAAGGGACAGTCAGCTGTGGTGAGTAATGATGTGCTTTCCTCAGACAACACAGGAATTACCACTGTTGTGAGCCCTGCCACTGCTGTAGGACCAGGTAGGATAACAAAAGTGAAACATGAGTACCAGAGTTAAAACTGCTCCTGTATTTTCCCATCTAGACTACAAATGGGGCCCTTACTGGTCCTCTGGACTGCAGGGGCCCAGCAGAAGTTAGCAGGCAATAATAACCACTGTTCAGATATTTTTGCTACCAGCCTGGAAAATGTAGTCATTGATATTAAAATTCAGGGTCTGGGGTTGCTCTGCGTGGTTATTAAATATATTGTTTTGTGTAATCTGGAATTCACATTTACTGGGACTCCATGAATAATGGCTTTCCAGGCAAGGGAAGGCCTAAATGTGTAAAACATTAGCAACCACGCCCCAAAAAATTGCTGACAGGACAATATTATGTATATAAGTGAAATTCCCAGTTAGCTGTTGTTCCTAAACATGCAAGATTTCACCTGCATTCCTTCAGAGGGCTTCAGTGGTGGTTGTGAGTGCAGCTTTCTCTTTTGAGAAGGAACAGAGACCTAGAAGGTCCAAGATGCCCAGAAATCACATCACAGATGTTACATTCAACAGCTTCATTTGCAGAGTGAGGTTTATGCACTCCAATAAAATCAATTTGTGGAATATTTTTAGCCTGGTTTACAGAGCCATGGTGGAATTGAAGTATTTACAAAGGAGTAATGATTTTCTGGCCTGCAGGCACGTGAGCTGGAACTCTCCAGTCATGTTTTCAGGAGGAGGAGGATGCAGAGAGGTTGTTTATGCAAGTAAATTTTTCAGAGTAAATCGATACATATTCATCCCAGTTCAGAAAGAAAATTGAAATTTAAAGGGTGTTACATGAAGAGCTGAACCAATGAATTTAAAAAGTAACATTGCAAATGACACCGGCTTGCATGACAAGGGTAGTGGTGAAGAGGGATTTGGTGTCCTGGGAGGGAATGACCTTTCCTGCTCACCTGTTTCAGAAGAAGAGCAAGAAACCTCAGGGGATTTCGGCAGTGGTGGATCTGTTGTGTTGTTGGATGATTTGGAAGAGGAACCTGAAGCGACAAAAAAAGACAAAGAAGGGAAACTGAAGATTCATGTAAGAGCAGCTAATGAAGATGACGAAGATGAAGACGACGACAAGGATGATGAGATTGGTTATATATGGTAGTGCCCATCATAATGAGGACTCACATTTTGCACAATATTGCAAGTCACATCATATCTCTGCAATTGTATCTGAGAGTACCTGGCACAAATATTCCCTCTCTACTGAGTTTAATTTTGTATAGTCTATTTAATTTGGATGACTTTTTTTTTTTCTTTTTTTCCCAGCAAGGACTGTTTGGAATACAGCTTTTGTTTGGTTGGTTTGGGGGATTTTTGTTCTGTCCACAGGGGCAATGAGTTTTGCTTCAAAACCATTTCGTGTCTTAATCCTCACTTGCACCACTTATGAAATACATCCTGTGAAAGGAGAATCCCAGAAGGGGCTCAACAAACCAATACAAGGCTTAGAAGCCCTTCTCATGTGAGAGAATTTGTGTCATAAATTGTTACCTGGATCGTATCAGAAACAGTTTTTTCTTTCATGAAGAAGGAAAAGGAGGTGCCTCATTTTCTAGCCCATATTTGTGATGTTCCAGTAAAGTCTCTTCAGACAGTGGCTGCCTGGTACCAGGGGTTTCATCCAGAGAGAAACCCCCTGGCAGGATTTTCTCTTTCTTACATACTCTGAGTCCAACAGGCTTAGTCCAGCTCACGCTGAAGGCAAAGCTCCCCCCTGAGCACAGATCACTGACACTGTTTATTTGACAAAGAAACATGGTCTGGATGTTAAAGAGATGCTGAGAACCTGCAGCTATCATGGACCAAGCCCCACAGGCAGGGAACAGAGTCCATCTGCCTTTCAGAGTGCTTAAGGAGAGGTTTTTTTGTTTGTAGCATCAGGAGCACCTCCACAGCTGCTCCTCAGCTTCTGTCTGAACTCATTTGCACTCAGAGCTTCCCCAATGTCACACAGGCAGCCTCTGCTTGCAGCTCACACACTGTGGAGCTGCCTGTTCCTCATTTAGCAACCCCTCATCCCAAAGTTATAACACTGTCAGGCACACTAACCATCAGAAGTAATAAGCTGTCGTTTCTTTAATTTAAAGAGTTAATATTTATTTGGCCTGTTTAAAAAAGCAACTTTAGGGGGTCATATTTCAAAAGCATAACCCCTTTGCACTGCACGCTTGTAATACACACTCCTAAAAAAGAATAGTGTTAAAATCCAATCTGTGATTCCCTCGATATCTCCCATATATTAAAAGGTCTTGTATCACAGCATATTGACATTAAATTTTTTGCAGTGTCCTTTCCCACGGCAGTTCTCTGATGCTGTGGTGACCTTTTATTATTTTTGCTGTTTTCAGAAGCAGTAAGAGGAACCTTAACCCCACGCTTGCATAAGAATGCAGGTGTAAGTATTTTAGCAGTGCCTGTGGTTTGCCAGTGAATTATTTTGCAGAATGAAAAATGTGCTTATTACACCAAAAACTAATTAGATAGGTTTTTGGTTTTGTTTTTTTTTTTTTAATTCTGAGTTAATGGTGGACATAGAGATGGAGACATGGTTGGTTACATAGTCACTTGGAAGCAGGAAAATACCATGCTGGTTGAAAAAAGTCAGTTTTTTAGGTACATTGGCCCAGGGCCTTTGGTCCTCAGCCCTCCCAAAGTCAGTGCCCACCTGGCAGGGCTCAGGGTAGGACCTCTGCTTTCAGTCAGGATCAAAAGAGGAACTCCTTTCAGGCACTATGTGCTGCAGGGGCTCAGTTGTTTTCCCCTCTCTCATTTCCCATTTATCTAGATCAATGGCCTGAGAACAAAATAAAAACGTGCATAATCATTATTAATGCAGAAGGATGTGTAAAACCAGGAGGAATTTGTTGTTTCACGCCCCTGCATCCTCCCAAAAATCTGCCATCACAGTCATTTGCAGAAGGCCTGCAATCTGCCCTGCCTCAAATCCCTTTGGTTTTTCTGTAGCTATAGAAAAATATATTTAAAAATCATTGTCCATGAGCTGCACAGCACATACACACACATATATATACACTTTTCTAGTTGCCTTTTCATAGGAAATCCTGCTGACTTGCAAGAGGAATGGATAAACCAGCATTTGTTTCCCTAAACAGTATGATTTTGTGAGAAGCAACTGAACATTGTCAGAAGGTTTCTTCTCAAATGTCCTGTTTCATTTTCTTTTGCTATTTTCTTACTTAACCCCTCACTGCCTAGGTCTGGCTCTGCTGTGCCTGAGGCACAGAGCTACCACTTCACCCTGACAGAAACCTGAGCTCCACAATCAGCAGGGTTATGCCTGGCCTCATTTTCCACACAAACTGTGGGAGTTTGGGGCAGTCCTGGTGCCCCCTTTGAAACAGCTGATCCTGGACTATGCCCTACAGCAAGGTCACAGAGCAAATCCCTTCTCCTGCCCAGCAGGGTCAAACCAAGTCCTTGCAGGCAGTACCAGGGGCCAAGGCTGCAGCCCTTTGTATCACAGGTGAACGTGCAAGATGGCTAAACTAAAGCTGTTAAATAAGTCTTTAAAAGTGAATATGGCCACCTTTCAGCTTACATGTGCAGACATGGCCCCACCATCCATTTTTCAGAACCACTGATAGTCTCCTACCTGTGATCTTTCACATGCAACGCTTCCAAGTCAGAGCTGGCAGGGTTTATACCTTTAACTATAAACCAATTCCTGTCTCCAGTTGGGTACAGCTACAGGGGAATAGTGTCCAATCCCAGGTGTTCCTGGGAGGACAGGCTGTTGTGCTTGGAAGGGCAGCTCAGACCATGGATTGCTTTGAGAGCAAGTCCCCAGTTATTGCAAAGCTGTTTAGCAAAGCCCTTTTGAGATCCACTGGTATCCTCCAGTGGTGGGGGATCTGCAGCCTCTCTATATACATATGTATATCTATGTGTGTCTGTGTATATACATTTATGCACATATATGTGTGTGCATATGTATGTGTGTGTGTCCAGTTTGGGAAGATGCAGTGAGAAAATCTTCTATTTCTTTAAAAGAAACCAGCGATTCTACCAAGAACCAGTGCTCTTCCAGATCGAGCCCCTTCCATTCTTCATGGTTAGTAAGGGATCTAATTTGCTTCCAGCTTAATTTAATGCCTTTCTTTTTCTCTTTTCTTTTTTCTTTTTTTTCTTTTTTTTTTTTTTTTTTTTTTTTTTTTTTT